>NC_080788.1:124986503-125293562 GCF_028018385.1 Neofelis nebulosa | reverse complement strand
CAAGGACATGCAGGGAGAGAGCCATGTGACAAGGAAGTCAGATATTGGAGTTACACAACTGTAGGTCAAGTGTTATGGACTAAATGTTTGTGTCTCCCAACATCATATTAAAATCCTAATCCCTGATGTGATGCTATTTGGAGCTGAGGCTAAGAGTTAGTTAAAATTTTATTTAAGTCCCTTACTCAGTAATGTGTTTTCAAAATACGTAAAATATAAAATACATTTATAGGACATTACAACTATTTCTGAGCTCAGGAAAGCTTTGACGAGACAAAGCACAGCGGGTAAAGTCACCTGGTGCAAACTTCTTCATTATCACTGGCAAATGTTACACTCCACAGAGGAGTTAATTTTTCTATATATTCAGCCCTCACTGTAATGACATACTGACATTTCATTATTCTACCCCTTATCAATACCATATGGAATCAACTGGAGGCACAGTATGATGTTTCATAAAGTCATTTCTTCGATGGGAGGAAACTTGTGAGTGGATGAAAGGTAAAGTAGGTAATACCTCAAGGCTTTGACTGCTTTTCAGTTTTATTTATATTGTCCTCTCTACAAAAATGTAGTTTGGTGCCAGTGACAGCTATAACTTCTAGATTTGGGGGTAGAGATTACAAGAAAAGTTAGTAGTTTAAAGTAATAGAGGCTATTAGAACATTTTTGACCAATGTTCATGGTTCCTAATTGGAGGCAGAGATTTATCACAATGTTCTTTCTGTCATTCACATCTAACCCTTGCACACTGTGCAAAAATGCTTGGTGATCAACAATAAGCAGTCACCCAATTCCCTGCTCATGTAGCATATACGTGTTTGGTTAAAAACAGGTGGAAGAAAAGAAAGAATCTCATTAATCTCAATTTATTAATCTATCTAGTAGGAGCAGCATAAAGAATATAACTCCATGCAATGTAAGCATTAGGAAGCAAGGCTGGAAAAAAAGGCACTGAAATAATTTATCTGTTTTAAACAGCGTAAAATTGATAGGCTGATTTTAATTTGGAAAATCTTTTCCCCAAGAAGAAGTCTGGATATATTTATACATATTTGCTTAATAGATGTTGATTATTTTTCTTAGTAATAGCCCAGAGGTGTCAAACATGAATCCTAATTAAATCAGAGTCTGCTTTTACCTTGCCTCATGACTCAAAGCAAGAAACTTAGCATCATTTTCCTGACCATTATATATGTATAATTAAATGGCCAGTAGTTCATGAAATAGTACAAAATAGAAAGCAGAAAGAATATAATGCTCATGTAACATTAGGGGGTGATGAGTTAGAAGGAACCATGGAGATAATTTAGAAAAATGTTTCTACAAGTATGGTACATTGACCCCTATTAGAATCACCTGGAGAGTTTTAAAAAAATGCATATTCCCAGAACTCATCTGAGACTTAGTACAGTGTTGTGGGGTAGGGCCTTAGGCCACTCTTTGTTGCCTTCAAATTTGTGTGCATGTTAAGAAACGGTGGTATCATAGTAACTTAAGAAGTTATTTTGAAATACGTATTCCCTTCTATCTCCTAAATCCAAACAAAATTCTGACTTGGCAGTGAAATTAAAAAAAAAAAGAACTCTCAAGGCAATTCCACCTTGGGAACTGCTGATCTCATCTAATGCCTTCATTTTACTGACAGAAAAATAAAATATAGGAAGTTGTGATCCACCTAAAGTCAAGCAGCATATGTTACTGGCACAGCTAGGACTCTAACTTGATCCTTTTGACATGTGTCACACTGACTTTGTTCTTTTTAAACACCTTTTTATTACAAAAAAAAAAAAAGTCAAACACAAAAAAGTAACCAAAATAATATGACAAACATTCATGAACTCATTATTCAAGGTCAACAATAATTAATTCATGGCTGACTTTTTCTCATCTACATCCAAACCACCTCTCTATACTAGTCCCTGATTATTATTTTTTCTTCTTTGAGAGAGAGAAAGAGCATGTGTGCTAGAGTGGGGGAAGGGCAGAGAGAGAGAGAGAGAGAGAGAATCTCAAGAATCTCAAGAATCTCTGTGCTCAGCATGGAACCTGACACGGGACTTGATTTTAAGACCCTGGGATCACGACCTAAGCCAAAATCAAGAGTTGGACAAATGGGGTGCCTGGCTCAGTTGGTTAAGCTACCAACTCTTGATTACAGCTCAGGTCATGATCTCAGGTTTGTACATTTAAGCCCCATGTTGGGCTCTGCACTGATAGTGTGGTGCCTGCTTGGGGTTCTCTCTCTCTCTCTCTCTCTCTCTCTCTCTGCCCCTCTCCCACCTACCTGCACATGCAAACTTAGAAAGAGTTGGACCTACACCAACTGAGTCACCCAGGCACCCAACCCCTGATTATTCTGAGACGACTCCAGGATATCATTTCATCTAAAATATTTGCCTGATTATAGCATTGTAAGGAAGAACCCATTAATATTGCTTAACTTCTTTGTGCTTCTGTATTTTTCATCTAAATAAATTGGAACCATCAAATATCAAGTTTGTGAAGACATGTCTGTTTGTGAGTTATAATATACTTCTTTCTCCCTTATCTGAGAATTAAGAAGGATTGATAAAGCATATGTTACTTTGATCATTGACCGATTTCAAAATTGTTTAAGTATAGAAGACACTGGTAATATAGTCTCTGAAATACAGAGGCACTATGGGAAATTTAGGTACAAATGGACTTAGAGTAAAACATATCATAGGGGCATCTGGGTGACTCAGTGGGTTAAGTGTCTGACTCTTGATTTCAGCTCAGTTCATGATCTAATGGTTCATGAGTTTGAGCCCTGAGTCAGGCTCCACACTGACAGTGCAGAGACTGCTTGGGATCTCCTCTCTTTCTGCCTTCCCTCTCCCCCTCCACTCATGTGCCTTTGCACATGCACTCATGTGCATTCTCTCTGTCTCTCTCAGAATAAATAAAGGGGGTGCCTGGGTGGCGCAGTCGGTTAGGCATCCGACTTCAGCCAGGTCACGATCTCGCGGTCCATGGGTTCGAGCCCCGCGTCGGGCTCTGGACTGATGGCTCGGAGCCTGGAGCCTGCTTCCAATTCTGTGTCTCCCTCTCTCTCTGCCCCTCCCCCGTTCATGCTCTGTCTCTCTCTGTCCCAAAAATAAATAAAAAACGTTGAAAAAAAAATTAAAAAAAAAATAAAGAAACAAAAATATATATATTATATAATGGGTGAGGTTATGGCTTTTCTTTCACAAACCAAAGCATGATTAGATCAAATCAGTGAGTGGCAGCCAATTCACCTAAGAATGTTTAAAAAATTGGCTTTTACTTTTTAGAGATATTTTGAGTGACATAGGAATATGGCGAAAGGTGCCATAACAAATCCTGTCAGATGGCATGTAAAATGCTTGTTTACAGTGCTGTATATAAATAGGAGGAGGGAAGGATTGAGAAATAGACCAAGGGGAGAAAAAAGGGTGAGAGAGACTAACTTATGCATACATTTTACCCCAATCAAGTACAAGATGTTAATTATCATTGTGGTAAATTATGCAGCATATGAATCAAGGTAATCAGAGGGCAATTATCTCCCAATTCAATTAACAAGAGGTACAATATCTTGGAAAACTCCAAAAATTTAGAATGCTTTCTGTTATTGGTACCTAATGGTTGATATGTCCAGAACATTTGACTTTGTAGGCAGAGTTAATGTAATCCCTGCTCTAATGATGATAGACTATAATTCTAAACCAAAAGAATTAATCTCACATATTGCTCAATCTGCCACAATATATTGGAATGTAATAAACAAAATGGAATAAAGTATAATGACCACAATAATACACAATAATAATCCCCTCTTGTGGATTTTAAGAAAAATAGTGGCTGACAGAGGTATATGAGGGTCTTGACATGAGGGATAAGCCTATGAACTGCTGTTTTACATAAACATTAGTATAATAACCTTATATTGGTTAGAAAAAATATATGAATATATGTGCATATATGCATATTTAATACATATTTTAACTTACAATGACATGGAAAATGTCTGATATATTTCTAAAATTCTGAGAGGAAATTAGAATAATACATAATTTGATTAAATAATGCCTTTCATATTGCTTTCAGAAAGCATGAAGTTGATTCTGAATTTTTGGTTTGTTTTATTGTTTTTAGATTTAGCATGAAACCAAATTCCGTTATTTAAAGAAACACATCAGTGACTATTTATATTGAAAAAAATAAAGGTGTCATCTATTTCACAGTATATTAAACTAAATCCCCTGGCGGAAATGGTTTGCCTTAGGTCACAAAGCTAATTATCTGAAGAGCCTGGTATTTTTATTTTGCTAAGAAGATATGTCAAGTGACTCATCCAGCAAGCATTTGTTGCATAATATAGTGGGGACTATATAAGAGTTCAATATAGTACATGCTCCCTAACCTTGAGAGGGTTACAATCTAATTTGGGAGATAAAACAGCGGAACAAGAACTAGTTTTTAAAGTGGCATCAAATTATGTAACATACATTTATAATATTTTAGAGCTGAGATAAAGAAAAAAAGCACTAATCACTATAGGCAAGGTGACATTTAAGCTTTGTTTTAAGGGATGAAGACACACATTTTAGCCTGTAGGAATTTATAATCTAGTGTTGGAGAGAAGGAATAGACAGATATGGGGAAATGACCTATGGTAAAAGGCAGAAGTTTTATTATATAACTAAATGCACAATATGGTAGTTAATAAGTATTGTTAGTGAAGGACAGGAATCAAAAGAGGTTTCATGGGGAAGTCCTAAGTTGGGCCTTGAGAGACAAATAGGTATGTCAAAGAAGGTGTGTGCAGAGGAAGATATGCCAACAATGAGTAAATCCAAGGAGGTGTAAAAAGTGGCAGGCATGTTGGTTGAAACAAATGATGCTAGAAGCAGGAGAGATGGTTGGAACGATGGACTGAGGCAGGGTTGTGGAGAGCCGTGAATGCACACTTAGAAATGGATGCTTCTGTAAGCCCAGGAGTCGCCAAAAGCTTCTGATGAACTGACAGGTAGTGACGGCGTTTTGGAAGATAACTCAGGTGTCAAAGGGGATTGGACCATCCAGGAGCTAGAAGCAGAGAGGTCAGTTGGTAGGCTATTATAATTTTTCAGAAAAGAGATGAGGGCTCAAAGTAGGCCAGTGGCAAAAGAAATAAATGAGAAAAGAGGAGAAATATTGGTATTATCCACTGGCTGAATATGAAGGGTAAGAGCAGAGCCAAAGATGATTCCATGGTTTCAGCTGAGGGGCTGAAATGTAGCAGACAAGAGAGTGATCCACTAACTCAGACAAGGAAAAGCAAGAGGCAAGGCTGTAGCAGAAGACAATGGGATGAGGCCGTTTTATCCAGTGAGTATGAAGTACATCCTCTGGACATATTCAGGAGGCAGTTGGGAACTAGAACTCAAGAGAGAAGGCAGACATTTTAAAAAAACGTTTATTTATTTATTTTGATAGAGACAGAGAGCAAGCAAGGGAGGGGGGAGAGAGAGAGAGAGAGAGAGAGAGAGAGAGAGAGAGAAAGAGAGAGATGGAGGGAGGGAGGGAGAGCATCCTAAGCAGGCTCCGTGCTGTCAGAACAGAGCCCAATGGGGCTGGAACCCACAAACCCAGAGATCATGACCTGAGCTGAAATCAAGAGTTGGACGCTTAACTAACTGAGCCACCCAGGTACCCTGAGAGAAGACAGAGTTTTAAAAGAGGGTGATATGACAGCATGAGAAAGGATGCAGAATTGAGAGCATGCTTGTGTCAGGAGCATCAAAGTTGGAATTCTTTGAAACAAGTATTATATGGGGAACGGTGGTAAACAACATACGATATATCAAGTGCGGGTTGCCCCTACCAGAATGCCCTTTCTAGTAGCTAGCACTGCCCTCGTAGCAGAGGCTGACCACAACAGGTGAGACAGCCTGGCACCGGTCTTTCCATTTGAGGGCAGAATTCTCAATGACTCTCTCACACTTGCACTATGGACCTTATCCAATTGTTAACTTTCTCAGGTATTGGTTAGCTCCAGGCTATGACTTTGAATTCTTCCATTCTGTTTCACTGTCATACAATAGACCCTTGAAAGACCAGTGTGCCTTCATTTCAACCCAACCCATAGGCAGGCAGTGATGGCTTCAGAATTTCTAAATAAGAACAGCTTAAGATGATCAGGGCACTTGGAATGGGAGATCAGGAGACTTATTTTGAAACCGCAATTTTTATACTAAGACCTGTTTCTATTTACACTGTATGTTAGAGTAATAGAACTTTCTAAAAATATATACGCTCCCACTTTATATGTTTTGTCTTTTGTGGGTAATTACTGCTGTTGTTATCACTTAAAGTGTCTGATGTATTAGTGTCCTATGGTTCCTGTAACAACACCAATTGGATGGCTTAAAACTAAAATTTATTCTCTTATAGTTCTGGAGACCAGAAGTCCCAAATCACTATCATTTAGCTGAAGTAAGGGCATCAGAAGAGCTGCACTCTCTCTGGAGGCCCTGAGGGAGAGCTGGTTTCTCAACTGTCCCGGCTGCTGTTGGATGCCAGCATTCCATGACTTGTGGCTGCATCACTCTACTATCAGCGACATCTTCACACCTCCTTCTCCTCTGTGCATGCGGAGAATCTCCTCTGTTTCTCTCTCCTAGGTTTACTTACAATGATATTTAGGTCCTACACACATAATCTAGGTTATCTCATCTCACAATCCACAACTTAGTCACACTTGTAAAGGCCCATTTTCCACACGAGGCAAAACTTACAGGTTCCAGGAATTCGGACTTGGTATCTTTGGGGGACGTTTTTCAGCCTACTACACACAGGTGGGCTAATGCACTTTCTCAAGACACCTGGGGTAACATGTCCAGCTATACTTCCTTGTGGGATTCTGAATGTCAAGTTGCTAGCGTAGATATGAATTTTTTTAATGTTTATGTATTTATTTTGAGAGATGGAGAAAAAGAGAGAGAAAGAGAGAGAGAGTCCCCGCATTTCCAGCACAGAGCTCCATGTGGGGCTCGAACTCACAAACCATGAGATCATGATCTGAGCTAAAATCAAGAGTCAGACACTTAACAGACTGAGCCACGCTGGCGCCCTTAGATACGAATTTCATATGAAAAAGACCTGGCCTTTAATATCAATGTTGGTCTAAACCCATTCATCCCAGGTTTCAAAACACTTTTACTGCATGATGGACTCCATATGAAGTCCACCATTTTCATAAGTAACCTCAACTTGCATTTAGGTATTAGAATATCTCCATAAGAACACTGCACAATGATGTGACATATGGATTTAATTAATATTATGCCAAGCCTAGGATCATCAATTCCCACTAGTGACATTAAGATGAAATCAATGTTGTAGGCCACAAAATACGCAACCTGACAAAATGTGACAGCAATTAGAAAATTGTTAAAATGAAATGCAGGATATAAACTCCATGCTGAGACATAATATATGTGGCAGAAATAAAGATATATACCGTGGCATAATAGTTGCTGATAGCAATAAAATACTACTGCAGTCAATGTTTTTAATCACTTTAGTAAAAAGGAGGTCAGTGGCATAGAAGATCTGACAGTAGATAACTCAAATTTTAACTTTATTAGGTATGTCAAATTTTCCATTATTTAGTTGAAGCAACTTTAAGAATCTTTTTTTTTATTTTAATGTTTATTTATTTTTGAGAGAGAAAGAGACAGAGCGTGAATGGGGGAGGAGCAGAGAGAGAGGGAAGCACAGAATCAGAAGCAGGCTCCAGGCTCTGAGCTGTCAGCACAGAACCTGACGTGGGGCTCAAACTCACGAACTGCGAGATCATGACCTGAGCCGAAGACAGACGCTTAACCGACTGAGCCACCCAGGCGCCCCATTTGAAGCAGCTTTAGAATAACATTAATATTAGGTTGCACTTGTTAAACATAATCTAAGTTATTGGTGGGTAACTGCTAAGTAACTAAAATAACATTACAAAAACTATGTTTCTCAACACCCACACCAAATAAAGAGATCACAGGCCAATGAGAGAGACCTCCATGAATCTGGAAAGATGTTACTACATTTTTAAGGAGTAAATTGAAAAGTATGGTCTCTGAGAAAAGTAATAATATATGCAAGCGTAAAACTTCTAAATTGCAGCTTGGATGTTTTCAACATCTGGATGCTTGATGTATCAAACAGCTGAGAGGATTAAGTGAAGCTTTTTACTTTTTAATCCACTAGTTTTCGAGGTGGGCACAGCTAATGATTCATTTTGGAGGGATATGTTAGTCATTTCAAGTTTATTAAGAAGCTACATGTCTTCTCTCACCTGTGGAGTCAGCCCTGTCATTTTATAAGCCCTATTCAAATACACCTACACATACATCTTCATACATGTTATTGATAGACCTAAGCATTCAGCATAGGACGCTCTCATTTATTTTGTTGTCTAGCATTGTACCTCTCCTTGTACACTTCTGCAAGTCAAATACAAAATTTGTTAAAGATATTTGACCAAACCAGGAAAATCAAGGAATCTTCTAAACTAATATTTCAAGGTGCATTTGAGTGGCTCAGTGGGTCAAGCATCTGATTCTTGGTTTCGGCTCAGTTCATGGTCTTGCGGTTCATAAGACTGAGGCCTGTGTTGGGCTCTGTGCTGACAGTGTGAAGCCTGCTTGGGATTCTCTCTCCCTCTCTCTCTGCCCCTTCCCCACTTACCTGTGTATGCACATACTCTTTCTCTCTATAAATAAATAAATACATAAATAAATAATTCAAAATATACATTCTGACAACTCATCTAGGTTAGGTGGGATACTCACCCTCCGCAGCATTCATGGAAATTGTATTGGTGGTATTTTAGTTCAGAAGATATAATAAAATCTACCTTATTATATTCTTAAAATTAATTTAGTTTGTTTCTTTTTAATTTTTAAAATTGGCTACTAGGAAATACAAGATCATGCTAAGCTGGACTCAGCTAGTTAAAGAAGACTATTCATGAAGGTACCACATCAATGGAGTAAGGTAGGACTCCAGTAACTGGCATCCTGGTACGATAAGAAAAAGAGAGATGTTCCGTTCAAGAAAAGTAAGTGACTGAAGTATTGACTTCCAGAAGTCCATGAGGAACCAGCAGCAAGACTGGGCCAAACTCCTTCCTGCCCCAGAACAAGATGGGCCCAAGCCAAGGGCAAGGTGGAATTCATTGATGAGAGTCATTAGGCCCTCATAAAAGACTACAGGGTAATAGGACAGGGAACTGAGCAGGACACACCAGCAGAAACCAGCCATAACTTGAGTAATGGAAAGACTTTCCCCTCAAACACCTTCTTAAATCAGAGTAAAGAATGCAACTTCAGCACTACAGAAGTTCTTCAGAATCCTCACATGAAGTGTTCAGACACTTTATAACCTTGTTCTTTTCCAGTCAATCCTCTCTGACTTATATCCAACTATTCCTCAGAGGACAACAGCTCTGTGCAAAGTTTGAGGTTTGAAATTTTAGTTGCTTTTGAGGTGTATGTACACAAAATACCTCTGGGCAGTATGGAAAACCCATTCCCCGCCCCCAGTTCCATAACTCACAAGACAGGTGAACAGACTTTCCTAAAATTTTCCTTTCCACTGACAATGAGCTTAAGTCAATGTCAAGCCCAGGAATTCTGAGACTTTAAAGTCTGATTTTTCAAGAGATGTTTCTCTTCAACTGGAACATCATTCTGAAATGTTATAAATATAGTTAGCTCTCCTGTAGCTATGAAAAAAGAAAATTATTCTTTAAAAAAATTTTTTTAATGTTTATTTATTTTTGAGAGAGAGACAGAGTGTGAGTGGGGGAAAAGCAGAGAGAGAGAGAGAGAGAGAGAGAGAGAGAGAGACAGAGAGAGAGGGAGACATAGAATCCAAAGCAGGCTCCAGGCTCTGTGCTGTCAGCACAGAGCCCCATGCGGGGCTTGAACTCACGAACCACGAGATCATGACCTGAGCTGAAGTCGGACGTCCACCACTGAGCCACCCATGCACCCCTAATTATTCTTGTATATTAATTGGCAAGTAATGTATTTGCTTTATAAAATAATGTATTCCTTTTTCCAAATTTGTATATAAAACCATAAACGTGGTTATAGATTTGGCTTTTGCCTTTAAACCACAGGGTCTTGGATGTGAAGCATTAAATATATGGAAAATGCTAGGGACATCCAACAAACCTTACTATTCTAGAGTTATAAGACTGTATGTATATCAGGAATAGGGGGTTCAATAGATGGGACTCAAGAACAGCTAGGCAGTGAATCTATTACATTTTCTCCCAAGCACTTTTTAAATTAAATAATGAATCCCACCAACTAGTATTGTTCCACACTTTAGGCTATTGCGTTGGTACCACGCGGGTTTAATCAGGCTTTCCACCAAGGCTTTAAAGCTGTGTACCCAGCTCTCTCAAGGAGCCACTGGGGATATGGTTCAAGCATTTACTCAGAAGGGAATCAAAGAGTGGGCTTCCTTGTACTTATAACTGAATTCAAGAGTTTGGAGGGGGGGCGGGCAGGAGAAATGGGGAAATGATCAAAGAATGCAAATTTCCAGTTATAAGATGAATAAGTTCTGGGGATCTAACGTACAGCCTGGTGATTATAGTTAATAATACTGTATTATATACTTGAAAGTTGTTGAGAGAGTAGATATTAAATGTTCTCACCACAAAAAAGAAATGGTAATTATGTGGCCTGATGGAGGTGTTATAGCCAGTTCTAGCACTAATCACTTGGTAGTATATATCAAATCAACACGTTGTATACCTTAAACTTATACAATGTTATATGTCAGTTATATCTCAATAAAGGTGAGGGAAATTTTTTTATTAAAAAAAAGAGAGAAAAAGGTATTTCTAGTAAGAATGCTAGCATGAGAATCAGGGATTCTTGTCTCATTTCCACCACCAATTAGAAATTGATCTTAGAAATCACTTAACTCCCCTGGGCCTCAGTTTCCTCATTTGTAGAATGTAAGAGTTTAATTTTTGAAAAAAGTAAAAAATAATGATTATCAATATATTTACTTTCATAGAAATATAACCAAACATAAGAATTTTAAGTGATTTATGTTTTCTTAGGTATGCTATTTCCAATAAATATACTTTTAAAAGGCAATAAAACTATGAGACCTAATTTGGCTTTTTTTTTTTTTTTTTTTTTTTTTTTTTTTTAAATGGTATAGGTGAGGTGATTTCTCATTTATTGTTCAGGGCTGGGGTCCTGAGTCTCAAATATACAAAAAATAATGTGTATCGTGTGAAACTACTTGGACATCTGCCATCTAATTATCTACCAAGCTGCCTTGTCTCCCAGCTTGCCATGACATCTGGATTGTAAATGTCATGACATTTCAGTCATTCAGCATTCCCAAATTGACACACCCTACATCCTGCCTTGGTCCCTCAATTAAAAGTCAGCACTTTGAAACAGAATTCCAGAGTGCAGAAATTGGATCCCCTTTTTACCAACAGCAGAAAAGAGTTTATAAAATATAAAGGAATATTGGAGTGGTGGCTGGGTTGGCAAAGAAATGAAGAGGAGAAATAAGTCTGCTCGGAAATGCACAAGGTAGGGGAACGTACAGATCAGGAGCTGGTCCAAATAAATTTTTACCATCCCCAATGAAAGATATTTGATAAAAGATTTGGTGCCTTCAGTGACTGTGAGTCAATGAATATTAAATAAATGATCCAGAAAATGTTGTGGTGACGGGACTATATTAAAGTTAGCTAGCATCATGTTTATAGATTTAATTAATTGTATCACAATAGGGACCAGCTCCTGGCATATTCTCAGAGCAAGCAAGGCAATGGAATACCTTGGTTTCTCTAGTGGCAGGAATAAATCACACAGGGAAATAGGGGCACAGGTATGAAGATAAACTTAGATACTTTTTTTTTCACCCTTCTCACCTACTGTAATTAAAAAAAACCACACACACGTGGTACAAACATCTTCTCTTACGGGTTTTTATGCTCCCAACTATTATTCCGTCAAAAAATAATGATAGTCATAAACAACCAACAACAAATTTGAGCCTCATATAACATATAGCCAGTTCATTGTGTTGAGACAGAAATCTGTGAATTCAGCAATTTCCTACAGTTAGAGAAACCGCCTGCTTTCACACCTCTGCTCATGTTGAGTGAAAAAGAATTGTGGCAATCCTGTACCAAAATGGACCAACTTCATTATCACATACAGTAAAGGTTTTAGCTGCACATTTTCTCTTCTTTGCCTGAAGGAAACATGATACCCCTGATAACCAAAGAACATTATTAAAACAAGTTTCCTAAAAGGCTTAATGATAACTAAATTATTTCTCCTTAAGAAAACCAAATTGTGAATTCAGTTATGCATATGACACTTGACACGGTAAGGTTTTTATATTGCTGGCTGTTAAATGGCCGGTGGGCTTTATTTTTTATTTGCAATTCTTAGGATTAGTGCAATTAGGATAAAAGTAAAACACACTTTTATTTTAAAATTAGTTATCATGCTTTTTGTGAATGCTGTGAATGTCTATTACTCCCATCTTCCCTTCACCCCCACCTCCAGTTTTTGCTGCTGCTGTTGCTGGAGGAGACATCTAGATTTAATTATTCATCCACCACGTATTTTGAAGTTTTGTCACAGTAGTAGATTCATGAGAAAGATTTAATTTTATCCAAGGGCAAGACCCTTCTATATAATACTTATTTAACAGCTGATCCTGTTGGTGTTAATACTAATACCAAAATATGGGTTCGAGCAGTTCCCTTTGAGCCCGAGCCACTGCTGTCTGTATCTTTTTCACCAAACCACATTAATACAGTATAAATAGTGATTAACAGTATACGGGTTCAAATCCCATCTCTAACGTCTATCAGCTATATGAACCGAGACAAGCTTCGTATGCTTTTTTACCCCCTCAGTTTTCTCATACATAAAATGGAGAAGAGAAATCTTAAAAAGAGAATCTTATTCATAAGGGTGTTATGGGAATTAAGTGAGTTAATAAATGTAAAAGTATGCTAAACAGTCCCTGGATCATAAGTGCTTAACACATGTAGCTATTATTATGGTGTCATTATGAATGAAACTCACAAAAGACCCAGTTTTAAATCTAGGCAAGTTCCAATGTTCCATTACCTTAGATGATTTCAATTCCCACTTGGTACCTTAATTTATCCTTTAATAAAACAGGCTGCAAATTAAACTTCCTCTTGCCTAACAGACAAGGCTGGCCTTACATATAAGCAGATGAGATGCAAACCTGCGTGGCACAATTTAAGCCCGCCAGGTAGGACCTCACAAGAAATATCCCTATTTTCCCTTTGCTCAGACCCCTCCCTTACCCATACACACAGGACTTACAATTATCAATTAAAACAACTAAGTTACTAGATTGAATTTAGGATAAACATATAGACCTTATTGATTATAATGACCTCAGCCTGAGTTACCTTATCAGACATAGGGGCATCTCAAGGACATGGTGCCCAGGAAAGAACCCTAGTGATAAAAATGGAGAATCTAAGGGTAAGTAATGTACAATACATACCATGGGCTCAGAAAAAATCCAGTTTGCCATGTGACTATGTGCTAGAGGCAGAAATGGAAACAAAAGGGCAAGAACAGGCACAAAAATGTGACCAGTTCATTTCACTTCTCTTTTTATACCTATAGGTGGAGCTTATTAGGGGACGTGAGGGGAAAAAATAGGGGATTATATTCAATTAAGAATAAAAGGGTAGGTATATATTCAAATTATATTAATTGATAAAGAGCTTATATTCAATTAATTAGAGTCAATTAATTAATTACATTTCAAATACTATAGAAAAGCCACAAAAGCAGATATATTACAATTGGGGCTACAATAAATACAAGAAGAGTGAGGATAATCTAGGTAATTGTAATTTAACAAAAAGGAAAATCAGAGATTAAAAACAAGGAAAATTATAATAAAAAAAAAAAGAAAGGAAAAATGGGTCATTTGGAGAGCCAAGAAACTCATTGTGTAGAAATATTTAATGAGTTCAGGTTCATTTTCTCAGTTAAGAGTTTTGTATTTAAATGGTAGCTTTCAATTTATGATAGTTTTTTTTAAAAAAATGAGTAAGAACACATTATCTGAAAGAAATGGATGTAAAAATCAGAAAATAATAATGATCAGTTCTAGGCAAGATGCGTGGCTTAAATAATGCTTTATTATTTATCATTTCTCTGGATGTTTTTGTGAAATATTTTTAAAATAAAAAGTCAGAAGAAATGACTGAAACCCAAGTAAAATCACCACTCAGAAAAAAAAAAAGGCAATTCTTTAAACTTGAGCTCTTTTTAACAATTTATGAGGTGTCTCTGTCATAGCTGATAGCTACTTTGGCCTTGAAATTTGGGAAATTTCTGGAGGAGCAAACTGGCCAGAAGCAGAACAAGTGGCTGAGGTTTGCTCTGTTCATTCGATCTACCCTGTGCAGTTGAGTCAAGAGCTCAGAAAACAACACCGTTTTTCTCTACTCTGACCACAGAAACCACACTCTGTAGCAACCCACACATTGCTTCCTATAGTGGGAGATTTTCATTCAATGTATTCTGAGTTGTGGAACATCAAATCAGAAGAATAGAGTAGACGGTCAGATCACTTTGCTAATGCCCCATCCCTACTGAGAATCATTTTACAGTGGAGGAAACCGACTTTCCTTTACAGAGAGGGAAGACATCTGCCTAAAGCCAAAGAGTTAATTTACTGACTGTGTCAAAGCCAATATTTAGGTTTTTGGGGTATGATTATTCATTCTGTTAAAGAAGTTGCAGTAAGTTTCCTTTAAATTTGTTTTTAAAATCTGGCACATTAAAAAAAAGATTCCACTTATTAAATTCTGACTTCTAAATAACTCATTTAGGAGCACATTTTTTGGAATCAAATAGTTAATATCTAGAACTCATGTTTTGGTCATAAAATACCAGGAATGTAACAGGATACGGGGAAAAGAAAATGTACTCGCTGCATAAATCTTAATCATTATAATGAACCTCTTTCGACAATTCACCTTATAGAGGAAATCGAAATGCCAGCCCTGATTTGCCGGTGCGTCTCCGTGAGACAATTTATTTAAATCACCAGAGTGACCAGCTGAGCTACCTCCCAAGCATGGAACACTCTCAGTGGTAGCCTCTATCAAATGCTTTGCAATCTTTTCCACATCACAGTACATGTAGGAAATGAGGGAGTTCAAGAGGCTTACATGGTTGGAGGGAACTTGCCCGGGACTTGGGTGACCTCAGGCCATGCTCAGCCACCTCAAGAGCTAAAGAGATTGTCTGCAACCTGGTTTGGCTCACCAAAGTTCCAAAGGCACCCTCTAGGAAGCTGTGGCCTACATTTCCTGGCTCTTGTAGAAAATACTATCTCTTCAAGTAGGAGAAGCCACTCAGCAATAGATTCCATGGTAGTGTAATCTGGCTGCTTGTCTTGGCCATTGAACCCATGTGTATGCTTCCTTTGGTCCTATGCTTTATTCCTCAGATCAGCATCTCTCTTTCTTCTGAGGAAACATGTCTTTGTTGCTCTCTCTACAACAGAAGGCTTCCCTGGCTACCCACCACTGTCGAAGGAAAATATCTTGCTTCTGTTTCCCATGGATCACACCATTGTTTTGCTTGGCTCCGTTAGTGCATTTACAACCTCAAAGAAAGAGGATTACAGGCTTGATTCTTTCCAGAAGCTGCTTCTTAGAGCCATGACCTGCTCTCATTTGAATCCAGAGTAAGGTCAGCACCTGATATTTCCAAATAAAAGAAACCAGCTCGAAACAAAATTCCCAGCACAAAGTCCATCACTGTGCCTCCTGCATGGCAGAGCCTGGGGAAGAAACCTTCTGCTGTTATCTTGACTCTGGAACTGAAGTGGATTGCAGAGCTCACCTCCTTCAATACCCTCATTTACGAGGTGAGTTGCTAGAAATTTAGAGAAGTAAAAATGAATTTATCTAATATCTCCGTGGCAGAGACTGTTTATTGTTCCAAATGCCTAGCTTCCCATGGCTGCCGTGGAAGAGAACACCTTAAAAAGTTTTACGCAAGATACACGGCTCTCCAGCTAGTGACTATTTTCTTGCCTTTTTTGCTGTGCTGACAAGTGTAGCCTTATGCAATAGAAGCAGAGTGATGAGTGCTGCTTCAGGGTCTTACCCTTAAACATGTTAAGGCATATTCTTTCCCTCTTCCTCTCCCCACTGCCTGGAAAATAGGAAAGCTTGCATCCAGGGATGGGAGCCACATGTTAGGAGTGGCAGAATGGTCTGCTAGTCCCAGACCCCTAACCTGTGGATCGTTACCTTATTAAGCCACTTGGTATTGGTGGTGGTGGTGGTTCTTTGTTATAGAGGTTACGCCTTTCCTATAACTGGTGAACTCAGTGAAATTCAGCTCTTCTTTAGGTGATGGTACAAGTATCACCATAGTATCCTTTGGGCATTTTGTAAAAGTGACAGGCATTTAAAAATAACACATGACCTCGTAGAGGCTATGAGTTTTTCTAGCGTGGGAATCATCAGTATCCCCGGCACTTGGCACATAGTAGGTGCTCAACCAAACTTTACAATTTTTCACCGGGAGTTAAAAATACCACACCCCTTCTCCTTTCTCATCGTATCATCTACTTTTCCTGTCAATGCAGTGCTAATTTCTCAGGAGACAAATGAGGAACTTACTTCCCCAGTGCGAGATTAATTATTCCATGCCACTGCTAACTCCCGACCATATCAGTCTTTGACAGTGTGCAAAGATAAATGGGGAGGCAGCCATTTGAAAGGAAATCATTATGGCACCTCTCTGCTCCATGTTATCACATTCCTATCAGCATGGGAGATAACTTTGAAACTGCTTGTACTGCACAGGAACCAGTGTTCCGGCTGGGCCTGCAAAGATGAAAAAGCTACTTCTTGCTTTCAAAGTCTTCCTGTTGCAGTCTGCCTTTCAAAGGCACCCACTGCTCGTGCCAAGGGCTGCCCTGGAAACGGTGGGCACCAATGACCTTCTCCCCCTAAGACAAAGCAATTGGGGAGGAAGGGAAGCTGCTTCCTGGCAGGGGACAGATTTTGGCAGATGTCAACAGGATGGGCTCTAGTTCCAGCCTGGTTCTGCCCTGAAAATGTTGGAGCCACCTAACACTGTGCTCATGGCTCCCCCCACCCCAGGTTTGAAGAAGGAAGGCTTACAGGCCTTCAGCTAGTTGGTCTAAATTTTAAACATGCAGTTCTATGCAGTCATTTTTTGCTTTAAATTTTCTACTAAATTAAAGGTGCAGTAGAAACACCTATTCAGTTAACATACTGCAGGACTATTCTAGCTGTAACCTGTTTTGCCCTAAAGCAGAAGCTGAGTTGTGTAAAGCTTCAAAGAAACACTCCCACTGCGCTTCAGGGAGAAGATTCCTCTCAGTAGACACCAGCGGTCCATTTCTCCTGCGGAGGGGAGCCCCGTGCAATGTCAGTATCTGATATGCCCACATGTGAATTGCCTTGCCTTCCTCACCCAGGGCTCTGTCAGGAAGGATCCTACCTTTCGATATGGGGCTGACTCAAGGGTGGTTCCTAACCTGGCCTTTCCTTTAAGATCTGGATAAAAGAAAAAAAAAAATCCAGGATTTTTCTTGCAGCAGTTTCCCTTTAGGCCAAAAAGAAGAGTGTAATATTTGCATAGTGGGAGTTATTTTTATTGCCATAAAGCAGCTATGAGAAAATAGGGGTCATTCATAGCCGATGAAGTAAAGCCAAAGGCAAGAGAAATGAGACATCAGCCAATGCAATTTCTTAGCCTCAAAGGTTAGGCCACCCAAGGTTTTCCTTACATCTAGTCACCTGCGGGCGTACATGAGTCTGCAACCTGAAACAAATAAGTTGTTGGGGCTGTGCTCCTCTACATATATGTCATTCTGGGACTGACAACAGGCAAGTTCTCTGCTACCCTGTGGTTGCAGTTACTGTCCCTTGCTCTTTACTGAAAAGCTGAAGTGACCCCAAGTGGTAACACACGACTGGATAGGTCTCCAGAAGAGCACATCTTTATTTCAGAAAATAACATCTCCTGTGTCCATAGCATGAGTAGCTAGCAAGGATTTTCTATATGGACAATGCTCATGGTTCCTTTAAAACTAGCTGCCCATAACCATCAATTTCATAAAACTACAATTAACCAGAAGTCAACCAACTGAAGGTTTAAATAAATAGACTGTATTGTTACTGTGGATTCACTCAGATTTTAGTAGTCTGGGGCATTTTTCAACACCAGCAACCAATTCTCCAGTTCGTCAGACATCACCTGAGTTTCCTACAATGAAACTGAGTTCTGACACTAACTACCTAGAGTTAGCATTGGAGCCCACAGGCTTAAGGGCTCTGACCCACAAGACTATCCCCACTTTAGCTGCCAGTCCCAGGTACTAAGTTCCCACACTTCCCATGGCTACAAACTTTCTACACCCTCCTTAAGTTTTGATAATTTTCTCAAATGGCTCATAGAACTCAGAAAGACACTTAATGTTTACTATATATATGTGTGTATATATATATATATATATGTGTGTGTGTGTGTGTATATATATATATATATTACTTAATGTTTTCTCTCTATATATATATGTTAATGTTTACTCTCTCTCTCTCTCTCTCTCTCTCTCTCTCTCTCTCTCTCTATATATATATATATATATATATATATATATATATATATAATGTTTAAAGATTACTATAAAGAATACAAATGAACAGCTAGATTAAGAGGTACATAGGACAAGGTCCAGAAGTGTCCTAAGTGCAAAACCTGTGTCCTCCTGGACTGGGGGTAAATTACCCTTTTGGCACGTGGGTATGTTCACCAATTTGGAAGCTCTCTGCATCTCATTGTTTCCGGGTTTTTATAAAGCTCCATCTCCAGTCCCACCGCACCCCCCCCCCACCCCCCATCTCCTTCCTTCCCTGAAGTTCCTGGTTGGAACTCAAAATTCCCACCCTCTAATCACCTGGTCTTTTGGAGACCAGCCGCACCCTGAGGTTATCTAGGATACACTTCAAAACTCTTGCTTGGGTTTAAATATAGGTGTTACTGAAAGAGGCTTGCTATGAATAACAAAGATACTCCTTTCACTCAGGAAATTCCAATGGATTTTAGTAGCTCTGTGCCAGGAACAGGGACAAAGATGAAATATTTATTTATTTTTATTATTCTGAAAGTAGCAGCAAATGCTAAGTTTATCAGAAATCTATTTCATACAGCGAATATCTAGGAATGCTACCGAATCAGTGTAGTGTAATCTTCTTCAGTGCTATGTGCTTATATGGCTAGGTATCAGTACCAAAAATAGTATCAGCAACATTTACTGAATCCTTACAATTTGCTAGACACTATGCCAGGCACTTTATGTAAATTATTTTTCATCTCCCCAGCAACACAGCAAATGGAGAAACAGGGTAATCTTGCCAGTCGCATGACTTATGTTAGAAGTGGACATTGGCCTCTTGACCTCAAGGCAATCTCTTTCCCCTTGTCATCCACCTCATGTGTAATTGCTTGAAAATCACAATGAGGAAGCTGCCCTACTGCATGAACCTGTATCGTCAGAGAACAATGACTATATTTGTTTTTTTGTAATCCAAAAGCTAAAGAGATTTTCAGCAAGGGATTAAACAAAAGGCATTTATTCCCTTGGATTTTCAACACATCATTCGACTTGCACTTTGCTTCCCTCAACTTGTAAACTGAGGAAGTAATAGTATGGTATGGGTAAAGCTCTCAGCACCCAGTGAACGGCCTATTCAGGGAAATGATTGTTATACTCAGTAGATAATTCAGATTAAGTAATTACAAAACTCTTAGCACTTAGCAACCAAGTTGTACAAGTCAATTAAAAGAGCAAGTCTATGCACTTCAGATTCAGCATATCAGTCCTTTTGTTTAATTAACATGTTGTGGTCAATGTACAAGTATTGCAAGTAGAGCATTTACAATTATTTTTTCTAGTTGAATTATCATGATGGAGTGAAGTTATGTGGAAGCAGTTCTGTAACAAAATATTCTTATCCAGACAGAGCATGCCGATTTTCTGATAGAGAAAACTACACTAATACTTCTAAGGCAGCTATCACTTGAGTTCTGAAAGTCAGTCAGAGGAGATATTTTAAAGCAAACCCTTGCTAAGGCCTTAAAGCTAGGTCTCTAAGTCACATGACTGATTTTCCATTAAAAAAAATTGTTTTTTTGACAGAGAGGGAGAGAGAGAGAAAGCAGGGGAAAGGGGCAGAGGGAGAGAGGGAGAGAGAGAAAGCAGGGGAAAGGGGCAGAGGGAGAGAGAGAGAGAGACAGGGAGATAGAGAGAGAGAGAGAGAGAGAGAGAGAGAAAGCAGGGGAAAGGGGCAGAGGGGGAGAGAGAGAGAGACAGAGACAGAGACAGAGAGACAGAGAGAATCTTAAGCAAGCTCCATGCTCAGTGTGGAACCCACTGCAGGGCTCGATCCCTCGACCCTGGGATCATGACCTGAGACAAAATCAAGAATTGGATGCTCACCTGACTACCCGCGTTCCCCAAATTTTTCTTTTTTAAATAGACAAATTAGAGAAGAAGAGAAATAGAAAAGTCAGCCTCCATCTGTGAGTGGAGGATGTAAAGAAGAGATTGGCAAAAATTTTTCAGAAGTCTTTCCCTTGAAAAGATAGTAGGAATTTCCCCCCAAATGTGTCTGAACTCACTCCACTTCTGCAAGGTCCCTGGGACTCAAATTTGTCACTTTGGGAGCTGACAATTTCTTTAAGTGCCTCTAGGTAGAGATATGAATCAGATTAGCTTCGTGCCTTGGAACAATTCTCCTTGGGGCTATCCCCGTGTGCAAAAAGTACAACCAGATGTTAGCCAACAACTGCACTGCCATTTTTCCCCTTCCAGAATCTCTGTCAAGAAACACTGTAGAGGGGCGCCTGGGTGGCTTGGTCGGTTAAGCGTCCGACTTCGGCTCAGGTCATGATCTCACGGACCGTGAGTTCGAGCCCCGTGTCGGGCTCTGTGCTGACAGCTCAGAGCCTGGAGCCTGTTTCAGATTCTGTGTCTCCCTCTCTCTCTGCTCCTCCCCTGTTCATGCTCTGTCTCTCTCTGTCTCAAAAATAAATAAATGTTAAAAAAAAATTAAAAAAAAAAAAAAAAGAAACACTGTAGAGGTATGACTTTATAAATATGCTATGAATGAGATCCAGTAACAGAAACTGGTGTTTATTCACAAGGTATACTGGACCGCCAGTGAGAACATAAGGCTGCTGACACTGCTCATTTCAACCTTTCACTGAAAGATCACAAAATGTACCTAGGATATGCATTTTCTTTAACCCCTTTGAATGGAACAGGAAAGTCAATGAGGGAACAGATACATAAAGTTAGAGCTAAATGTGAGCTAGCCCGGTCCGACCCTACACTGGCAGTTTTGACCAATGTCACTCAGCTAGTTAGTGGAGAATAAGAAATGGAATTCAAGTCTCCACTTCCAATCCTACAGTCCTTATGTAAAGCCACACTCCCATCTGACAGCCAATAGGAGCTGGAGGTAAAGAAGAATAGTGAAGGATATGCCTGACCAAGAAAGAAGGAAGTCACAAATTGATTGCAGGTTTCCTTAAGAAACTCACGTTAAGGTATGTGTGTCTAAAACCTCACTTCTGCTATTCTGAAACAAAGGGAGTGCCAAAGATTGACCATCTCCCAAGCTTGTCATTTTTGCCTTGTCTTGTTTTCTGAGGGGGAAATTCTCAGACCTGTGTCTATGTAAAAGTCCCTCAGGAATTCTAAATTTTTTGGCCTACATCTTATGTTTACCCATTTTTCAAGACCAGAGACAGCTATTCTAAGAAATAGTCCTGAAAAGATTTGAAAAACATATAGACATTTCCTCTTTGATCTCCCAAATGGTTCTGCAATTCTCCAGCTGGCACTTGTCAGGCAATGCTTGAAGGTTTGCCAATGAGTGCAGGAAACTGGGCTTCCCTTCCTTATCCCAGGCTCTCCGCCCTCTTACCCCTTCCATGCACACATCATCATGGTCAATCCCACCTCTCTGCCTCCTTATTTAGTTACCTTAAGACTCTGGTCAAATTCCTTTCTCCATTAAGTCTTCGTAAAACTTTCAGCCTTCACTACATCATCAAATTCATCACTGAATTTAAGCTTGTTGGATGTCACTCAGTGTTGGTACAGGTGCTTTAGTTTCCTACTAGATTTCAAGTGTCTCCAGTAGAGTCTAAGTCCCTTGAGGGCACGGTCATGCCATTGTTTTGTAGTTATCATACAGCTTTGCACAGAGTCAGAACTCAAAAGTAAACACTGATTGCTTTTATCCCTAATGCTTGGAGAATAGAAGTCATAAGGTAAACTTTTTGAGTATTTCCCATAACATATTAAGCAGGACACATAGATTTACTTGTTAGGAATGTACGGTATAGGATGTGTAGCCGTATCTGTGGTAGCTACTAACTAGATACCAGTAGCACATCCACATGCTCTTCCTACCTCAACTGTGACAACCAAAGATGTTTCCAGACATTGCCAAAAGTTCCCTTGTGGGGTGGGGTAGTGAAAACCATCCCTGACTCAGAACTACTGAATATATTACCTTTACAGCCATAATAGAGGTACCAGTTACAAAGAATATATTGTAACCTTTCTGGATCTTTGTGGCTTAGAGAGATAGGATGTGGATAAAAATATAGCTCAAACACAGCTCAAGCTCATTCTCACCCATGGACCCATCAAGGGCCATCTTTTATGTAGACTGTTTTAGGCAACTTATCTCCGAGGACAGCATACGGACTGAGCCACTTTTGTGTGTTAGTGCTTTCTGTGTAAACCTGACGTCTTAGCAATGTTTCTAAAGAGGTGCTGGAGAGACAGCTCTTTTTCTTTCAGCTCTTGAACATAGCAGCAATCTGACAAAAGAAAGTGCTTTGCTGAAAGAATATTCCTCCTTCCCTGAGCCTGAGAGATCCAGCTTGGAGTAAAATGGCATAGAAATTTGAACTCAGAGCCAAAAGAAAAGAGAAACGAGTTATTCTATTAAAAAGGCATTTGAAATGACATAGCCTAGGTTTACACTACATTCGTGTGCTGAAGCGGAATTGGTACGGAATTGGTACGGAAGCACCACTCCTGCCTGTTGGCTCCATTAAATAGTGTTATTGCCTCGTAGCAACTCCTGAGGGGTTGGGGGGAAGAAAGTCTGGCTCTTCTTAGAGGATCATTTGGTGAACCAGTAAAAAGACAAAAATGAGTATAAACACTTCCTGAGAAGGTAACAATTAATTCTAAAGATGGCAATTTATCACATGGCTGCATAGGGACACAGAAGACCCTGTGGTGTACTTTTTGGTGGCAATTCATTGCTGCGTCTGAAGTTCATTTGTCTTCCTTGCGTGCGCGCGCGCACACACACACACACACACACACACACACACACACACACGAGTGAGGATGGAGACTTGGCAACAGGGAGAACAAAAGGAAAGGATACATGAGAACCCTGCTCAGGTTATTAATGGTGCGGATTCGAATTTCATGAATCTTAACATTCTGCTCTTGGCATGAGCAATCGATCATCTGAAATGCTACAATGCACCCAACAATTAGGGCAAACTCTAGACAAGGGGGACTGGCCATGTGTTTTAAGGTCAAACAGCTGGACAACGGGCAAGCACCCAGAGGAGCGGAAGGAAAGCATACAAGGAAAGGTCTGTTTTTTGTTTCTCTCCCCAATTCCTCTCTGTACCTGCATTTCAGTCCCCTTTGTCCCCATTTCCACCTCTCTCCAGTCAGGCTCCCAGAATTCACAAAGTACTTAGTTGTAAAGATAAGCATCTGTAACTATTCAGAAATATCTATCTGCATCTACCTATTTACCTAGGATATTTTCAACTATTACCACAAGGCTACTATATATAGACTATACTATATTTCTCTCTGATATGTGTGGACATATGTCCCAGGTCTCCTAGACTCCTTCTGTTTCCCTGAGATCCCAATATCTTCCCAAAGTGGCAGACAAGGGTGGATGGTATAGATATCGCTACATACAAATAGCTTTGAATTAAATTCCAAGATCACGGCTATTAGAGACAACCAGTGAATTCCTTACTTGAACACTTGAAAGGAAGAGAATCGACATCAACTGATATTCCAGGTATTTTGTTACACTCCACTCATCCTTCCATTGATCTATTATTCTTTTATTAAAAAAAAATACATTGGATGTGTGCCAAGGAAGGCAGTAATCTAAGTATCTGACCAAAAGAAGCCTAAAGTCTCTTAGGAGAGGCAGATGTGAAGAGACAATTATAATACAGAATTAATAGTAGGACAATGGTAAGTTCCATTACTATGTAAACACATGAAGAGGCACCTGTATCCAAATCTGAGCTTTTTTTGGGGGTGGGGGGGGCGGGGTGGGGGGGGAGAAAGAGCTGGGTTGTCAGCAGAGAGACCAGTGTGTCTATGGCATAAAAGAGGAAATTCATTTGAGGATTCATGCTGATAAGAGAGTCAGCATGACTAAAGCATTATGTTGAGGGGTGGGGTAATAGGAATTCCAACTGGAAAGAAGGCAGATGCTAGCATGAGTAGGCCATTCAAAGGAGATCACTTTTTTTACCCTGAAGGCAGTGGGATCCTTTGGAAGTTCTCAGCTAGGAGACAGCTTCCTCAGACAAGCTCTGCAAAAAGTTACCCTGGTCACACTGTGGGGACTACTGAGGATGGGCAGGAGTCTAGGATAACATCTATGAATCTACTAAGGTAAGGACACAATGGCAGTGACAATGGAGAGGAGGGGTGGACTTAGTAGCTGTTAAATAGGTAAAAAGGGATGTCAAGTTGACTCATGTAAACTTCACGTCAATCCTATAAGGTAGATATTAAGACTCACTTTACAGATAGGTCTTAGCAAGGTTAAGTAACTTGCTTAAGATCATAGGATAATAAAGTAGCAGAGATGTCATAAAACCTTCGATGTCTACCTCCAAAGACCATTTTCTTCTCCCTTCTCACTACATATTTGGCCCCTTTAATCTTTCTTCATAAGTCTTTCCTTCAATTCCCTACTGAATTCTGTTGCTTCTTCCTGGCCTACCTCCAATTTGTCTACATCTTGAAAAATCCTATGGAAGCCAAAGATACAGTGCTCTTATTAATAATTCTGCTTATATATCATGTATTTTCACCATTTTCAAGCCCCTTTTTATTACTTGGGAATTTCTGCATGAAAATCATATTGCATTTCTTGAGAAACCTGTCTGCTCCAACTGTTCATTTCTCCAAGGAGACTTACACACCACCCACCTTTTCTATCCCAAAGCATAATGATGTTGAAGGAAAAGGAATGGTAAGTATGATTAACATACTACAAGGCAGTAATGATCTGTTTCTGGAATTAGTTGGGTAGTGAGATTTTTTTTGTTGTTGTTCTTTTAAGGCTTCTGGAGGATGTAGGAAGAATAAAAATAAAATTTATCTGCAAGATGTTTCTAAATGGAATGCATTTATGATATTCTTATAGGGCTTATTTGCAGCTCTTTAAAAATAATTGACTATCTAATTAGAGAGATAGATCACATCGATATAGAACACATATACAGATAAATACTGTTTTTCATGGTCTCCACTATCATAGATATAGAAACATACAGAGTGAAACTCACTCAATATTTTAACTCTTGAGTTTTCTGTGTCTACACATATTTTCCAAAATGGGGTTTCAAACATGCTTGAAAAACTCCTTACTTTTACCATTTATCTATCTTAATATAATTTTGATTGTCTTAAGAAAGAAATGTCCCATGGTATGTACACACACACACACACACACACACACACACAACACAATTCTGAAGAATTCTTTCTCTCTACCTGGTTGAAATACTCGAATGATACTGAGAAGAATATAATGGGTTTAATCCTCTTTACTTTAGGTAACTTATTTATGGTTCATTTATATCAGCTTGAAGTATCTCAATGGGAAGGAAGACTTAGAAATGGACTAGGAATCTAACTGATGAGTCAATATGGACTCTCATAGCAGCACAGATGGGTTCTCTGGAGGCTCTGGGGTTAAACAGCAAGACCAACCACTGCTTGTTTAAAACATGGTGAAGGTCCTTAAACTCCTTACCTAATCTACCTGTCTGAGAAATATGAAGAGGTGTCTATATAAAGTATGCATAGATGTTCATCATTACAAGTAAACCATTTATAGAGGCCCTGAGATAAAGGTACCAACTCTGGGTTAGCTGAGTGAGACCAAGTGGCAGAGAAGGTGGGTAACTCACCAAAGACACAGTATTTGAACTGAGTCTTGAGGAGTTACTACTTTACAGGCAAAGAGGGTCGATAAGAGAGAACAATAATGATAATAATAACTAACATTTACTGAGTGTTTACTATGTACCAGGCACTAGCCAAAGTTTTGAAATATATAAACTCATTTTTATCCTCAATAACCTTATGGAAATGTTGGTATCTGTATTATCTTCATTTTACAGATGAATAAACATGGTTTTGTGCACGTTACATGTTCCTGAGTAGAAAGAACAACATTTGTAAAAGTATAGCAGGGTATGACTAGAATGCTGGGTACAAATGAGAAATATTAGTAGACAAGAAAGGAAAAAGAGGCAGGGGTGGGAGTCTATAAAGCCTTGTAAGTATGATTCTACTTGGAAGGTGACACTGGAATTTATGTAACTGTGATTTTCTCTGCAATACATATGTATTACTTATTTAGAAAGGAAAATCAGTGTAAGTATAAACAACTTTGGGAATTTGAGCACGAGGGATAGAAACAGTGTTCTCATATGAAGACAGTAGGTAGTTGATGAAAGGGGTAGGAAGCAGATTCATAGAAGGCACTTTCACTATTTAGATTTTGCTTTTAAGATGGGAAAGTCCTGGATATATTTACAGACCAAAGGAATGATATTAATGACACCGTTGGAAAATGAAGGCAATAAAATGATGTCAAAAAGCTTGGGAAGAAGCCAGGGTGGAAGGATGATGGGCACAAGATTCTGAATAAGGGGATGAAGGGGTTCTCCTAAAGTGAGCACTGATCTAGGCAGACTTAGAGGCACAGGAATTCAAAGAAACTCATGATTGCTGAATATGCTGAATATGACTGCTAAATCTCTGAAACTTTAGCAGTTCAGGGCAATGCAGGGCAAGGCCATCAAGCCGGGTTATTGCAGAGGGGAGGGTGTCTTATTGCCATCCTAGCTGAAGCCACTATCTCTCTTACCTGAACTGTTGCAATAGTCACATAACAGGTATTTATGCCTTGTCTCTTGTTCATCTTTTCCAACATGGTGGCATGAGTGATCTTTAAAAAGCATAAATCACCTCATGCCACTCCACTATTTAAGACGTTTTAATAGTTGCCAATGAACTTTAACAAAATAACTCCTTTTTATGGTGTATGGGCCCTTTATCGTTAAGGCCCCGTCCACCTCTCATACAAGATCTTCGTTACTTATCTTCTTTCAAACTCACCCAACAAACTCACTCAACTAAGGGCCTTCACATTCCCTATGTCATTCTTCCTCCAGATTTTACATGTCTGAGTCTTCTAGTCACTTATGTTTCAGATTATGTCTCCTCTTTAGAGAGACTGTCCTTAAAGTAGCTACCCATCCATCACCAACCCTCTGTGATGTCTCCCTGCTTTATTTTCTTGACAGCATTTGTCAGTGAATACTATAGTCTTTTGTTTTATTTATTGGCAGTCTCTATTCCTGCTCTTAAAATGTATGTTCCATAAGAACTAGAATAACAATTACAATTGTTGCAACTTCAGAGTCTATAAGAGTGTTTGATCCATGGCAGGAATCACCTTACCCTCTCCACTCATGTTGGTTGGATGGGTGAGCTGAGAGGCTGGGCCTGTGAAACACAGTCCAATTTTTTGGATTCTGAGCCAAACCCTTAATCTTATAGGCAAAGGTCTGATGGTCTAAGAGGCTATGGTTCAAGATAGGGACAATTAAGAAATTGTATCAGTGAGCCCTGGTGAGAAAACAAAACCAACATAAGAAAAGGCACTACAGTAGCGTGGGCACCTTAAACCTAGTGATGAGCCATCATAATCTTCTAGAAAGTCCAGGGAGCATTATTTGCAAAAGCTGTATTATTGAGAGACACTTACAATGTAAAATACAAACATTTTACACACTCAGAATTAAATTGTATTGCTTTTTTCTGATTTTCTAAAAAGATAAAGTGTAAGGTAATAAAACAAAAGCTTTGACTTCCCACCACGTCTCTCTCTGATCTTTATTCCTTAAACTTTCTGGATGATCTTACTACAAATGTAGTTTTAAACACAGAAGGTAGAGGCGCCTGGGTGGCTCAGTCAGTTGAGTGTCCGACTTCAGCTTAGGTCATGATCTCATGGCTCGTGGGTTCGAGCCCCGCGTCAGGCTCTGTGCCGACAGCTCAGAGCCTGGAGCCTGTTTTGGATTCTGTGTCTCCCTCTCTCTGTGCCCCTTCCCCACTCATGCTCTGTCTCTCTCTGTCTCAAAAATAAATATAAAAATTAGAAAAAAATAAAACACAGAAGGCATATTGAGATTTGAGTCTCAGAGGGAAATTTGAAAGAATCAACATGTTGCTGAGGGGCCAATACAATTTTTAAGTTATTTGAACCATGTGCCTGTTTCTGTTAGTGATGGTGTTGGGGACATCTCCAACAAAAAAGGCAGAAAAATAAGAGTTCCTTTTGGAGTCAGCATGGGAGTCAAAGCCATGTGTGCTTTTAAGGACTAGGACCTGGGGCCTTTCTAAGGAAGAGATTGGATAGCTGACAGGTGCCCTTTGCTAGTTCAAACACTTGTTCAAAGCAGTACTCTTGTTACCAACAGAAGATATCATTGATATACACTAGATGGTGAATCCTACTCAAAGGAAATAAACCATTTCCCCATATCAAGAGGAATCTTTAAGAAAGCCTTGCCTTCTAAATGACCTAAGATAGCATTTAAATGCAACATAGGAAATTGAATTCTCCATGGCATTTAAGAAGGAGGGAATCATCTGGGTGAAAAATTACTGCAAGCTAAGTTTGGAAGCAAAGACTATGAAAACCAGTATTCACGGATTTGAGTCTCAGAGGAAAAGGTTTGGGGAGAGGTGACTGTTATTATTACGAATAATCAGAACAATGATAATAAATGAATTTAATCCTAAAGCAGGAGGTATAATTGACAGTGTAGGCATGCAAGTCTTATAATTACCCGAGTCTCAGCTGTGCCTGGGCAGTGAGAGTGGGAAGAACTGGAGAAAGGAATTACAATTAAAAAGAAATTGACATATATGAATTGAATCAGGCACATTATCTCCAGCTTCTGGTTCAGAGTTTGTATTATAAAATTAAATAGAGAGGCTAATTATACTGCAGAAAAACTTCCTCTGAACTCCACAGTTTCCATCAGGCAAGAAGAAATGCCAAGCAAGGAATGAGAAAATAGGAAGAAGAATCAGAAGTTTTCAAATTACTGATTTCTGATTACAAGTGTTCCACTGAGAAAACAAGTAACTGAAAAACGGGATAGCTGTCAAGCCTGGAAACCCAGACACAGACACATACTAAATGTTTTCCTGATATTACACTATGTGACAGTTTTCATGACATTGGTGACATGACATCCATGACAATTAGAGTATTGTGATCTGTTCAATGTGAATAGTCACCCGTTAGCAAACGTAGTTCAGTATACTGTGCAAAATTATGATAAACACAGTATGTTGATGTCTTTCCAACAATCTTTACATATGTGTCTTTGAGGCTCTGCCCTAAATTACTTGTGCCTCTGATTTTCATTTAAGAAACATGTGCTTTGGGCATGCTACAGAGACAGTAATCAAGAGTATTCAGAACTGGGGGACATGAAGCCTATTCCACATGGTCATGCCATTCACTCCAGTTTTGGAAAATTCTATTCGGTCAGTCCTATACCACTTTGTTACAATAATGGGATGGTGCTTCATTCTGTGGGAAACCTTTTGAGCGGGCTTCTATTAGCCATTCAAGTACGGGCATTAACTGGGTCACCTAACATGGTCAGATCTGGTATATTTCCAGACTTTAGAGCCAAACTGTAGACCAAAGACTGAGAAACATGATGCAGGATGATCCCTACTGCAGGGCTTTAACACAGGCTCTTCTTTTTGCTTGGAATACTCTCCCTTCTCCTCCTCTTTGGTCTCACCAACTTGTCATCCTAAATGGCATAGTTCCTGTACTGCATCCTCAAGAAAATCTTTCCAGATCAGAAAATAAGCTCAGGTCCCTTTATGCTTTTTAGCATCCTGTCCTCCATCATACCTGTCAAGACTGCGATGAAATAATTGTGAAATTGGTTTTGTTTTATGGCTTCTTCCCATGACGTAATTCTATGAAGACAGGCAGCATACATCTGTCTTATTCAGTCTTTCATCTCAATCTAGATTCTTCTACACAGTACGCAGTAGCCAGTAAATATTTATTAAGCAATTAATCTTCCTTTTTCAATTCCCTACCACCATCTTGAATTCAAATTAAATACTAGAAAAAAGAAAAGAAAAAAAAAAAGACTACAAAGACCCCTTTTGCAAATGCCACCTCTGCCTTACAAGAGGTTTGCCAGAATCTCCACAGTCCTTTAGGGGGGAAAAAAAACCACTTCCACCTACCACCTGGGTCTCTCTCTCCTCAAGGGGTTTTGGATAAGGCTGGGAGATCTGGCGGAGGCCTTGTTCAATTGTAAAATCATTCCCTCAGCCTCATTTATTGAGCTCTTTGGGACACAACATGATTTAATAGCGCCAGACATGACAAAGCCATCTCTGATATTTTCTAACATAATCGCCTTTCATTGTACATTGCAAAGGAAAATGTCTCTTGAATTTAAAAAGAATGCTGAGATAGGAAAATGTTCACAAGAGAAGAAAGAGGAAGCTCTCTTACACAAAAACTAACATAGTGAAGAGGAAAACAGAAGAATGTAGCTCACTGAAAATGAGGGTGGGGGAGAGAGAGAAACACACCTTAATTCCCCTCTGATCTATGACATGACTGGCACTGTTTTATGTGATTTATATTTCCCTGTAATTACTATGCACATAATCACAACATACCAAAGGTTAGTTTTCTAAGACATTTACTGCAAATCTCAATTAAAAAAAAAAACACCTATCTAAAAAAAATAAAATAAATTAAAAAATAAAATAAAATAAAATAAAATAAAATAAAATAAAATAAAATAAAATAAAATAAAAAACATGAATCTCCCTGTAGCTATTAGAGTCAAAAGAACATTTTATAGGAATTTTCTGTATGGCTGTATGGTACTTTCTCTATGGCTTTGGAAGTGAATTTTGTTATTTATCCCCTTCTTCAAATATTTTGATCTACTTCAGAGCCTCCAGAAATCTTTGTTTTCTGGTTGGAAATGTTGATAGAAATGATTCGCTGTAGAAATGGCCTTGGGAGTATCCTCACCACCTACACTCAAATTTCCCCTGAAACCTCCTATTTGTGATTTTTTTCATTCTGGCCTTCAATCATCTCTCCTCCAATGAATGTAAACCTTTGGCTCATACTTAGTGTAATTACTTAATCAAAACCTATTCTAGTATATATATACATCCCCATAATAGCCATGACATTAATTCACTGATTTTTTTTGGAGCCCTATCTGTGTTCTTAGAATGAATTACTCTTCATGAGGGGCAGAAAATATGTGGGGGTAATTCTGCAGCACCTATTAACTAGCACATGTGAAGTGAAGCTAATCAATATGTTACAGTGCTAACTAATACTGATGGAAACTGAGAGCCAAGAGAACAGACTTTATTGCCAAACACTGTATGATGAAACTCAATGGCATGCCAACACACTGACTTATGTTTCATAGCATAACAATTCTGAAGTGATGATTCCAATCCTTGTCCCTCTGAAAAATATACACATCTGACATGTAGAAGACTGAGCTATGCCCATTTCTGGGTGCAAAATATTCATACACACACACACACGTATATATAATAATTTAATTCATATTCTCTCTGAGGTGGCCAGGTAATGAGTAGTAGAATGAAAGTAAAAAAAAAAACAAAATACACAAAAATAGACGCCCTAAGGAAACACAAAAATATTCAAAGTTTTGCCTCAGTATACAGAAGGAGTTGATAGTATAATTCTTACCAGAATTTTGCATTGATAGTAAGTTTTACTATATAATACCACTAATAATAAATATGAAATATAAAAGTGTTATATATAAAATGTGTAATATGTATTTATTATATATAAATATTTCATAAATATATAAAATACATTTATGAACTATTATAATACTCAAGGCTCCACTACACCATTTATTACCTTCCAAACTCCATACTTTTCTGACAGTATCGTTGTTCCTTGTGTGTATTTCATATATACTTAGTAATAGCTGAATTGAACAAATTATACCCAAATCAGGGTGCCAATGTAGGGCAGCTAACGGGTGAGTAACAACAGTGCTACAAGAGCACAAAGCTCAGGGGGAGGCAGAAGGCAGTTCTGGAGATCCCAGCTATAAGTGCCAGCTTGAGGTCTGTTGACAAGAAGTTGAGATTCAGAGAAAAAAAACAAAACACAAATAACAACAGAAGAAAACCAGGTGCATGCTAGGAATCAGACATCACACTGTTATTGCAACAACTGTAACACTGAATGCCTGAAGACATTGGACAAATGCTTTCAGATTTATTAGTGAAGATGATTTCTAACCTATAAGCTTCTCCCACAGAGAGTATTAAGTAGGGGTAAGAATGGATAAGACATTCTTCAGATAGACAAAATCTCAATGGTTGTACTTTTCACCTGTCCTTTCTCAGAAGGCTATTGGAAGGCGCACATCTTTAGAATGAGTGAGCAAACTAAGACAAAACTTGAGGTTTAACATAAAAGTGAAGCCCAGGGATTTCCCAGAATGAGAAGCAAGGAAGATCCAAGATGACAGCTGTAAGGCTCAAGACATATCAGACTGGAGACAGAAAGAAGACTGTCAAGGATTTTGCCAAGAAAAAAGTATTAATGATAGATTACCTGTGTGGTATTTGTTTGTTGTTTTTATCAAAGAATAATTGACATACAATATTGTATTAGTTTCCAATGTACAACATAGTGATTTAACATTTATGTCCATCACAAAATTATCACCACAGTAAGTGTAGTTACCATTTGCCACCAAAGAAAGTTGTTACAATATTATTGACTATATTCCCTAGGCTACATTACATCCCTGTGCCTTATTTATTTTATGACTGGGAGACTGTGCCCCTCAATCCCCCTTCACCTATTTTGCCCACCCTCCCATCCCTCCCCTCAGGCAACCATTAGTTTTTTCTATGATTCTATGAATCTTGTTTTAGATTCTATACATAAGTAAAGGCATATAGCTTTTGTCTTTTTCGGACTTATTTCACTTTTGCATAATACCCTCTAGCACTATCCAAGTTGTTGCAAATTTCAGACTTCATTCTTTCTTATGGTTAATATTCTTATTTATATATGTACATAAAGAAAATGTGCACACTTGGGTTGCTTCTATATCTTGGGTACTGTAAATAACACTGTGATAGGAGTGCATTTGTCTTTTCTTGAGATAAAGAAAATTTTTGTTTTCTTGAGATAAATACCTAGACGTGGAATTGTTAGACCACTGTTTTATACTATACCCAAAACTAAACTCAATGAATTAAAGACTTAAATATAAGACTGAAAACCATAAAATTCCTAGATGTAAATGGGCAGTAAGTCTTTGACATGGGTCTTAGTGATTTTTTTCTGGATCTGCTTCGTCAGGCAAGGACAATAAAAGCAAAAATGAACAAAGTAGACTACATCACACTAAAAGGCTTTTGTACAGTGAAGGAACATCGACACAATGAAAAGGTAACCTACTGAATGGGAGAAGATATTTACAGATGATATTTCCAATAAAGGACTACCATCTACAATATACAAAGAACTCATAAAATTCAATATAAGACAATCTCATAAACAATCTCATTAAAAAATGGGCAGAGGACCCAAGCAGACATTTTTTTACAAGAAGATATACAGATGGCCAACAGGCACACAAAAAGAGGCTCGACATCACTAAGGATCAGGGAGATGTAAAACAAAATCACAATCAGGTGTCAATTCACACCTGTCCGAATGGCTAATATCAACAAGAAAGAAATAATAAGTGTTGGAGAGGATGTGGAGACAAGGCAATCCTTGTGTGCTGTTGGTAGGGATGTAAATCAGTGCAGTCCCTAAGGGAAACAGAATAGAGGTTCCTCAACAAATTAAAAATAGAATTATCATACCAGCCAGAAATTCTACTTCTAGGTATTTACTTGAAGAAAACAAAAACACTACCTGCATGTTTATACTGAGAGAAGTTTTATAGCTATGTTGGCTACAACACTGATAAGTCGTTAGAAAAATAAGTTATGAGATGATGAGGGTATTTATTAACAGAGTTGCAGAAGAAAGGAAATATCATCGTAACAGTAGGATGTTATGTCAGGAGCAGGCATTTATTCCATTTTTTTTTCACTGCTTGTACCTTCAGTTCCTAGAATAGCACCTGGCATATTCTAAGCACCCAGTGAACATTTGTGGAATAAATGAGTACATGTATGATTTTACATTTTTCTCAATAAATGAAAGTCATAAAAATGTAAACTCATAACACTGATTCAATCAAAATGTGACAGAATTTTATTGGCAAATTGAAGGTGAGGAAATGTGTATGAGTTGGAAGACGGAGGGGGTGAGAAAATGCAATTCTTTTATTCCAGAGTCATAAGATATTAGCTAATATGTAAAACTGAAAAAGTCAAGAAATAGAAGCATATCATTAGACATACAGAGGAAAATATCCAAAAAAGCAACTAAGAGGGTTTCCAGTGTGGAGTAGGACCACGAGGCACAGGGAGATGTGGAAAGAGACTGCTGTGCTTCTGCTGTTGCTTGCTTGTTTTCTTTTAGGTTTCTAGACACTGTCCTCCCCCTCCACTCCATTGAAGTATAGTTGACATACAATATTATATTAGTTTCAAGTATACAACATAGTATTATCAACATTTATATACATTACAAAGTGATCACCATTATAAATGGAGTTACCATCGGTCTAGATACTTTCTTAACTTGGGTTTCTCAGGAAACAGACTCTGAGAGCTAGTTCTGTGTGGGGAAGTTCTGGGAGGAATGCTGTCCAAGTCTAGAGACAGGGAGGAGGTGAACTTCAAAGCAGTCACAACAAAGACCTTAGCTGACCTCAACACTCACATGGGGCTTCTCTAGCTGGGAGGCCCTTCCCAGTTGTGCAGACTTGAACAAACAGCTGGATCCTTTATATATCCTCTCAGCCCCATCCACTACTCACTGGATATGGGCACATCCACTGGAAGGGGCTTGACTTTGGGCAAAGTGGCTTCTTTAGTCAAGGACAGCTCCAGTGAAGGAATCAGCTGATAGCCACCAGCTGGCACTCCTAGTGGTCGAAGTAACTATGCCTCTGCTCCAGAGTAATGGTGTCTCTGCACTAAAGTAATGGAATACTGGGTGCTGGGCAAGGTTTTGAGCTATGCAGAGGTATTGTTTTGATAAATGTTAAATTAAAACTTCAAATTAATACATGCTTATTGTTTACATTTAAAAAGGTGGCGTACAATCTGCCCCCGGACATACAGATTTTAATGATGAAATCAGAACCTAAAACCAGATTGGCCCATCTCTAAATCTCAACTAGTTGTGTGGGATTGAATAACCAAACCATCTCTGAGATTCTTCCCATATAAACATTCCATGAAACTAAAATCTCAAGGCAATAAGCAAAATCTTTGCAATAACTATTGTAAACTTAGTCCTTGAGAGGAAAATATGTTTCAGACGCAATCATTTTATTATAACGTGGTTTACTATTGCCATCTTTGCTAGCCAACAAAGACACTGTCTAAATTTGAAACTTGTCTGTTTTGAGTAGACATTAAAGACCTTATTCTTAGAACTGATCTGTTTAAATATAGATGGCTGCTGTCTCCTGCGTCTATACCTGTAATAGCAGATCAGTATGCTAACTTTCTGTAGAACACCTGAACTCAAAATGAGCTCATATTTAGAAAATATTTAAGAGCCTTACCAGATTGTGCATGAAGGCCGAAAGATATTCATTCTTTGTTTCTCCAAAGCCTGGGCTCTTCAGGTGCCCAATGTTTGTGTAATAGATTATTTGCCCCGCAAGAAAAGAGGCGTTTTGTCTGTTTTGGATTTCTGCAGCCCAAGTGCCTAGAATAGTAGCTAGCCCATACTAGGTACTTAATTTACTCAAACATTTGTTAATTGAATACAAAATCCAACTTTTGAAGTTGCGTTTGGCACTGCAGCTACACATTCCATATTCTCATAAAGTCAACTCTGGAAATACAGCGTTCTCTAAATCAGATTATAGTACTTTCGGTTTGTGTTAATGAATTTGCCACTTTATCAGTAGACACATGTGTGGTGATAATGCTTTTACTATGGTCCCATCTTTTCAACAAGAACCACCGTTCTGTAGTCCTCTTAAATAGCAGAGCCGGAAATTACTTGGCAATCACCTTTTCTTTGAATGAGAAACAGGGCAGAATCAGAAACACAATACCTACATAGAAAGAATTATTTTTTTTAAAAAGTAATCCTTTCAAAACTTGAAATCAACTAGGATATGGAGGCAATTATATTACGGGAGTTACAGAGCAATGAAATTATTCTGTCCAGTCTTTTGCATAAGTGGTCAGGAATAACATTTGCATATGTTATATCATATTGATTCTTGTAGACAGAGACTCAATAAAGACAAAAGAACACATGCAAAAATAAATGCCTAGGAGGGAAGATACAGAAGACACAGATGGAGGCATCTATTATATTCGGCTTTACAATAAAACAACAAAAATAATAAAGCAAACAAAACCAAAAGTAAACAGCAACAACAGCAAAACCCCATCCAGGTCAGTTCCCTTTAGTGTAAAGTGTCTATTTCTACCTTGTCCTTGCTCATTTCTCCCACATGAAATCTGCTTTGAAATGTCATTTCCCCCCCCCCCCCCCCGCCTTGCCAAACAGAATAGATAGGGCAGTAAGAAACTAATAATGATAATAATAATAATGAGAAATGGCCTCAGAGATATATTTCACGTTTCTTTCTTTCTCCTTGTCTTTCTTCAGAGGAATAGCTTCCCAGCCAGTGGGGCATTAATCATCAGAACAGCAGCTCCGAGATAAAGCCTGGGTGAAATTTCATTGTGCATTATAGTGTGAGTTGTGGGTGCATGAATATGTGTCTCTCTCAGTATCGGGAAGGAGAAAGTGGAGAGGCAAAGGAGAAAAATCTGTCATTTTATATACTCATACTGCTCAAGATGGTCAGGACTGGTTCCCCATTGTTACTGCGGATTAAAATCATTCACGTCCTTCTGCTTTCATCAGAGGTCACCTCTCAGAAAGTGGGATAAATATTATGACAAGTTAAATTCTAACTACTTTTTTTTTTTAACTCATCTGCCTTGGGGGCATGTACCAGAGTAAGGGACAGGAGGAGGGGACTGTGGAACCAGGAGCAGGACTGTCTGATGGTATATGTTTTTCCTTGTTAATCCTCAATTGGGTATCCGTTCCCTCACTTACATAATGCTTTGGGTTAGCAATTCCTGTTTTGAAGATCCCTGAATGAAGTGTGGGGAGACTGTCTGGGAGAGACGGCTAAACAGAGGCTACAACTGCTCAGCAAGGAGCTGTAAATACCTACTAGATCCCTGCTCCCCAAAGTGAGGTCCACATACTGCAACACGACAGCATCTGGGAGCTAGCTACAAATGCATCATCTCAGGCCCCACCCCAGAATGGAGTCATGATTTGTGCTTTAAAAAGGTCACCAGGTGACTTGTGTACACAAAACAGTTTATGAAGCACTCTTCTAGCCAATACATGCAAACACATGAGCATCCTCTCCCTCCCTTTCTTTTTTAATTTTTATTTATTTATTTTGAGAGAGAGATAATACAAAGGTGGGGAGAGAGAGAGAGAGAGAGAGAGAGAGAGAGAGAGAGAGAGAGAGATTGATTGGGAGAGAATCCCAAGCAGGCTCCATGTTGTCAGTGCAGAGCCCAATGCAGAGCTGGAACTCACAAAACGTGAGATGATGACCTGAGCCAAAAGCAAGATTCAGATGCTTAACTGACCGAGCTACCCAGGCGCTGCCTACTTTCTTTCTTATGCAGACACATACCCACACAGACACACACACACAGACACACACACAGTTGGGATGAGAGATAGAAGAGACTGCATTATGTACACAAGTCAATCAAATTTCCATCAAGTAATTCTCTCAGTGACTGCTAGCCACCACAGATATGGTGTGCATGTATTTCCCCAGCCATCTCATCCCTGCATGATGAGAAAACCAAGGAGAACCTTGCATTCTCCATTTAGCTAACAGAACTAGCTCTCTAGACAACCCAAGGCATTAATTAGATGGTTTCAAAAGGCAGGGCTGTCATAACAGCTTCAGTGTGTTTCTAATTTTTACAATCATTCAAACATGCACCAGAAAGGTATGAAAGCACATCCCAGCCCTCCTACTGTCTTGTCAAAGACAGAATGGAAATATCCATCTTGAAAGCTGGCTAGCAATAACTGCTATTTGAAGTCATTTCCTTGCCATATATAAACAGAAATAAAGGGACGCATTTCAAGAAAAAAAAAATAGAATCAATTCTTGGACCTCAGTTTAAATAAGAATCATTGATTCTTTCTGACGACTCAAGAGACATTAAGTAGTTTATCTTCTACATAGAGGTGGTCATTGTGGAATCCCTTCTGAAAGTTTTCAGCAAAGAAGAGGGAAATGAAAAGCATCATTATTTGTATCGTGATTTTAACTATATCAAAGATATTCTATTAATTTCTCTCAACCTTAGCCATCCAATCCATGAAATGGGCAGGTGGTTCTTAAGCAACAAAATTACAGAGTATTTATGCTTATTATCTCCTCTCCTTTCTTCAACTCTCCTTGTCTTTCCTCCAGTTCATTTATCCAGCCACCAGCTGTTACAGTATGTGCAAGGCACCACATTAGATACTGTTGAAGATATTGGAAAAAAATGTGAATCTACTCTTAATGCTTGTTAAATGAGGAAAGAAAGTGTTTTCCTTTGATAAACATTACTGAGTCCTTTTTTTGTGGCAGGTGCCATGCCAGGACCTCAATGCTGAGTGATGAGCTGCATAATGCTCTTGCTCTCAGTGTAGTGGTTTCTCATAGTATCTTCCATCAATGTTCTTTCAAAAGATTCTGAAGACAGGTGACTGTGGAGCCAGCAGTGTCATAGGGTCATGACCAGGGATAAGTGGGTTCATATAACATACTCAGCCATAAGACAAAAACAAAAGCGCTAACAAAAGCAGGTCGAAGATTCCCACCAACCTACACACACACATACAACCAGATAAATGAACCTCAAGTAAATTTTCTCTCCATACCAATGAATAGAAGCAGTGGGTCATTAGAAATAATTGTTATTTACCTATATTTAAAGGTAGGTTTTAGGAGAATTAAGAATTAAGTAATTTGGAAAAATAAGAAGGAGAAGAAATTGGAGAGGCAAAATGGGTAACATTATATTTCCAAAAGTGTTCTGAAAACTCTGAGCATTAGAAGAAGCCCTTGTTATTATGACAACAAATAAGCCCTAAGGAAAGAGAATTTAAGACCAGAAGTGAATAATATGTGCACCAGATACAAGGGGACCTTCCTGGGACTCATTATTATTAAGGCAAAAATTTAAGAGCAGCAAAACCACTGCTAATGACCACTGTCACTGGTGAGCCCCATCAGGGAGGGGACCTGTCGGGGGTAAGGTGCTTGGAAGTGAGATCCAGCCTGTAAGTATTAAGAGGTGTGTGTATTCCCTGAGAAGGCGCTGGTAGATTTGTATGTTTTGACTAATACCGACTGAGGGTTTACCTATGCTGCAGAGCTCTAACAGTGTCTGAGATAAAGATCCTGCCATCCAGGAACTCACATACCATGAAGTAGAGACAATAAACAAATAAATATGTGACATAATGTCAGGTATAAATAACTGCTATGGCAGACAACAAAGTACCAGGTAGTAGACAGTGTTCTTTTATAGAAGACGGTCAAGGAGGTCCTCTCTGTTAAGGTACCAAATGGGCAGAAACTTGGATGAAGTAAGGAGTGAGTCATGAAAATACCTTGGAAGAGCTGCTTCAAGCAGAGAAAATGACCAGTGAAAAGATACAGAGGTGCTTGATACGTTCAAGCTGGCTGGCACTAATGACGTATTCATCTAAGGTATAACATTTAAGGGGGTGCCACCCCAAATCACTTATTCAAGACACATGGTATTATATTGCAATATTTTGGAGTCAATATCAATGCAAACAATTTTCCATAAGCAAAATATCAACATTTTAAATACAGACAAGACCCAACTCTGCAACTGTACAACCCTTCTCGCCTCTCCTTTATCTGGGCCCTATGTTCAAGGAAGGTCAAGAAGACCTATGTACCTGAAGCAGTGTGGCAGAAAAGAAGGCCAGAGAGCAAGGAGGAAATCCATACACCACACAGTAAGGATTTTGGCTTCAGACTTAGCCATGTAGTATGTTGGGTGATTGGCAAAACCAACTGGAGCTTTAGAATCGTTGAGGGTCCTCTACAGTGAGTAGTCAAGAGCTGACCCCACTTTTCTCCCAGTTGTTCAAAATAAGAACCAACACTTTATCAGCAGGTCTGGTGAACTTTCTATCCTAGAAATATTACATCCTAATTAGAATGGCGTCTCTACAACTTCTCACAATTTGTAGGTTTCCTGCCTGTCTATGATAAGGACCTTCTCCTAGGACCCTTTAAGGGACTAACCTCAGCTTTGGGAAGTACTGATCCCATCCACTAAAACTAAAGTATTAAAGAGGGGACCAAAAGAAATGACACTGTATTCTCTTCCCTGGCCTACTTGTACTATCAACATATAGGTCTTTAAGAGGTAGGTAAACCCACCAAGCGTTCTCTCTCTCTGTCTCTCTGTCTCTCTCTCTCTCTCTCTCTTTTTCCCGTGAGAATGATGTAATCCCTGAGAGAAATTATCACTGTAGTCTTACCAGCTAAGGAGAAAATTAGAGTCCAATTCCCTCCCCCCTCAAACTATTCTTTGAGAGGGGAAAAGAAAGTACCTGCATGAGGGTAAGGAGAAGACAGAAGATATTTCTTGGCTGGCAGCTTAAGTCTAATTAGACTGACAAATCTTCAGCGCCTTCCCCAGTTATAAGGCTTGGCAGGAAAGGAACGAGCCCTGGAGCCGCACATTACGTAAGGCTGTTAATCAATATTAGTTGAGCCCTAATCCTAAAAATAAACTTCCCCTGGAGGTTTTGTTGTCTAGTGGTAAAAGTGAGGGCTTGGAAACTGTGTCGACTACTGTCTCACTTCTGTCAAGCCGGTGGCAGAAAGAAAAAGGTGGAGGGGCCCTGAGGGGTAATTCCTTAGGCAAGTGCAAACATTCCTGATACCACGTGATCTACCTCCCATTATAAAGCATGATATTTAGGATGAGGTAAATAGACTTATCTTGTATCCCAATCTAAGACAGTTTGGTTACTCGAAGAACCTTGAGAAAATTTGGTGTTCTAGCCAAAATCTCAAAATGCCATTGATAACTGTATTCTGTAAATGTGTGGGTCATGTGTTTTGTTGAATCATATAAAATTCCTGATACTTGACCGTTTCAATCTATAAAAATGGCAATTTCATACACTTTGCCCTAATAGAACACTTTGATGTAATAACCATTCAGCAAAGCCAATTCCTACATCAGAAAATGAAAGACTTTTCCACAGAAATCTCTTCTAATTGAGGAGTTGAGGGCTCTGGTTCAATCTGGGACATTCAAAGGAAATCCTGGGTTATTATGGGGTTGTATAGGTCTACACAAAATTGTTATCCTGTACTGGGGAAAATTAAAAAGGGAAACTGTTTAAAATGGAACCAGGAGGCCAAGCTCTACCACTCTTGGTCAATTTCAGGACCAAAAAGAAGAGAGGGACCTGGTAAGTTGATAATACATTAGCTACTACTGTACTCTCCCAGCAGGAGTTAAGAAAGCTTTTCTCCTCCCCTGGTAACAGCCCAGCAAATGAGAGACCTCCACAATTCAGCCAATGAACAGCCACTAAACTTTGAACTCCCAGTTCACTCCAACACACTTACTGTTTATGACACCCTTCCCAACTCCCTTCTTTTCTCTATGAGACCTGTCCTCTCCTGTGTTTCCCAGACATGCCTATGGTTTTCCTATAGCTTGCTTGTCCCAAATTGTAATTCTCTGCTATTCCCAAATTAACCCATTTTTGCTGGTAAAATAACTGAGTTTTATTTTTAAAGTTAACATGCTTATATAACCAATCATACAGGATGTCTAAGCCTTATGGGGATCTGTGAGTTCTGGGAGAGCCTCTTGGTTTGAAGTGGTTTCCTTAAGTCTAGGATTTAGTGAAATCCTAGGATTTAGGATTTAGTGAAAACTTATGGGTAGGTCATGGCCTAAGTTCTTTTCATGCATAGTCATATTTATTACTCACCACAATAGGAAAAGTACTGTTATTGTTATACCCATTTTACAGATAATGAAACCAAGGCTTAAAGAGGCCAGTCAACCTGCCCAGAGATACACAGCTAAGTAACTAGAAAAACTTGGAATCCAGCTCAGAAATTCTTACTCTAGAGTACACCCACTTCCCTCAAATATATTAGAACTCTACCTGAAATAGGCAGTATGAAGGATCAAGTTTTTAAACACTTTATTTATTTTTGAGAGACAAAGAAGACAAAGCATGAGCAGGGGAGGGGCAGAGAGAAGGAGACACAGAATCTGAAGCAGGCTCCAGGCTTCAAGCTGTCATCACAGAGCCCGATGCAGGGCTTGAACCCACAAACCATGAGATCATGACCTGAAGTCAGACGCTTAACCAGTTAAGCCACCCAGTCACCCCTGAAGGAGCAAGTTTTTAATCCTAAGTTTTTTCTTTGTTTTGTTTTGTAATAGTCAATATCAAAGCTGAAGTGTGTTTTTTACTAGTCCCAGCCTAAAACTGAAAGCAGACCACAAGGAGGAATTTCCGTATAGGTGCTGTTACAAAACCTAAAAAAACTGGCTTCCTTCTGGAATTTTTGAAAGTGGTTCATCTTCAACTGCCAAATTTATGAGTTCGAGGTAAGAATGAAGTCTCACAAAACTCTCAAGTCTTTCATTTCTACTGTTTATCAGGATAGCTCCAATCTGGCTGAACATTGTGATTTTCTGGTAATTTTCTGGTGCCAGGCAGCACTGGCCAATGTCAAGGTGACTTTACCAATGCCCAGCACAGAAAAAGTGGGTCACGATCAGTATCCTGCTAATAGCATATAAAGGATTCCAAATGGTGATTTGCACAGAACACACTGAATTCTTTCTCTACTGATAACGACTCGGTCTGTAGGCTTAAGGTAAGAGAATACACATTATTTTTGGAACTACTTTCCTCTTAGCTGTTTCCTGCCTCATAGGAACAATTTGGTTCTGGTGACCACAAATTACCAAAGACTTTTATTTCTCACTTTTGCCTTCTTTCCTGAATGGGTAAAGAAATTTGAACACAGACTGAGTTAAACTTTTCCATTTAAGAAGCTGACCTATTGGTGTCATGATAGTAACCCTGACACAGAGGTCAGTTGTAATACAAATGCCTGCATAATTGCTTGGGCACCCCTGGTAGTAAAACCAACAGGAAACCCAGTGCAGTTCTCTCCTCTTGGTCCTCTCTCATTTAGGGGAGTGTGGGGCCACGACTCTCAGAATCTGGATCTCTCGCCTCTCACAAACCTCCTCTATCCATTCTTTGTTCCAGTTGGACTTGGTTCTCTCTCTCAGGAATTACCATCCCTGATTTTGACAACTTAGCTTCTGATATGTAGCCAACTGAGATTTGTTTCTCATCACCATGTACCCAATTATACTCATCCTACAAGGTCCAGTTCCATTCCCACCTAATTTGTGGGATCCAGTCAAGCCATCCCATACTAACCCCTTCCTCTCCCCATACCACTACCATTTGTGGGTCACTACCTCATATTGATTGCTCATGTCAAACTCCATGATGGCAATGTTTCTGGTTCTTCTTTGTAACCTTAAAAATATGTGTGGATACATTTCATAACAAAACGTATTCTTTGAGGCCCATAGAACCCCATGGTGGTTTAAAATGGAAGAGAAAAGGGGCGCCTGGGTGGCTCAGTCGGTTGAGTGTCCGACTTCGGCTCAGCTCATGATCTCATGGTTCGTGAGTTTGAGACCCAAGTCGGGCTCTGCGCTGACAGCTCAGAGCCTGAAGCCTGCTTCGGATTCTGTGTCTCCCTCTCTCTCTGCCCCTCCCCCTGCTTGTGCTCTATCTCTCTCTGTCTCTCAAAAATAAATAAATGTAAAAAAAATTTTTAAATGGAAGAGAAAATTAAAGATGAGGAGTGAGCTATCAAAGAAGTCCATTCCTGAGATCTTAAAAACTTTTCATTTGCCAGGACACATTCCAGCCTTCAAATTCTACCTTGACCCTCCTTCAAATCCCTATCCCCCCAAAACCGCCTAGCCCCCACTGTGAACTACAGATGCTACTGACAGTGGAAGCAGACCCATTTCCTGAGGTAGATCCTTGCCTGAGAGGGTATTGACTTCCATACCAAATGTTGAGGACAGAGTATAATAATGTTAAAACATATTTAATCTTATTCTTTAAGATGTACCTGTTTTAAGAATTTTACTTATTTTAACTCAGCTAACCCTCACAACAATCCCATGGTGTCAGCAGTACCTTGGAATACCCTTCCCTCCCTCTAATTTTACAACTTGGTAGGCTTATATTAGTTACTAATTCTTGCTCTCCTCCCATCAATAAGTGAGGTTAAGGTCTCCCTTCCCTGAAACTTGGAACAACTTTCTCTAGGAGCCCTAAACCTCTATGAAAGAAAGCCTAGAAACTACATATAAGGGGTCATGGATCCAGCTGAGTCCAGTGTTTCTAGTTAACCCACCAAGTCACAAGGTGTGTGAGTGGAGCCAGACTCTCCAGACCAGAGTAGTCACTGAGTAAACTCAGTCAGTTCCATGTAGAGCAGAAAAATTGCCTTGCTGAGCCCTGCCCAAACACTAAGTTATGGGAAAATTTGTTTCATAACAATTGCTAACTAGAACATATGTTGTGTTAGGGTCCCCTCCCTAAGGAAAGAAAACACAAAAAGACAAAAAACTCAAGGTAACAAGGTACGTGACAATATCCCTCATGACCTTGTAACATGAGACCACTTAATCAGACTGCATGTTTGTGTGTGTTACCATATATGGGAGACAAACAAGTAGAAAATATATAAAAAAAAAACTATGCTAGGTGGTGTTCAGGGCTCAGTTCTTTGGGTATGAACCCAACCGAGCAGTGCCGGCATGAATAAAGCTGCTGCTTGGAAAGAAAAGCCTTGGGGTGTCATGACTCTCTGTGCTAGAATCCTGCTACAATGTGACTTGCTCAGAGTCACTTAACTCATATGAAGATCTAGGTTTTAAACCCAGGCAGCCTGACTCCAAGTACATGCATTTAACCACTGAAGAAAAAAAAATAAAACTATCCAAAGCACATTGATCATCCTGAAGGGAAAACTGTCTGTAAGCCATGCCTCAGTCGCTAAGTGACAGGTATGTAATAAAGCCTTTTTTGTTTTCCAATTTATTCAATAAATATTTATTGAGCACCTACCTCTATTTAAGTACTATTACCCACGCATTCACTTTCTCAATGTGCTCATCTGCTTCTCAATGCACCCACCTGCTTTCTCAGTGTTAATTTTTTTTTTTTTTTTATGTTCAGGAGAGGACCTGGAGATACTTTCCTTAATATAGGGTGAAGACCTGATGTTCAAGCACCATAGCTGTGAGTAATTTACACAGTGCATATGATCCACAAGCAGTTCTCTAACAAAGAAGAGCATCAGAAATATCAAAGTAGTGATTACTTCCAGGAGGCTGGGGCATTGAAGGGCCATGTCAACTCAAAAGCTATTTGTTTATGTTCACACACAGGTAAGAACAGCACTGAAGGCACTTTGCAGGTTTCCTTTGATCTGAAATCAACACAAATCAAAGCCAATCGGAAACAAACTGCCGAATGATATTTTCTTAGCTTATGTTTAAAGAAAGAACCACTGGAGGGGCATCTGGGTGGCTCTGTCGGTTGAGTGTCTGACTCTTGATTTCAGCTCAAGTCACGATTTTACGGTTCATGGGATTGAGCCCTGTGTCCGACACTGTGCTGACAACATGAAGCCTCCTTGGGAGTCTCTCTCTCCCTCTCTCTCTGCCCCTCTACCACTTGTGCATGCACACGTGTATGCTCTCTTTCTATCTCAAAATAAACTCAAAAAAAAAAAAAAGGAACCAATGGATTTTTGTATAACCATATGGTTTTACACCAGGTTTTGATGCTTATTTTGTTTTTCCTGGATGAGTCTAATTTTAGGACAACCCTGGTCCAGCAAGGCTATCAAAGCAAAGGAAGCCAGAATAGAGTATCATCTAGAAAAGGCTATAAGATTTCATACATGATCGTTCTGGTAAACGTGAAATCCAGTCTTTCCCACTTTTTGTTTTCTCCCAGAGGTCAAAATTTTATGAGTGTATTTCACCCAAGAAAATTAGCTAGATCACATAGGGCATATTAGAGCTTCTGAGACTGACCTTCCTCACCCAAAATCTTCAGAGTCTGGGAATTGTCCTAAATCTTGGGTCCCAAGTCCAAACACAGGCTTGATGTAATCTGTACTTGAGATCAGAAAAGGGTTGGAGACAAGGCAGGCTATTGCATTTTTATGTAACCTAGGGCAAAGTTCTTATTTGTTTTAATTTTTTGTAGTTTCCAGTTTTTATTTAAATTCAAGTTAACTAATATACAGTGTAATAATAATAATACAGTGTAATTTAATGATTCATCACTTACACGTAACACCCAGTGCTCATTACAACAAGTGTCAGGGCAAAGTTCTTCTGGCTAGTTGGCAAGAACAAAAAAGTCCGCAATCCTTGGCATGATATTATTTCCTCTAGCTAATCTTTACAAAGAATATGGAGCTTTTTAATCCCTCATTCCAGTTTCATCCAATTCTGCTAGTCCACTGTCTTTCCTCTAAGAGTTTGTATTTACAAACTCTTAAAAGCAAAGAATGTCAACATATTTATACGTCATTTTTATAGCCATTGCAGAAGCAAAAGGAAAGTCATGTAGATGAAATCCAATTATCACTGGACTCAAAGGGAAAGAAACACACCAGACAGGAGGCTATTAGAGAGAGCATGCTCCAGCTGTCCACATCCTTCACAATGACAACAGGTTCTATGATGTTCAGAGTCATAATCACTTGCAAGACTTCTGTACTTTGTACCCTACTCTTCTCTGGAAGCTCTGGCTTCCTTAGTTTTTGGAAAGACTCACTGAGTCTGCTCCTATGTGAATATCTGCTGTAAGAGGGAAAGCCAAAAACTGATAATTACCATAGCTTAGTCCCTATATCCTTATGTATCATTAAATCGTCCTGAGGTCAGTAAAAATTTGGTCTTGAAAAAGACTGTAGGACCAGCCATTCCTATGAAGAAAAAGCCATTTGTTCCTCTGCTTCCCACAGAGTTAGCAGAATGTATTATGACAGAAACAGAACAAGTCTGCCAGGACCTGTGCAGACAGAACTATCCTTTCACCAACCATAAACAGATCTGCTCTTGAGCTATAGAGAGTCATAATAGAAATATATATTGCCTTTTATCTTCTTTTCAGTGAGTAGAGTGAAGTGTCAGGAGTTATTGCTTTAATATCAGTAGGGAAGAAGCTATTTCTTTTTCCACCATGTATGTAGGTATACATGCAAGGGCACACACAACTATACGACTGCTATGTTAACCAGCTTCTTAGCCTTTCTAAAACACATAAGATTGGCCTGGTAACATCATCAGTGCATACAGCTTCAAATTGTTACTGTGGGATCCTGTAAGGAGCTGTCTGGATATTTCTGCTTAAAGAAAAGGGAAAAGGAAGACAACAGTTTTACCTCTACTTAACTCACATAAACTTAATTCAGAAGAATGAGAACACATAGGGGGCTTAATTGATTATTGACTTTATGTTTACAATGCCCACTGAAGCCAATGGAAGGGTGATGTCAAAGACTCAATTGAGCCCCTGGATAATGTCTTCAAACTAAGAAACAGAAAGGACAAGTACTGATCTACTGAATCATCTATAAACACTAACTAGGCTAGGGGTAATTTCCCCACAAGCAATTGGAATGTCTTATTTTATGCCACAGCATTTAAGGCTAATAACTCGATTAACCTCCTATTCCCTACTAACTAGATTTATGAAATGCCAAGGGAGTCAGCAAAGCATTAAGCTTTAGCATGGGTATAATTACTTTTAAGTGAAAAAACAAAAAGTGTTTCCACAAAACTAAGGACTTCCTACGTAGCTAAACTCAGACCTTCACAATTTCTAATGTAATTAGGATCTTGGTCAAATACAAAGGAAACAAAATGGATAAAAAATAAGTGATTGATCAACACTTAAAAATTTAAACAAAGACTGCATTTTGTAAGGATTAGTTAAACTTCTAGCTTCAATTGTCCTTGATTTAATGCTACTCATTGGTCTCAAGTGAATGGTTCATGTTTCAGCAAAGCCATGAAGAGGATGTGAATAGAACTGAAGTAGGATATAGTCTTTCCTAGGATAACAAATTTCCCTTCCCCCTTTTCCTTTTTTGCTATTGAAAAGAAAAGAAATGAAATGAAAGGAAGGAGTATTTCATACTGAAAGTGTTAGCCATTCCTCATTTTGAATAACAGCCTTACCATTTCAGCGATAAATATGATAGGGATAATAACCCATGAGTGCACATAAAACTTTTATAACTTCTTTAGCAATAACTTTGTCTTTCTCTACTCCTAGGTCTTACTACTATAAGTGTCTATAGGCATCCTTCTTACAAACATGGTAAGTCAGATACTTTAGCAATATAGCAACACTGACATTATAGTAATGTCTCAAAGACAATCAAGAAGACTCAATTAATAGTTGTAGAAAGGCTTACCTGAATGCTTGCTGTAGAACGATTTTTGCGGGTTGTAGTAGTAGCCATTGTAGTGGTGGTTTCCATGACAGTGGTAGACATTTCTGGTGGCATGGAGGTCGTCTGTGTTGTTCCCAAGATTGACGGGACTTCTCCCACCAGCCGGACACTTCCATTGATTTTAATATTGGGGTTGTTCTCAGCCGCCATGTTCAGTACTTTCAAACCATCATAATAGAGCCCAGAGAGCTGCCCTTGGAAGAGACGTCCTTTGTCTTTTCCACCAATGGCTATTTGCGCCTGGGTGTTGAAGATGGTTAACTGCCGTCCTAGTGGGTTGGGTGGAGGAAACATTATTATTCCCATATGTTATCTTCTTTGTCTTACCTGGTCTGAATGGACCAGGTATCAAAACAGCCTTCCTTGAGCAATTGAAGGGGAGAAAATTGGATAACAAAAACTCAATAGATAGTAGCAAGTAACATTTCACTATGTTTATCTCTTCCACTGTCTAGCTGAATATCCTAGATAAACTGAATAATTGAGTCTCTATTTCATTATTGTGAGGAATGAGAAATATTGGTTCAATGATACAAAGCATTGAAGTATTCTTGGTGGGTATGTAGTTGTGGATGACAGAAAGTAACCCCCAAATCAGGTGATAATAGTAATAAATACCTATTGTATTCATTTTTACAGTGTCACAGAATAACAACTAAAAAGAATTATATATGGCAAACAAAAACTCTGTGAGGTAACTTATGACACTGAATTAAAAAAAAATAGGTCTGATAACTAAATTAACTGAAATTAAATTTCAATTAAAGACTTGGATTCATTATAGATATGAACAGTTTACTCACCAAATACCTCATTTCCTACATAATACATAATATTCTATCTATACTTGACGTTTATTAAACAATAAACATCATGACAGATAATTTCCTATCTCTTTTATCTTTGGAGAGGGCGGATTATGGTCACACAACTATATCTCTCCCTAAAATATGGGAAATAAACAGGCATTGATAATGTTTCTGGGGCAGGGGAAAATGTCATTCCAAATCAATGCATTATAAAAGAAAGGATGGGTATTAACGAAAAAAAGAGACACAAAAAACTCCTTAAAATATATAAACGTATATTAATGTGTTGAAGACTATCAGTAGCTCAACTTATTTGGAGTTCCCATTTGGAGAACCATTTGTGCTTCTCTGAATAGAAAATTATCAGAATGAAATCATGACAGAACAGAGTCTAGAATAGTGCAACTCAATTTATCTTCCTCCCAACTACCTCCACTTAAAAAAGCCTCTCTAGTGCCAGGTCTTTCCCAGAAAAAACCCAAACAGCTTTTTAAGGCCAAGGCATTCTATGCTATTATTTCTCCAGATAATTCCTTCTGCTTTTGCATATGGATAAGTGGGGGAAACTTATTAATGGAATTAAATATATCCTTTTTGAATTTTTCTCCACTTAAGTCAGTAATAAAACAATGCTCCACAAATTCTCAATCTAATCACTTGGATTATTTTTAGCTATAAATGACTGGAATGTTCTGTTATTATTGCCTGATTATTAAAAGGGAGTTTATTTTTAAAAGACTAGGGTTTCTGCTCCACAATCTCTAATTTGAATAGAGGCATACTCTGATGTTTGGGCTCTTATCCTCTACCACTATTACATGTTCTTTAGCTCTATACAATAATTACCTATCCTTGAATTTCTGGTATATAATGTGGAATGCCTTCTGAATGCATAATAATGGATGAAACAAAAGAGGCAAAGAAGGGAAAATGCATCTGCTCTTTATACAAGAGTCAATTCTGCTCATGGGGAAACTCTTAACAGCATAGTCAAGAATAATTTATAAATAATACCTTTTTGGAAGCTTCAAACACTGCAGTATGGAGAACTGACCAAAGAATTTTGTTATAGTGAAAATGATCTACACTCTATAAAAATATTTGGAGCATGGAAACGGAATCTGTTGGACTTGATAACAGAATTGTCCAGATGCTAAGGGAACAATCAAAATAGATCTAATAGATTTCCATTATTTTCCCACCAATTTCTTGAGTGCTCTGTGCACATACATCATCACCTGCCCTTTGGTCTCTCATTTCTCAAAATCTTCAATGAACAATAACACCGGATAATGACCTGCAGCTCAAATCTCTTTACTGTTATTTTTTTGACTACAGCTTTATCTAGGAGCCCTAAGCTTACTGCATAAGAAATGTCATGATGGAAAGGGAGAATAAATACACCCATATAGGCATAGGCATAGGCATTGGGGGCAGCTTAACATAATAAAGAAGAAGCTGCCTAAAAGGAGATCTCTAGGACTCAATTCAGTAGCTTACACCAGATAGCCCAACGTCAAGCTATTCCTTCCATTCACACAACTGTTGGCCAACAATATTTACTCATCTCCTTTTTCGTATATGCTTTAGCATCGATGATCAGTTAATAGATATAGCTAGTTATAGGTAAGAGATTTTATATTTCTAGTATTTCTGAAAGCACTTCACATCAATAACAGTCCTCACCTTATTTTCCTGGTGATATCATTCTGACAATTATTACAAATAAAAAGAGAGAGAAAATTGAAATGCAAAGTTGAATTACACTAGCTAGAAATGATGGATCTCTTTCATTCCAGTTGCCACATTACACTCCGTAAAGTGGTCTTTGCTTGTTCAAGACTAACCCAAGCATGGGGGCGCCTGGGTGGCGCAGTCGGTTAAGCGTCCGACTTCAGCCAGGTCACGATCTCGCGGTCCGTGAGTTCGAGCCCCGCGTCGGGCTCTGGGCTGATGGCTCGGAGCCTGGAGCCTGTTTCCGATTCTGTGTCTCTTTCTCTCTCTGCCCCTCCCCCGTTCATGCTCTGTCTCTCTGTCCCAAAAATAAATAAATAAAAAAAAATTTAAAAAAAAAAAATTTAAAAAAAAAGACTAACCCAAGCATGGAGAAGGGCAAGGCATGTTTTCTGGGCTACAGGATTAAGCCACTGCTCCACTTCTGGCTATGGTTGTGATCTCAGAGAGATCTGAGTAATTATTTCTTGAGAAGAAGACACTAGTTGGGTGAAATAGGGAAGGAGGTTGTCTATGCTTCAATTTTCCATCATGCTATGGGAAGTGTATGGATTTCTGTTTGCTTATTTCATGGTCTGTTTCTGGCTATATCTGTTTTTCTTTTGGTTATAGACCCTTTCCTAGCCTTCTGTACCTTGGATTAGGAAGTTAAGAGTAAAGTTGGCAATCACTAAAGTAATAGTGGGAAACTCTCAGTTTCCCACCATCTCTTCCTCTCGTCATTTTACCTCTCCAACCTAAGCAGGAGTAAGGGAATAAACTGGGAATCAGTCATCACTACCCTCTCCCTAAAAAGCGATATTATAAGGGACTGACTGGAGAAAGTTTTATCATTTGCCCCAGATTTCTCAAAATCAATGCCAGATTTCATTATTGTTATTCATTATGATCAATTGTGTTTTTTTTTTTATAATAAGCAGCCATTATATCTATATCTATAACCCAAACTAGGAATTGTTCTATTATCCATAATACTCAATTTGGTTATACTAGTACTGGGTTTGTAGCAGGTTACTTTCTGTTTTGTTTTAGGTGCCCATGTTCTTGGAAGTCATTATTGCTACCTCATTTGGATATCAAGTTCACATTCTGCTTAAATTAAATCTTTGCACGTCTCCAGACAGTGTCACACAAAGACTAATTAATTAAACCTCAGAACACCCTTGGGGAATAGGCAGTATTATTTCTCCTCTCCTCAGATGGGAAATCTGAGATATAAAGAGGTTAAGTGGATTGTCTAAGGTCAGAAAGTATCAGTCAATAGTAGACAGAGCCAGAAAACAGACTCAGGGATGTTGTGACCCACATCTCTTCTCCAATGACAGAAATAACTTCAAAGAGGCATTCCAAGTACTTTCCTGATACGTCTGCCTATTCATCCTTCCATCTTTACCCTTTTTCACTCATTGTCTTTACAAGGTCTTTTGGTATATATTTTCTACTCCTTTTGAAGGGAAGGTTAGCTAGACAGAGGAAGGGGTAAAGCAATAGAATGAATAGATGTTACTCACCCAAAGTGTAAAAAAAAGTAATTTCCGTTAAAATAATGCAGAAGAGAGAAACTCCAAGATTGCAAGTACCATTTTCAATATTATATGCATATATGAACATATACATATTTGGTTAAGAAACTAGAAAGCCGCCCTCCATCCCACCTGAACCACCCTTCCCCCTCGATTTGTTGTATATTTCAAAGTGTCTTTCTATATGAAAGCCAACTGATAACAATGCTATCAGCAGGAAAACTAAAAGCCTACTCATAACTTTATAATGGTTTATACAAATGAAAACGCCTGGCATGCTCTTCAACTTAGACTTCAAAAGGCAATGGAGTAAAAGAAAATATTATTAACATAAAATTGAAAGAAAAAAAAGTTCTCTCAGGCACATGAGACTCAGACATGCATCTAGTTTTCTTCTCCTTTTTTAAAAAGTGAGGCAATCGTAGTCTTTAATGTTAAAGGGACTTTATGAGCTGGTGATTACTAAACGAATTATTTGCTTTTTAGAGTTATTCTTAATTTATTTTTAATTAGACCACATACGTTAAAAACAGGGCAAACAGTTAAGTCTCAGTGAGGATTTTCCGTGCTTAAGGGTCTGAATGTTGTCACCCAACTTAAGACTGTAATTAAGCTTGCTTAGGTTGCATATTAATATATTCAATTACTTTTTGTGTGTAACTACATCAAATCTCTGCGAATTTTAAGAACCCACTGAAGGTCTTGAGACAAGAGTAGCTTGCACTGGCTCAGGAAAGAAGGGAATAAATAGCTTCTGAAAATAGAGAATTTTCTTCATTGGAAGATAATAGTTTACGTCGTAACAAATAGAAGCCACACAGAAAATTCTAACATCAGGTATAACCGCTGCCCTCTTTTATTAACAAAGTGGTTGTTTTCTTCAGTAAATCAGAACTGCTGTTTTGCCTTTCATGAGCCTTTCTTTTCCAACGCATTGTCTTAACCACTTCCACTTTTGTTGCATAAATATTAAACACATAAGGGTATTATACAACCAAAGTGTAAAATAAGCTTTTTTTTTTTTTAGTTTCAGCCAGCAACTAGGACACAATTAACCTCTTATGAAATACTTTTGCCTCTGTAAGTTTGAATCTAAAGGCAAAATTCATCTTTCTCGTTCTTTCTTTGTTTAAAAACAAATTGTTAAAAAAACACTGCTCCCCTTAATAACATTTGTCTTAGGCAGTTTATGTTATAAGAGTTGATCTGATGATTGTTTTGTTATCCATGCTAGAGAGTAAAGCCAAAACAGCCTCAAGATGTAAGTTTAAAGAGTACTTTTGAAATTTCTTTAGAAAGCTTTGGTATAAGAGGTAATTTAAAACAAATTAACAAATAATGTCATGCAGTGGTTAAATTGCCATAATACATTTCTTTTTTAGAGGATCCTGAAATTTCTTGTTTGTGGTTATCACGCTGATAGCAAGCTAGATGTTAGTCCCTTTAACTGTATTTTAATGGCAATGTATTATAGCATGATTTATCAACATATGGCAGGTGGAAGCTGACACAAATTATAATGAAAATTAAAACAGTCATTTATGCAGCAGGCGATTATCATTTAAGGAACATTTATTTGCAGGCTTTAAAAATGAGGGTTTAGAATCAAATGATTTTAAAATGAAAGTTTTAACGACGGTTACCTTTTTCCTGCAGCCACTCCTCTACGGGCCGGTTATATTTGAAGGGGATTTTCTGTTTTACCATTTGGAAGCGTTCATTATCAGTGTTGCCTTTAAAGTTTAAAAAACAGCTTAAAAAACAATCTGAAAAGTCAATACGTCATTAAAAACATCCTAGGTTGTTGGTTTGTTTATGAAGTTTTTAGAGATAGATATCAATTTATCTTTAGTAGAGGTGGAGTCGAAGTCACTCTGCCCATGGTTGACAGGTTTGAGGTCAGGTTAGTCTTAGCTATGCAGTGCTCCATCATCATATTTTGGAAATGGAGCATGAGATGGGAATCCATCTCACCCCAACCACACCTCAATTGGGCCAATGGAGGCACAGGATTTTCCTGGTTTGTGAATAATTTGCCTACCAGATCAGCTTTATCTATGGTAGGAAACTTGCATTGTCTCAGTCATGCATGATCTACTCTCACAGTACTGAACCCTATCAGAAGCATGGGGTCATGTACTTCCTTATTCTCAAGTGTTTGTAACTGCTCTAACTTCTGGTGGAGGGAAGAAGACAATTTAAGTCTTGATGGCCAAGGGTGACTTCTTACTCTGAGGCCTTGGTATCTCATCAACTATGTTAAATAGAGTATCACAGATGATTCTTTACATCTCTATTCGTCTGTCCGGACTTGTTCTACATTTTAAAAAAGAAGAAAACCCAAAGTAAATATTTGTAAATCAAAGCAGCTATAAATATAGTGATAGAGTATTAGCAGACTTTTAAGTACCTAAATTTTATTACTACTAATAGATGCAAGCTTTATATGTTTATCTAGTCTCTCACCTTTCTATGAGAGGTCCTTTCTGAACAAGTATCTATTCATAAAGCCTGTTCAGGATACCTCCTTCAGGCATGAAATATCTAATTAATTTCAAGCCTCAAACATAATGCTTTTAACTGCTACGATGCCCCCTTATTCTTTTTGTAACTGTTGTTACCACCCTGGATGATTTGTCTAATTAGGACAGACTTGGAGAGTAGTATTATAGAGATATACCCCTAATGAATATGCTTCAAATCACAAAATAATGAAGCCATGTTTGGGGAACTGTTCTGTCTCATCAACCAACCTCACAGTGATCAAGCAGAAACTAGTGAATTTTAATTCATGAATTTTCACTCACAGCCCTATACTGGAACTTAGGGAATCCCATTCCAAATTACCAACATTAAAAATGAAATAAAAATTTCAAAACAGGTGCTCTTGGAAACGATTTACAAAAAAGTCTAAAAGCCAGAAAGAATGTTAGGATTAAATATAGCAACAGGCCAAGTTAAAAGAAGGTCACCATGGCATTTCAATCTCAGAGCCACCTTCTTATAGGAATTATTGACAGAGAAGATTCCACATGTGACTAAACTAGTACCTGCCTTCCATGAAGTATAAGATGGGAAAGGGGTGGCTATGTTGGGAGATGTTTCCAAGATTTCCCATTCATTTCTGCTATGAACAAATGATTTAAGAAGGTGAATCATTCTCCTTCCCAAGGAATAAAAATTAATAACAAAAACAACAACAAACACAAAGCTCATGAAAGAGACAACTATGGATCTGTATCCAGCCTCCATCATGGTATCTTCTCTGGTTGGGATAAAACATAATATTAACATATCAAAGGATAAACTACAATGAATGGAGTATTATTTTTTACACAAATAAAAAGGAAAGGGAGAGGCTGCAGGCAAGGAGAAAAAACAGAAAGGCAACTTCTTGGGGCGTCTGGATGGCAAAGTCGGTTAAGCGTCAAACTTGGACTCAGGTCATGATCTCCCAGTTTGTGGGTTTGAGCCCCACGTTGGGCTCTGTGCTGACAGCTCAGAGCCTGGAGCCTGCTTCGGATTCTGTGTCTCCTGCTCTCTCTCTGCCCCTCCCATGCTCATGCTCTCTCTCTCTCAATAATAAATAAATGTTAAAAAAAAAATTAAAAAAGAAAAAAAAAGGCAACTTGGTGTTTCAAACTTCAGGGCAAAAGAAGTTAGTTTTATCTGCTAATGTAGTTACCAATTAGAGATTATCATAATGATCCTCCTTGGTAGATTTGGGTATTCAGAATTCTATTAATCCAAAATGAAGTTGGGTAAATTCTTACATGTCTTCACAGAAAAGGAGCATGCACTTTTCTGAAAAGAACCTATATCTCTAACTGTTAATCTTACCCCTAAAGAAGACAGACAACACGAGGGATACCATCCATCTTCATAAGCTTTGACCCCTCTCAAGTTTTAGTTACAACAAAGCATTATACTGAAAGATGGCAAATGGGTTGTGCCAGATTCACCTTAAATATATTCTATTACTTTGGGTTTTCTGTAACTTGTTGTTGGCTGCAACATTAATATAGTGATAACCGTCTCTCCACTCACTGTGGAATGGATTAGTGAAGTCGATAGCAAATATAAAGCTAAATATTCTTAGAAACATGCAGGGTAAAATCAGTAGTATCCAAAATTCCAAACTGCCAGAGTTGTATATGCACTAAATTAAGTAAATTAGAAAGCACAATGATTTACTTTCTCTAAATACATAGGGGCTCTTGGTCCTCCTAAGCATGCCCTCCCCATACACTCTGTCTCAAACCTAAAGCTCTACAGAAGATAATTTTGAGGCATGGTACACGCTAGTAAAAGAGAAAACTATGTTGGGTAATCAATAAGCGATATGTTGGGAGGACAGCATAGCCATGATTCAACCTTAGACCCATGGGGAAGTGAAAGAGAGAGAGTCATTCTTCTCCATCTCAGCTTTAAAGACATTTAGAAAAAAGTTTTAAGTTTTCCACACCAGACTGATAGTGTCTGGCACTAATGATAGTGATCTTGCATACTGTTAAAAGTTGTGAAAGATGGAAGGTCATTTGGAAAACCAAACCGGTTTAAATTGCCACATTAACATTGTTCTTAGTCTCTTTTCATGTTCTTGTTGGTTTTTATTTTAATTTATCTTAAACATTAGTAAGAACTGTTTTAGAAACATGTGCATGAGAATGAGTTCATTTACCCCAAGCCCCATTTGCTAGACTGACTAAAGAGTAAACAACCTTCTAAACATAAGAATTCATACAGAGCGAGTACCCTGAAAGCTGAGCAAACCTTGTAAAAATTAATGTACATTCGTATTAAATCCTTAATGACATTCAGTTGTACATTTCATATAGCAACCAGTATGAAAATTTAAACAGTGAAATCAATTCTTCAATAGAAAGTAATGATATCCTCAAGAAAGAATGGCCTTATGAACAGTAATGTCATGATGTCACTAAAACTAGACATATGTGCATTACTAATTAGACCAACAAAATGTAATGACCATACTTCTCAAACACACTGAGAAATCTATAAATTATACCATGAGATCTTTAAATAGACAGTTCTTAAATTACTATATAGATGTGACACTCACCTACAAAGAATTGAGCTTTAGAAAAGAAATTAGTCACATTTTATTCTACTTAAAATAAAGGTGTGTAGGTGAGTGTATTTGTGTGTGCGTCCATGCATTTTTTATCAGAAATTGATATTTTTATGCCACTGGCCTCCTAAATTCACTTGCATTTGTATCATTGCTTCTGATTATTAAGTGTTTCAACTCCTGGAGACGCATACAACAGGCACTGTTGAATTATAATATTGTGAAGAACAGAATACTCTGAGGTGAGATTATTGAGGCCCAACTGGTTCATACATAGCTTCAAACTTTATTCAGAAATACCTCATGTTTCTTACATTTGAGTGAATCTATTTAGGATAAAAAAAAGAGAACAGAGTAAGTAAGACAAAGAAGGCAAGTTGACCCTTCAAAGTTCCCCAATACATCAGACCCTCTTTGTTGTCAAGCACTCCCAGAAGAGTAAATTTGAAATTTGTTGTCAGTCCCAAAGGAATAAGTATTCTTTAAATAGAAGAATGAAATGATACAGAGAACTTTTGTATAGCAAGGAAAATAAATTTTACAACACCTTTATATACTCTCTTGGTCCAAACACAGATCCTATTCATTAGCTATTATACTTAGTTTCTTTAAGCCATAATTAATACAGCACAGGAGTTAAAAGCATGGGCTTTGGAGACCAATTTAGCTTTGGGTTCTAACTTTAGCATTTAATAGCTGTGTGACCTCATGCAAGTGACTTGGCCTCAGTTTCCCCATTTCCCAATTCACCATTGGACCTAGTATAAGATAATAAGAGGTACAGCATATTCAGAACACGAGTATGAAAAACATTCAAGTTTTAAAAACCATTATTAATACAATTCAGTTGTTCCCTAATGATCTAAAGGGTGTACTTCCATGGCCTCAGGACTTTACCAGGCCTCCATTCAAAACATGGGCATATTCCATTTGGTCTGACAAAGGTTATCTTTCAAAGATCAATGAAACATAGAAAAATAAAACATCCTAAATATCCCCTAAATCTCCTAGCTGTTGCTCTTTTTAGATTTCTGAATCTTTTAAAATATACTCAGCTAACACCATTTCCAAAACAAAGTGGGTTTCTTAAACCACTGAAAGTAAAGGAACAATTCAGTCATTGACTAATGTGATTTCTTGGTCCAGCCACAGGTAATGAGGATATACTGCTTCTGTGTTGAGGAAGAGTGTCCTAAAGGTTCTGGCAATTTGCACCAGGCTGGCAGAAAATTCTTATAAATACCATCCGAAATGTTGTCAAGCACATGGACATGCTAATAGGAATACTGTAACAGCATTCATCTGTGCAAAATTAATGCCAGAGGTATTTTTTTTTGCATTTTGTTTTGAGTCCTAGAATAAAAGGGAAAAAAAGGTTTTGTTTATTGTTTTCTTGACACTAAAAAATGAGACCATGGGTCTAACGAACAGTCAAAGAATGAATACTATGTATTAAAGCCAGAGGCAAAAGAAAATCGATGTGAGTAGGCTCAAGTAGTAGGGCTTTCAGAGGTTCTTACAAAGTCTCTCTCCCTAAAGAACACTTCGTGAGTTTCAAAGCAAATATAAGACACTAAAGAAAAGGAACTGGGGAAATTCTCTAAGCTTGGCTCTGGTCTCCTTCCTGATGTTGACTCAGATGAACTCCTCTCGGAGTCAAAAAGTGGGCTACTGTGCTACCCAGAGGGCATCCTGAATGTTTGGCCACTTGTAAGTGATGGATTAGACCTCAACAAAAACCAAATAACTAGTATTTATAAAGCGCCTTTCAACCAAAAAGTTCAAAATGCAATTATAAGCATCATCTCATTAATCCTCAAAACCACCTTTGGGGCTAAAGAAAAAAGAACTATTTATATACTATGAGCTTGATCCTACCATGTGCCAAGGAAAGAAATTAATCTCTTGGAGGAGAAAACTGATCAACTGGGGGAAGTGAATTAACAGACTAAGAGCACAATTATTAAGTAAGCAAGATTCTCCAGACTTAGTTGGGTGGTTCTGTGAGCCAGGGGATCCACCTTTCCCAAGTGATGAGATGCTTGCTTCTGGAAAGCCATACGGGTCACCCAGGCATACCCTAACTTGGCCAAGGAATCTTACTATCTCATGTGTTTTGGAAACGTTCAGGAATGGAAGACATATGTGGAAAACCATATTATTCCCTTCCTGTATCAAAGTAATTTTGTATTAATTCACCATCTCTAGGCTACTGGAGTTAAGCTGTTGAAGCAAAGATGGCTCAAACATGAACGAAAAGAGCATTGGCTGTGGAGTCTGAGAGACTCTGGGTGAAATCCTATCTCAGACATTTACCATTTCTGTGAACTTGAACAATTTACTTACTTTAGATGACTAGAGTTTCTTCACTTAAAAAAAAAGAAGAAAATAATAACCTTTATTGCAAGGTTTTATACAAATTAAATGCAATAATCCAGGAAAGAGCTTAGTTTAGGAGGTGTTCAAAGAGGTTGAGAATGGGGAGAGTTTACAATTTATTTTAATTCTCAGGATCTTTCCCTAACACATGTTGAGAGATGAGGACCATGTTAGAGATGTAACCCTGGTCAATGTCCAGGTATCCAAGTGACCATGTCTCAATTCCTTAATCTTTGTTCCTGGCTGAGGTGAGTTTTTGTGCAAATACGTTAACATTGAACTTCTCTTTCATATCCCAAATCTAAATGAAAGTGCCATTTCTGTTGAAATGTAATTATATTAAAGACCATTTACACTGATGCAACAATGAGAACATATATTACCAGTCCCTACCCTTTCCCTGCATGTTGATGCCAGTCTCAACTCTCTTTCTGAAGCCCTTTTCCCCTGAAATTTCTCATTTCTCCTCACCCATAAAGGATACTTTCAATCCCAGAAATATTACTAAAACAGGACTGCAATATCTTTATTTGTTTACATAATTTCAAGGAATATTTTCAAGCAATTTCTAATGGAATCTGCTTCAGTACAATAGATCTATGTAGCATCTATTCTTTATTTAAGAGCCACTTTCAAAAATGACATGCTACAAATTAAAATATAAATAGGCTACAAAATTTTATTTCCTTCCATAATTATTCCAAAATACGAACTAAAGCTAGACTAGTCAATAGCAATGTCTGAATTTTGTCTAGTTCCTTTCTGGTAAACATGTTTAAAATATCTATGTCTCGTGTCTTCAAGCTGTATTTTCTTCATATATAAAATGAGGATTATAATAATAACTGCAACATGGGGTTGTGGTGAGAACTAAAGGTATATAAAGTCCTTAGTACAATGTGTGGCACGACTTAAGTGCTCAATACAGGACTTGTCACTATTGTTGCTATTATTAAAATAGTGCCCAATTCAAAAGGGTTAAACTCAAAAGACGGTAAACTCACAAAAATTACTTCACTACACAATTTTTAGTGTCAAGTCTTTTCAAATTTCCTTTTGACATGAAGCGCTAATGTCCAGTCTTCAACCATTTGACATATGACCCCTTCCAGATCCCCCCAGGCGCCTTTTATTCTTATCACTTATTTCCTCCTTGAGGCAAAAGCCACAGTGTTATTTTGGGGTCATTCTTCCCTGTGATTCATGCATCCCTGTGTCTTCTTGTGTCTCTTTAATCTGTTTCTTTCATTTCTTTCTAGCAACTTTCCTCTCTCCACTCCCTTTTCCCTTTCATTCCTGTCATGCAGAGGAAATCAAAGTCAATGTTTTTAAAGGCAGAATGCTAGAATATTTGGTAAAAAGAAAAAAAAATATCATGCATGTGCAGTGTTCCTATACAGCTCAGAGGATAGGTAGGAAGTATGGAAGGACAACTTTAATGGGTAACAAATATAAACATTTTCATCCTCATCAATAGGAAAGTCACACCAATATCAACATGTCTGATACCATGATAAACCAATACTGTCGGAATTCTTCTGTTTAGATCTGACGGAACTGCTGGTATTTATAAATTATAGGTCTTCTAGACCAACCTCAAACCTTATACGTACAAATGAATATATTATTCCCAAGGGATCTAAAGACCACAGTCACTGTATTGTGTACTACCCACCCTTGATCTGGTTAATATACTGGTTTGCAACACTTGTCTAAACAACCACATCATGGGACTGTCACACATGAGGCTTATTTCCAACTAAAACCCAGCACGATTTCTAACTGAATTGCTTTCTGCAAAGTTTTGGCCATCTTACGGTCATGCAACACACTTTATGAACTTCAAAGCAGGACTTCAATTACACCCCATTAAATTTATTCATTTTTCTTTCATAGCAGCATTCCGACCTGATAAGAAAATGCTTAACTCTAGGCCTTTTGTCTCTTGTAGGAGACACATTTCTCAGCTTTATGCCATCTGCAAATTTGATAAGCATAACTTTGTGCTTTTATTCAAGACCCTGAAAAATTTACAGAATAGGATTTTGTGATGGCTTTAAAATGTCTACAAATTCTTTAAAACTCCTTTCTGTAAGACACGGGGCTTGATTCTCCAACCTTGCATGTGGGCTCTACTTAGTACGGACTCAATTCTAAAGAACAGTGTATGTTGGAAGTGACAGTGTGTGACTTGAGAGACTAGGTCAAAAAAGGCACTGTGACTTCTCTCTCTCATTTTCTCTCCCTCCCTCATTCTCCCACTCCCTCTCAATACCCATTCTAGGGAAGCTAGTATTATATCATAAGGACACTTAAGCCCTTTGGAGAGACCTACATGTTCAAGGACCTGAGGCTACCAGACCCTCCATGCCTATATAAGTCTTGAGATGACTGCAGACCCAGTTGCGATCTTGATGTCAACTCATCAGCCACCTTGATCCAGATCCAGTCAACTAAGTTGCTACCAAATCCTGACCTACAGAAACTGTGGGATGGTAAGTTTTTGTTGTTTTAAGCCACTATGTTTTGGGGTGATTTGTTACACAGCAATAGATACAGGGAAATAAAAAGCTTCATCTGACTGTTTCAGTTCAACTAGAGGCAGATCTTCTTAAGACACTGTCATAGCTCTCTTGATATTATACTCTTCCAGGGAAATGAAGATACACTGTGTCTATAACATTCTCTCATCTGCCAGTTTGCTAATGTCATCCAAAGGGAATTAGACTAGTTTGGTAAGACTTGTTTTGATGAGCCCATGATAGTCCTTAGCCATTATCAGATTCTTTGTTAAATACAGTTAAATGCATAATGATTTTTCTGTTACACAAAACACTTGAGAATTTGTATGTATCATTCTCAAATTTAAGAGATTCATCCTTCTTTACAATGTAAAATTTGGGACACTTTTCCCAACCTAGTTTCTCTTATGACTGAGCAGACATTAATGGGGGCTTGGGTTCAATTCCTTAAGCATCAGGGAAATTATACATCTAAGACCCAGAGATTTGAACTCCCTTGAGAAACTCTATTACCATTTCCTCAGAGTAAAGGAGAACTGGATTTTCCTATTCATTTGTGCTTACTGGCCTTTACATTCCTTCCCACCCCCCGAGCTTTTACATTCTGAGGGAAATTTTCCTTTCTAGATGACGCATTGGTGACAGATGATATGTAAGGGTGAAGGGGTGGGCTTGAAGGGAAGGATACACAACCACAGAGATCCTGCTTAAGCAAATGTTGTTATGTTTTATAGTTTAAAATGCTGCTTCTGGGAGTAGAGTTCTTTGGAACTTACAGTTTATATTTTGGGAGAAGGGATGTACAATATTAAGGTGGAAGGGATTTCAAAGATTATCTAAGAAATATATTTTCCCTATTTGAATGTTTCTCAACCTTCCCATTTAAAATGTCACTGGAAATAGGACTCCTAGCATAGGCAAGCATCAGAGACTACAGATTTTAAAGATAACCCTCCCCCCCATCAAAGGTATTAATTAAAGAATTGTCTGAACTCCTATTTGTTTGGTTAGATGGCATTTCCAAGGCTTTTCAAAAAATGAACCAGTTGGCAGCCACGCATCATTTGGTGCAAGATTCAAAGGTCAGATATACACTACTGCAATGTGGTACAAGAATCAAAATTTTCCCCGGGAGGAAATGACCTCAGGGAATGCAATAGTTGTAGTATATCTTGAATTCATACAATGCCTCGTTAACTCTACTTGGCAAATTAATTCAAATTGATTTGTTTATGAGAATTGCAGCACGGCCTCAAATCTGGCTATAAACAAAGGGTAATGATAAACAATGCACGGAGCTCAGAGAAAATGTCTATAGAAAATTATAGATCAGCAAGGGGACTGTTTTTATAGCATAACTATCTTTGCTAAAAAGAAAAAAAAAAGGTGCGGGGGGGCGGTGGGGAGGGGAGAAGAAAAGCAAAGGAAAAAAAATGAAACGGACAACACAGCCTATACAAATTAAACTCTTTTCATAAATAACACCAATATATCACAAATACTCAAAACAAAAGCAGATAAAGTATTTGAAAGTATACAAAGGGAATATAAAAACAAGATTAAAATTTTAAAAAATGGACATTTAATTTTTAAAAAAGCAATTAACTCAATTTAGACACAGTGATAAGACATGCTGAGGAAAATAAAAAAAAGAAGAAGGCAGCCATATGATATGGCAGTTAGAGCCAAGATTAATTCCAAAGTGTCATACTTTAAAGAAAAAAAGTAGGGAGGGGACAATTCCTCAGTGAAAGCCACTAGTTTACAACTTCACATTGAGTCCTGAATTTAGGGTTGAGAGAACGAATGTGTAAGGAAATACAATTACAGCTGTGACAACCTTTCCCAAGCTTCCTACTAAAGCTCTCTGAAAAATAGCTACAGTTCCATTCTGATATCCACGCTCCTTTGCAATGAGACGTTGCCACTCCGCCCATCAGAGCTTTAGTTTACTTTTCTACCCCTTGATTCTGGGTTGGCCCTGACACTTGCTTTGTTTTGCACAGGGCACATTAGCAAACAGGATGTAAGTGGAGTTTTGAATAGCCTTGGCATGATAGTGCTGCCCTCTCATGCTGCTGAAGCCCGAGATTGCCATATCAAGAAAGCCAAAACCAGTCTCAGCTCCTGGAGGATGAGAGATCATGAGAAGAAAGACCCCAGCCATCTAAGCCACTCCTCCAGTTTAGCTGAGGCCCCAAACATGGGCGGGAGGCCGTCAAGACCATCTAGCTCCATCCAAGCCAGCCGAAAAACACACCTATAAGACCCACAGACACATGAGCCAATCAGTAACAAAGGTTTGGAACAATTCTGTTATTCATATACAGCCAGGGAGTTGGGAAATCCAGCAAGGACTGGGAAGCAGAGACTGGGTAAATGAAGCAACTTCCTGTGTGAGGGTTTCCATCAAGGACCAACAGAAAGAGGGGGAGGTGCTCAGCTGCTATCTGTGGAGTCAGAGGAGCTTGTGTGGTGCAAGCCTTAGGGGTCCTGGAATGGAGACAGGGAGGCATCAGGACCTGCCACCTATATTTAGCTCTCTTGTTCATTCTTAAGAGATAATTATCTATTCGAAGGAAAGGGATGCAGTAACACAGCTCCTCAGAGGAGAGGGACAGGTCAGGAAGCTGAGGAAGCCGGGACAGGGCAGGAAAACCAGAGAAGCGCTGATACTTCTCTGGTCCCCATTTCTAGCTTGGACCAGATTAAGAGTGGGAGGGGATGGGGCTGACTCTAGAGGTAACAAGGGGCTATTCAGCAACTTATGTAACCTCCTGTCATCACTATTCAAATGAGGGGTAGATAGAGGCTTGTAAGAAAAGCAGGCTGGACTTAATGGCAAGATGTTCTGGAACTGTAGCCCCTACTTACCAATGGATTTTTTTTTTTTTTTTTTTTTTTTTTTTTTTACTCCGTAAAGGATTCCGTGGGGAATAGAGAAGGATTGCCTTTTTTCTGAGCTAACATTGCCTTTACTCCCATCCCTTACTCCAACCTTCGAACCAAAGCAAACCATTGATGTTCCTGCAGGATATGAATAATCACTGATTACAAATAGCGTTCCTGAGGCTTAGAATAGAAAGATCAGCTTCACCACACTCCCTACTAATACAAGACAATAAAAACAAAGCAAAACACTGAATTGAAGACCAAAACCAGACAAAACAACATTCCCACCTTGCAATTTTGGCTTTTAAAAAGCAGGCCCTGCCTCTTCAACTCCTTTTAAAGCTAATGGATCAGCAAAAAGTGACCTTCATAAACTCACTGAGGAGAGTTTAGAAGTTATTTTTCCAGGACTTAATAGCTGGTGTCAGAATTGTATTACGTTAGCATGGCAGTTGGATTGTAGAAAGAAGCATCAAAACAATCAAAATCTAAGGGATTAAAGAGTAAGAACAACTAACATCTAGATGTTTTAACTGACAACTCCAATGACACATAGTTGTCAATAATTAGAAGTATGTCATGTTTCAAGTCACAACTCAAGTATTAGTTCAAATTGTAAATGTATTGGCCAGAATATCAATTTCTTAAAAGAAAATCAGTTTTTTTAATACTTTTAAGAAAGTGGTCAACAATTCTGCAATATTATCCATACATTTAAAATATTTACCTATTGGGCGCCTGGGTGGCTCAGTCGGTTAAGCAGCCGACTTCATCTCAGGTCATGATCTCGCGGTGCGTGAGTTCGAGCCCCGCGTCGGGCTCTGTGCTGACAGCTCAGAGCCTGGAGCCTGTTTCAGATTCTGTGTCTCCCTCTCTCTCTGCCCCTCCCCTGTTCACGCTCTGTCTCTCTCTGTCTCAAAAATAAATAAACGTTAAAAAAAATTTTTTTTTAAATATTTACCTAGAACCCAGACTCCTCTATCCTGCAAGTGAATATCAGTTCTTGAGGGCATGTTTTGTTAATGTTGCTATTGTTTGGTATGGAACTACAATCACCTTACAAACAAGATTTAAAGAAAAATCTTTTCACACCATCCTACTTCCACAATCCCTTTTCTAACACAGAGTGACATGAAATACTGACACATATTAAGTGCTCAAGAATATTCACGAAATTGATGACTAGACTACTGCTACCTCAAACAGAGGCAGGTGCTCTGACTCCAATAAATTATTAACTTATTATCTTTGAAAGTTTAAATGATTACCAAGGTTCTTATAACCTCTTAAAACCTATAAATTTGAAATATATTAATAAAATATTAATAACTCTCCCTTCTTTTAACTATTTAATATAAAATATTAAATAACATGATATTAAATCTTGGTTATCTGAGGACTATCTAAAGATTAGGCTATTTTATGCTTCAACATATTTATTTGTGCTGACGCAAATGCAAGGTTTTTAGTATTTACCCATAGATGTGTGTGTGTGTATCCTGTATAGAGAGAATTTATAAATATCTCAAAGGAGAGAATGTCTTCATATATTCTCCATAGAGCTTTGTACCTTTCCACAAGAAACAGCTCCTAGATATCTATAAGAAAAAAATATCTAGGATTTAAAGAAATAACTGAGAATAATTTCAAATGACATTCCTAGTGATAATGGAGTTGAACAAAAATGCTTTTCAAGCCAAAGAGGAGAAAGAAGACAGATCTATTTTCTTGGTAGAAGAAAGGCAAACTGTATCATCTGTAACACTGCAAATTATACTAGTCAAATTAGAGTAGTCCGTTTGTGTTGAAATTTCTGAACCAACCAAGAAAATGTACCAGATGATCTAGTATTATTACCAATCTAATTGCTAAGTTCCTTTGAATTTTACTCGTTCAGAAACCCCACTTTTATCTTTGCAATAATGATCCAAGATATTAAAAGAAGGCCCTTGAGTGACTCGATTTGCCTACTGAAGTTCATGCAGTGTCTGCTGATGCCTCATTGCTGTCTTGTCAAAAAGCACTGAGAACATGACTAAGTATAAGGCACAATTAGGACCAGAGATGAAACAGGTGAGAGAAGCACATGCAGTTTTCTTGTTTTGATGTTTTCATTTTGGATTATCAGGGATGGTGGCTTATTTTAAATCACATTGGAATCTTTACAGGTTTTTAGATTTCTGAACAGGGATTGCAATTTCCCATCTAACCAAATTCAGGGATGCTGTCCAAAGATGTATTTTATTATTTTTTTTCTTTCTAAGATTTATATCTGGGTGTGACTCTGAAAGGGAACCTAGACATAGTGATTAGTAAATAAATAAATTTCTTCCTTAATTATGCTGTTTGATTTAAATATGTTCTGATTGAGGGGCACTTGGGTGACTCAGTTGGTTAAGAGATCAATTCTGTTTCAGCTCAGGTCTTGGGCTCATGGTTTGTGAGTTCAAGCCCTGTGATGGGCTCTGAGCTGACAGTGCAGAGCCTGCTGGAGATTTTCTCTCTATCCTTCTCTCTTTGCGCCTCCCTGCTCAACAAGCTTGCAATCTCTCTCTCTCTCTCTCTCAAAATAAATAAATTAATTAAAAAAATATATATATATATATTCTGATTGAATAATGGTCCAATTCCTATTTATTATTCACTTCCTAGTACAAAGATTTATAGAGATGGATGCTTAATAAATACTTACACAGAAGGATCTGCATGGTTTCTGTTAACAAAGGAATGCAGATACTAGGGTTGCTTCTGTCCCTAGAAGTTGGCTGTGACAATTCGGATTTCAGGTGTTAGTACCCATTTAAAAGGCAGTGAGGTTTGAAGTTACACAATTACTGCTCAAACTCTTGAGCAGTTAACAGTTCACTTGTTCAAAGTAGCTGCCGTGGAGGGGAGTGACACAAATCAAGAAATCAAAGCCACAAGCAAGAGGAACAAAGTATACTTATATTGATTATTCTCATTGACCAGAAAAAATTAAAGCAACTACAACCTGACAGAATGATGCAGCTATGTAATTATGCAGCCACAGAATGAGCTGGATTTACTGGCTGAAAAGTTCATTAATGTTTTGGCCTGAGTGTTTATTGGTGACCTCTACAACTACTAGTGCATTTCAACCAGATCACTAGAAGGTAGGGCTTGGAAGAAGTGTTGTGGATGAATTTTGTACAGCTACTGGGGATGGGAATAAGGCCAGAGAATTGTCGTAAAGGCCTGGGATCAGAGTTGGTCAGGACTCTGAGTCAATGTGTTGGCAAAGCACCTTGCTCAGTTCAGTGGCCTTATTTCAAGAACAGATCTGTTAAGAGTATTTCAAAATTCCCTTTATGGACCTTCTTGGAACTCAAAATTCTCTGAGGTCTTAGTAGAAGAAAGCCACAAAATGAAGCAAGACTGTTAGATTTCACTTGGTTTCTCCCCTCTAGGAGATCTCAATTGCCCCCTGGGAGCAATATCTTCTTTTCCATGTATTAGCTTCATTTTTTTTCCTCTCTGGAGGTCCAGATCCACCCTCACCACACAGAAAATTCAGTAAAATTCTGGCTATTCATTTTGAAAGTCTAAAAGCATTTTGGTTCTATTTCAGTTTGTACTTCACTTATATAAATTCCTATTTTATTTGAAATAGTCAACAGCTCACAACAGTTTTATATAGGTTTGAAAATGACCTACTAAGTATTTCTAAACCTTGGCTGTCTGAGAAGATTTTAGATTTATTTTTACTCTACATATATATCTATGTCAGATTTATATTTAGTTATTTTTTAAACTTTCATGGATGCCTGAATGTTCTTTTTCTCTTCTACCATTTTGTCTAAGTACACTGGGAAATTCACTCTTCAAGACCTATAGTGAATCATCTCAAATAAGATTTAATTGTGACAACAAAGAAAATTTCCCAGTAAAATTTCAAAAGCTTTTCATAAGAAAAAAATCTGTTATATTTGGATTTTATTTAAAATGAAGTTAAGTATATTAAAATTTCTTTAAGTTTATTTATTTATTTTGAGAGAGACAGAGACCGTGTGAGTAGGGGAGGGGCAGAGAGAGAGGTGGCTTAACCGACTGGGCCACCCAGGTGCCCCGAAATTAAGCATATGTAATGCTTGTAAAGGATACTCTTTACCTTGGTGTACACTGTTGTATATACACAATGGAATCAAAAGTCTTCAATAATTTCAGCACAGATGTGCAGTTTAACGTTTATTGAACACCTGCTATATTGCCACTTTGAGTCAAAAAAAAAGAGGTGGGGGGAATTAATAGATTCCCCCACTGTGACTACTTTGCTTGGGTAGTAGAGAGCAAAGTCTGGTGGTATATGCTTTCTACTCTGAGAGTGGAAACTTTGACTCTTATTATAGTCAATACTGAGGTCAGAAAAATGTGAAGGGGCTGCCGTTTTCTATTAGTAAAATCTGGTCTTCCTTAGTTTGATTTTTAAAAATTTAAACTTGTGCATGCTATGCATATACATATACATACACATATACATACATATATAAAGTAGAATCTGGTACTTGTTCCTTTAATAAATAGAAACAGATTCTAAAATCTCTAGAAGTGAACAAAAAGAAATAAACTGGATCACATCTAAGAAGAGTCCACCCTAGAAATGGCAGATCAATGGCCAAAAACAGAATAAAAGCATAAGTAGGAAGCTTCCAACAACCAGTTAGGGACAACCAATGCCAAGAAAATGAAAAGAAGGTTCTCTGGGACTCAGAAGATGGACATATCAGTGAGTGGGTAAAAGAAAAGATAAATGCTAAGAGGTCAGCTGGAGCCTTTATGCAGAAGGGCTATGGAGAATAGGTTAGGGAAGCTGAGCCGGCTAAAATAATAAATAAATAAATTCAAAAGAAAAGTATGCAACTCCCTTAAGAAGTGTGTGAGAAAGAGTGTATTTGGATCACTACCACTTACCGTTACAAGTAGAAGTAACAGAACTAGAGAAATATTAAGGCTTTTAGTTTGTTATTTTCAGATCTTGTTCTAAGCAATGTACGACATAACATAAATGAAGGTAGAACTGAATCTGTGTCTTTGGTGTTCAGTTAAGAAAGCAGTGTATGGGGGCGCCTGGGTGGCGCAGTCGGTTAAGCATCCGACTTCAGCCAGGTCACGATCTCGCGGTCCGTGAGTTCGAGCCCCGCGTCAGGCTCTGGGCTGATGGCTCGGAGCCTGGAGCCTGTTTCTGATTCTGTGTCTCCCTCTCTCTCTGCCCCTCCCCCTTCATGCTCTGTCTCTCTCTGTCCCAAAAATAAATAAAAAACGTTGAAAAAAAATATTAAAAAAAAAATAAAATAAAAGAAAGCAGTGTATGGTTGGATTTTTGTTTAAGTACAGGCACATGGATTGTGTGTCCCACTTGTGTATTTCTTTATCCTAAATTAACCTCACCAGTGGGTCTACAGTACTCTACTTAACAATACTATTTTCATGTCTCTCAGATTTAACTCATCCACTTAGCGATTATCTTGTTCCCTTTATTCTTAACAGAGATAAAACAATCCACAAAATAAAGCTAATGGATCAGTAACAACAGAGCTATAGGCTTCAAAATATGCATGATCTAGATTGAGGACTCCTTAACTACAACCAATGGGTAAATCTGGCTTATAGTTTCTTTCTGTAAATTGTTGTATTAGAACACAGCACTGCCCATTCATTTATGTGTTGTCTAGGGTTGTTTTGCACAACAGCAGAGTTAAATAATTGCAACAAAGACCTCATAATTTGCAGAGCCTATAATTTTTATTATTTGGCCTTTTAGAGGTGAAGTTTCTCTAAATGAAGATATCAGGGGGGTGCATGGCTGGCTCAGTCAGAAGTGTATGTGACTCTTGATCTTGGGGTTGTGAATTTGAGCCCCATGTTGGGTGTAGAAAACACTTAAATTAAGTTAAAAAAAATAATAAAATAAAATAAAATAAAATAAAATTAAAATAAAATAAAATAAAATAAATCAATCAGGTTTTCCATGCCTATGTTCAAATCCAAGTTGGTCTCATCACCTACTAGTTGTAGGATACTGGAGAGTATATTACTCAAACTCTTTGAGACTCTGTTTCCTCATCTCCAAAATGAGAATAATAATAGAATCAATTTCTAGGATGCTGTGAGAATTCAAGGTGATAATCCGTGAGCCTGACACAAAATAAGTACTATATCAGTGTCATGTATTATTAATTAACATTATTCCCCTAAAATCCCTTATTCAAGGATATGTTATAATATCCTCATACCCTTGTCCAGGATACACAGCTCTCACATACTTGCAGGCATTTGGAATGAAGATTTCACCATTGAACTCCGAGAAAACCACATTTCAATAATGTGATTAAAATGAAAACAAATTTAGTTTAATTAAACATTGAGACTGGCAATTGTGCATCAGGCAGAAACACATTTCTAGTAAATGTTTAATAATGTGATTACAGAGTGTACTGCATGCACTGGGATGTGGAAAACAATAGTAAATTTGCATGTGAATTTACCTCTGTCAGCCAAATGATTTTGAGCTCTATACACAATACAAACTGAAGTACCCCTAGGAAACAGATGGAAATATGGGGTAAGAGAAAGAGAGAGGAGTATAGGAACAAACAAAAACCTATATAGAATCCCAGTGTTGACACCTTCTGCACCTGTGACTGCAACAAATGTGATCAGCTCCCAGAACCTTGGCTTATTCTTCTATAAAAGAAAGAGATTAATACTTGTCTTCTGTAACCATTGGGCAGATCACACTAAGTAAAATAAGGTATGAACAATGGCTGCCCGTTCGTTCCTTCAGTGTGAATGTTGCAGGGTGTCATGTCACAATTTATACTTCTGTATGTCTAGGTAGGTAGGGGAGCAGAGTTGGTTAGCATTGTCCTAGAGAACCCTAGGTCACATCCCAAATTCTATCCCATGCTACTCTTATCTGGTCCTCAGGCTCCATCAGGTACTTATGTGTGCCACTGAATCCAGATGTCACCTGCAGTGCCTTCTTATGCTACTTAGAACTGTAGGTACAATATGGTCTAGTGCACAGAAGCATTACATTTGCCTCCCAAGAGATACAGGCTTGAATTCCAGGTATTTGTGTACTAGCATAAAACCCCGAGAGAGCTAACCTAACAGGCCTCCATGTTACCATTCATAAAATGTTGATAAAAATAGTCTCTTCCTCTTATGGCTACTTTAGAGATTTAATATAAGTTTTAGTGTGATGCCTGGCACTTAATAACTGCATAATAAAATTTAAGTATGAAAATTATCTTGCTTGTGTATATGCCCTTCTTTTTCACTAGGCTATAAGATCCTTGAGGGCAGAGGCTTTATTTCCCATCATCTACCCATCATTTGGCATGGATTCATATGCAAAGTAGGTTTTGAATTAATATTTGTTGAATGGTGGAATGAATAAATGCATAATAAGGAGATCACTCCACTCAAACTCATCCTGTTGATGAGGATGGGGGATTAGCAACATCTCTTCTTAATAAAAGGCAACATCAGTTAGTGAAGAGACTTCTGAAGTGTCACTGCTGCTTGAAAATACAATATAAATTTTCTTCTGGCCCATTATCCACTCATTTCCAACATACAGTTTGATATAACCTTAGCTTTTGGCTTGAATTGTCATTTTCCACTTATATGCCTAAGTCCCCAATTGTTCTTCTGCAGCACCGTATATCAATCATTGGTATGTGGCAAACCCCTCCATCGAGGCACACACAGAGCATCAGGGACTTACTGTAAGGCTATAAAAGTACCATGTGAAAAAGAAAGCATCTCATAAACCAAACTAAGTATCAGTGGGAATCAAATCCAGTCCACATTCACTCCATGAACTGAAGATTAAAAGTGTCCCTTTGTCCTTGACTCATTCTCTCTTTCCTCCTCTGACCCTGCTTTGCTCCTTCTTCAGCCTGCTGGGGTATTGACAGGGATTTTAGAGGAGTGGAAAGTCTTTATCTCTTTGAGATGAGCTGCAATATGATTACAATCGATTGAGTGATTTACAGTTTAGAGTGCCTTTCATTACCCTCTGTGCTTTATAGAATTATAAATGACATACTGTGTGTGAATATATATTATTATTATTGGATATTTATGCACCGCCTTTCTATAAGAAGCTCAATGTTCTTTTTAGACTTTAAATAACTACAGGGACCCTGCAACCTTGTATAAGACTTAAACTGAAGAGACTGAAGTGGGAAATTTTTCTATAAATAAAGCTACACTCTTGGACAGGTCTTAGGGCATTTGATGTCCATCTAACTCTGGGGCAGAGAGAAAACAGTACAGGATAGTTGCAATTTACCGTTAGGATAATGATTCTGAATTTTAATAATTAAGACCCATTTTGTAGACCAGAATTTCTATTTACTATCTAAACTGGAGCTTCTTGGTGACAATAGGAAAAATCAAACACAATTCACTTAGCCTGGTTTTGACATTATGCAATATTTGATGATTGGTTTAATTTGGAAGAATCTGTGTTAATTATAGATGCCTTGCATAGAATGAGATGTCATTAGTACTTTTATGTCACATTAATCTCAAGTGAGCATAATTTAAAAATCACATAAAAGGTGACCACACTGTATTTCTAGTCTTGAAAGTGTTTGGTTTTATATGTACATGTACTCATTATTCACAGAAATTAAGAAATCCTTTTCTTTACATATCTAGTTAAATGACCTTAAGGGTCTGGAAGTGACCCTCAATTTTCTCTTTACTTCTCTCACTGAGTTCCTAGACTATAACATATATACCATTTAATGTATGATTAAGTAAATAATTAACATATGGCTTTTAATTTGTTAAATTCCATCTTCCCTTCTAAATCTCAAGGCAGTCTATGAAAGATGAGAAAAGCATGAACCAAGACCCAAGATGTGTACCTCATAAAGTCCTATAGAAGTTTCCAGAAACACTATTCTTTTGATGAACAACTCTCTATATCAAAAGCACTGCCCCATTTACAAATGAATTCTGGATAAATAATGTCTTTAGTCACTATAATTGCTGTCATATTATCTGGTGTAAATCTTCATAATGGTTACAAACTCCTTTGCGTGTTATTTAATTGTATCATAAATAACCTTGAGTCATGTGTTGGTTTAGTGTCTCAGGGACATGTGTCTTGTGTCCATGTGTCATGTGTTTATGAGTTCCTTTTCCCTCTATCCCAAATGTTCCCTTCCATAGGGTGTGTGTGCATGTAAACATATATGTGTATATAAATGTGTTTGCGCTTGTGTGTGTATTCTTGTCGTTTTGTGGTGGTTATGTTTAATTTTAGCATTAACCAAAAGCTCACAGTTTGCCTTGAAACGCTTATCAGCTTCTAAGAGACATTTACAGGGACAGGAAGACTCTAGGTTTGATAGCAGTAATAAGAACTTGCAAGTAAGTAAGCAGTAAGCAGAACTTGTAAGAGACGAGGCTATTTATCTTGTGGCTGGGAATTCACGGAAGAGAAAGGAAGGTTGCCTGATAAAACAAAAATTAAAGAAAAAAAATACTATGCACCCTCTCAAAACTCCTATCCCCCAAGCAAGACCATTAAACAGTAAAACAGACTTTCATCTAATAAAGCCCTTCCCATCCATTTAGAGATGGTGCTAGAAGGTAAAAGAGGATTGTGAAAAGAAAGAGGCTGCCAAAGTCCCCAAAGAACTAACCAATGTTGTGGAGCAAAGCAAATGTCATAAATGCCCAGGGAAATGCTAACTTGTAACTTGGCAGAAACTAGAGATTTAACCTGAGAGAAAAATTCTGTGAGCTAGTCAATTACCTAAAGTCTCTGAACGGCTCCTATTCTAGGAAATGGGCATAAAATTAACAGCGATCGCAAGGGTTGTACCAAGGGTAAATAATATGTTATACCTGAAGTGGGAAGTAGGTAGGAAATGCTCAAAAAGGGTAGCCATCACCATCTGGACGAATTTGGTTGATAGTAGCATCTGCCATTTCTATATCTCTGGGATAACAATCCCATGATTCAAGTGGAGTGATTAACCAGTGATTGTACAATGACGAAATACATTAGGTGAGTTCAGAAGGTAGATGAAGGTAAATGCCCATGAGTTTATTGATGATGTAAATATTTACATTTATATAAGTAAAAGGTAATAAGAGAGAGTATATTCTAGTCTTGCACTGTCCAATATAAGCCATCAGCCACTAGCCTCATAGTGCTGGCCAGAGGACTGAATGTAAAAAATGTATTTAAATCCTCAGTGCTTAGGACATAATAATTGCTCAATAAAAATAAATTTTCAGGGTCTCAGTCATATCAGTGGCATTGCAAGTGTGGCTAATGTGGTTAATTAGTGGTTACCATGTTGAACAACCCTGTAGTCAGTCTGAAAGGAGAAAAAATAGTCATTTTTAGCTTTCTCAATAACAGTGATTCTCAAACCTACCTGCATACAGAATGACCATGGGAGCTTTTTAAAACTACTGATGCCTGGACCAGTGTTTTTCAAATTTAACACTCCACACGGATTACCTGAGTATCTTATTAGAATGCAAATTCTAATTCAGTGGGTCTGTGGTGAGGCCCAAGATGCCCCATTTTTAACAAGCTGCTAGGTGATGTTGATGTTGCTGATCTAAGGACCACACCCCAGACCAATTAAATTAGATTACCTGAGACTGGGGCCTGAGAACTGGTAGTTTATAATAGTTCCCAGGAGAATCTCATTTGTAGCCCAGTTAAAGAACAGTGCTTCATAAAAAGATAAAAATTAAAAAAAAATCTACTGAAAAGATTTTGAACATTTTTAAAATAGTTTTGTTAAAAAATTATGTTGATTCTTTTTAGAGAGAGAGACAGAATGTGAGTGGGGAAGGGACAGAGAGAGAGACAGAGACAGAATCAGAAGCAGGCTCCAGGCTCTGAGCTGTCAGCACATAGCCTGAAGAGGGCCTCCAACTCATGAACTGGGAGATCATGACCTGAGCAGAAGTCTGACGCTCAACCAACTGAGCCATCCAGGCACCCCTAAACATTTTTTGTCACCAAAGACTAACCCCAACAAGTTACAAGTCCCTTATAAGTAGAAACTCACCTGTTTGTGACTCCTAATTCATTCCTGACAACAAGTTGAACTATTTAGCAGTCCAAGTATTCAGGATGCACTGGTTTGAGTGATTAATTGATACTTTTTGTGACCAAATGTTCGAAGAACTTATTTATAAGATGGTTTTTAAAATGTACCTAGCAATGTTCAAACACATTCATTAAGTGAGCTTCTCTCTAGTTGCCATTATATCTGTACAGTCTTGAAAACATGTTCAAATAGGGCTTTCCCTCTTGATTGTATTTACACTTGTTAGTCCCCTTGCAGGATTTCACGATTGGTTTTTATTTTTCCTCCAGTTGAACTGAAAGCAACACTGGTCCTGAATGGATGAATGAGCAAGTAGATGGGGCTTGTTTTAATGCTTGCTTCAAATCTGGCAAGGCCTCAAATGTTTGCAGGCAAAGAGAAAGAAAAGGAATGAAAACCTCCTGGGTAGGAATTAATGAAAACCCAAGACCTGAGAAATTTCAGCATCATGTCAAGAACATAGGCTTGTTTTTAACTCTTCAAAATCTCAATAATTGAAGATGAGATGTGGACAAAGAGATCTCTCTTATTGCATGTGTACTGTGTAAGCTATAAAAGGACAATAAGCATTTGAAATAAAATATGTTGGAGACTTTCCATAACTCAGTGCTGTTCAGCCAGGGGTAACTGTGTCCCCCAGAGGACTCCTGGCATTGGAGACATGCTATTGGCCTCTAGTAGGCAAGTTAGGGAGGCTGCTAAACATTCTGCAATACAAAGGACAGCCCCCTGCAACAAAGAATTATCTAGCCGCAAATGTCAAGAGTGCCAAAGTTGAGAAACCCTAACTAACTGAACTGGTCCAGGCAGAGACTTCTACTTGAGAATATTTCTGGTGAAAAAATGAAAAACAAAAAACAAAAAAAACCCCTAATAACCTAATGTTGGTATCAATAAAATCATGACTCTAAGAAATAGGAAAATGGGTAGGAAATTTGAATTAGTGCAATCTGAAGATCAGGATAGGAATCTTGGCTTTACTCCTTCAGCTGTGTGAATACTGGGTAAGTTATTTAGCCCCTCACAGCCTCAAATGTAATCTGAATATGGCTATGGTGGTAATAATACCAAACTTGGTCCCTCTCACAGGACAGAGTGATGCTCCAATGTAATAATGCATATGAAGGCACTTCGAGCATCACTAAGCACTATAACAATGTTTTTGCTTTCAATACTTATAAAGACAAGATTCTGTGGAATTTGACATATTCAAATATAAAGAGTTTTCTAATCTACTGTCCTAGAAGGAGAACCACTTCAACATCCTTTTGAACCTCTTCTACATCTTTCATGTTCTGAGCTGGGTGGTCAGACATTTAAGCTCAGGTCATCAGGGGGCATTTTACTGACTGGAAAAGGGGAATCCAATCAAGAGCCCTTCCAATGAGTTGGCATGTAATATGAAGAAAAAAAGAAAAGCAATGGATACTCTGGTCTCAGCACCATCTGCAGTGGGAAAAGAGAAAGTCCTATACGTCAGAGCTGCTTCTCAGGCTTCAGTTTCCAGGAAGCCTGTCTCTGACCTAAAAGGCCTCTTACTGCATGCACCCTGCTCAGGGTTCTAGTAGCCCCAGTGACATAACCAGCCACCCAGGCATGGCAGAGAGGATCTTTAACAATCCCAGTCAGCTCAGCCTCCCGGGTTGCCTGGAGCTGGGGCTAAAATTAATCCCTCACACTTAACTCACCTTTCACCTCCCCTCTCTTGTCCCCACTACTGCATTGTGTCAAGACAGTAATCAGAGGCTTTATAAGGAACATTTGTCAGCACCTGGATGCCAGCTCTGGGCTGATTCTTCTTTTATTTCCCTCTCCTGTTCCTTAGCCTTTCTATTTTCAGGTTCAAAGAAAGAAGTTGCTTTTGAGTTCTATCCTGAGAATTAAGTGATATCAGATCCCAATGGCTATAGAATGACTTTCATTTTGGATCCTTCCTGATTCACAAAGAGTCAATACCACATGCCCTGGACCCAGCTGGTTTCTAAATATTTCACAGTGGGATGTTTCAGTAGAGCCACATAAAATCCTATGAATGTCCATGAGAAGATTTTGGAGTTGACCCATTCATCGTGATACACAGGGACCTGTTGGGCAGGAACACTTCCTGAGAGCATGCCCTCAAAATGAGATAACTTATGTGAATATGCTATAGGAGCTCTTCCATATTTCTTTACTGTTTAGACATTAGCAAGAGACAAGTAGCACAACTAAAGTCCTTTTGATGGTTTCTATACTTATCACAGTGAATGAAATAGGATAGCTTGGGAAAAGAATACATCACTTTTGTAGAAATTGTGTCAAGCTTGCCTGACCAGATGTCTTTTGTTCCTGGATGCCCAGATACAGGGCGTATTTTAATCTCACAGTTTAATATAAATTAAACCTTGCCAGATTGCTCTGATGATGCTTTAAATTTAGTTAAGAGGATCCTTTCAGTAGCAGAGGGAGAGAAAGAAGATATCCAAAAATCAAAAGGTGACCACTCCTACGGAATCGAGCGGAACATAAGACTAGAATGTTTCAAAGGTAAAATGTTTCCAGGGTAAAATAAACATTTACCCTTTAAAAAAATCAAAAATAGTTTTGGACTTTATAACGCCATTTTCCAATCTAGGCAATGAAGTATGATGGTCACTCCAAATACTCAGTCTTCCTTCAACTGCTTCATGGAAGCATATTGTCACTGTTGCCAGGAGGACAGCTTGGACTCATTGCAAATGAGTCTTTCAGCACAGCTCAAGAAACCTTTTCTTTTCAAAAGGATCTTTGACTCCACATCTTACAATAACTACCTCTGCGTGGTGATTGGTACTGACCTATGTAATAGGACACTTAAAAAAAAAGAATAAATTTAAGATGACACAAGAAGAGAGATGCTCATTTCTATCCATGCATTTTTCAAAATATTGCCCAATTTTTGTGGGAGCAATAGTGGAAATTGTGCCCAGTTAAGAATGGGAGAATATGGTCTTTCACATTTACTATGTGACTTTAGGAAAGACACAGCATCTCCCTGAGATGGGCACAGTGGGTTGTTTAATAGTCAGTGAAGTGATCTGTTTGAGTGAATACATAACAGTAAAAAAAAATGCTACCCAAATGGTTGATCATTCTCATAGCTAACATTTATTGAGTACTGAATTAAGTAACAGAGTATTAGGTTGAACATTTTACATGTATTCAACTCAATCTTCATGTTACCCCTGGAAAGTATTACCATAATCCCATTTTACAGACTAGTTGACAGAGGTTGGGAGGTTAAATAACTTGCCCAAGGTTACTGGTAGGAAGCTGGATCCACAAATAGGAAAAATACACACTTAGAGAACCAAACAAAATAGTAAAAAATGAGAATGTGGGGAGAAAGAATGTATTTTTAAAGCATAACGTGACAGGGAAGAAAAATCATATGTGTTAGAAATTCTTACACACTTACTTTATGGTACAGTGTTGTTGTATTTTGAATTACATGTGGGGAGAGGCACTAAATATTTCAGTGCTTATGGCATTTCAAAATCTTACTCTAGCCTGCCTTAGACTAACAGCTGACCAACTCCAGCCACTTGACTCCAAAACCCATACTTATAACTGCCATACTGTATCATGCTCTGTAATAATAATACTTATTATTACTAAATAACAGTTACCAAGGATTACTAGTAACAATTGTTTTCAGTGGTAAGCAATGACATTAAAGAAAGGTTTATTCTGTTTTGAAAACATAGTAAGCAACCCATAATTTGGAACTAAAGATACAAAGAGATAGGCACACAGCAAGGGTCACTGGTTTTCTTACATATCTGTGGTTATGAAATGGCCATTAAAGAGTCTTCAGCAAACTTCTGGGCTCTACACTGGCTCAGGGCAAGTGGTTAATATAAATTTAGAAATCTTTGAAATTCCTAATAGAAACACAACAAATCCTACAGCACTACCAGTGGGGCCAATGATAACATGCATGGAGAAAGAGCGATGTTTCCATTGAGCAAATGAACAGCTTTTAAGATCTTAGGCTATTTTGATTCCCCTGACCAACCATCCCCCAGAGTTTAACCACAAAACATTTAAAAATCAGGTCTCTTAGTGTCTAGCAAATTTCGATAATGATAAGAATTCATAGTAGCTGCTAATACTTCTGGCTCTCTTCAAAGGCTCAAAGATAAATGCATGAGGTCATTTTGTGCTTTAATCTAACAAGTGCTAAGGGTATGACAAGAGACTCCCAGTAAAGGCTGAGCTGGCTATTGTACAGAGACTGACATGGAAGATAAATGGGTCGGTGAGGCTTTTTATTTAAATAACTTGGGAGTCTTGTATGCTGTTTGTAGATGCTCTCATGATTCTTAAAACATAGGAAGACTCTGGCTATGGGATGGGAAACAGTAGCACAATTACTTCTGATTGGTTTTTTAAAGAAAATGAATCCTGAATTGGGCATGAAAACCATCACAGCCCTCAAGTCATTCAAAATTCTTGGGCCACAAATAGGTAAATTTACTCGATGCTATCTCCAATGATAATTATTAGCTCCGAAGCTCTTAAACTTCTGGAAGTGTGTTTTGGGTTTCCTTCCTCTGTGCTCACTCCACTAATTGACAGGATGGCAGTGAGAGAATTATGGGGTAGAGTTTGAAGTGTAGCAGACAGAGTAAAACATAGCATCATGCCCACACTAGTGAAAAATTCAGTATTCTGAGCTATTCTCTTGCATCCAGGTGATGATACAATTGTGGAACAAAGACCCTTCGCCACAGTATTTTCCCTTCTACTCCTGGAACGTTTACGATCAGAATTGAGGGCGCTTTTCCTGGGAGAAGTGAGAGATGAGAGGGAAAGCTAATGGATCATTTGAATGATCTCTTTAAAAGAAAGCGACCTTTCTTCCCTTTGCCCTTGATTTGGCCATCTGGCTCTGGGAGTTCGTTGGCAAATGCTCCTTGACCATAAAATTTAAACAGATGATTAACCCCTCTCCTTCCCACACCAGTTTGCTTGCTGTTAAAATGCCTGCTAGGACCACTCTCTGAATTATCAAGGAAGGTTTAGTGTAAATGAAAGAAAAAATTGGCCAAGTCAACCAGATGAATGAAACTCCACTCTTAGTTTTTCTCTTATTATTACCCTGACTCGATGGTCATCATTCTAAGTTTAGTAAACTTCATTTTACAGTGTTTATGAAATCTCTGACCATCTGTATCTTCAACTTCATCTGACTAAATGCCACCACAGAGTCCAGATCTCAAACTGATTATTCTGTGATTATCAACAATAGCTCCTGATAGAGAAGGCACCCCTTTCCTCCATTGGTCATCATTCGCAATGCCCTGGAAAACCTACAGTAATCATCTTTAGTATGAGCCAGTCAGGCAGTATTCCTCAGGTTAACATACAGTGTTCAGTGCACAGTTAGTAAGTCTCCAGAAGCTCCCTACACTGAACCAAGCCCTACAGGAATACCTTATCTTCTCATACAAAAACAAACAAACACACACACATGAATGTGTGCTTAATATCCAGTGTTTCATGATTTGGTGACAGTTATGAGAAATCAACACTTAGAGTAAGAATGGGAGAGCAAAAGATGGTATGTGGTCATTGACAGTAAAGCATGTACCTGTGGGATAATGCTCATTCACTGGCCAGTTGTCCACCTGAAGTGTGGCATTGCCGCCGTTCCTGGTGAAGCGCACCACGTGGTATTTACCATCATTTACAGGGGTTCTCTCCTCTTTGATGGAGATGTCAACTGTGCCAATATTGAAGACAACTCCAATTTTCCCCTGTTCCTGTGATAAAGAAACACAAAAGGCATAGTTATCACCAACCATAAGGTTTTCTCCCTTTAAAGTTGATCTTCCAACTAACAATAAATCTGTAGGTACCCAGAGGGAGCTGTCAGCATGAAGTTAACAATAGTATCCCACATTTCTCCATGGGCTTTCATCCTGAACATAAAAACCAATGGTATAAAGCCACCCAAATTGCTCTCACAGGCTGCACTGTACAGGTTACATCATTTGATTGCTCTCAACAGATATCAAAGCTGGAACCAGAGAACTACCTAACAACTGTGTAGTGACACTGCAAAGTTGATTTCTGTGAGATGAATGAAACCTATTTTCTAAGAGAGGTAATTAGACACTGGACTCTAGATCACCTCAGTTTAGATTAAGGATTAGGGAGGAAATATAAGCATGCTTGTGCATCGTGGGAGGGGATCAAGCCCAAGGGAAAGTGTGCATTGAATGGTTAGAAAGCAATGGCAGAAGGGTTAGCATTATAGGTCAGCACCTGATGATACTTTTTTTTAGGTCTAAAACACATAGAACATGTACCCTCAGTAGAGGCCAGTGAAACTGAGCTTGACTTTTCAGGGTCAGGCGACTGCCACTCTTTCCACACTTGCAACCCTAATCCTAAGGTTCATCCAAAGAAGGGTGTCATCTTCAGTGTTATAGTTTTATGCTACATAGCAGAAGAGAACCTCAATGGCCCCCCAAAAAGACTTCTGGTGGAGGGGAACACAATGAATGTTGTGAGTGACACTATGGCAATGAACGTGAGGATTATGGTGAAGGTGGAGGAGGCAAACATAAACAATGCGAATAAAACTCCTGCTCTTTCTTCTCCTCCAGTAATTTATTATAACTAAGGGTTGGGATTGGAATTCACAATGAGACACAAAATGGAAGTAACCCTACTGATCACATATTTCAACCTTGTAGAAGGGTATCGTAGCATGTGGGATGTCAGGACGGATGGGCAAGGAGAGAGGGAGACACCTTTTTCCACTTCTCTAGTTGTCTGACCTACTAGCTAAGCAATAGGTTGGACATTCAAGGATAATAAAATTTAGTGGTAACCCTGCCCATCGTATTTGTTCACATATTGTATTGTACTTGTTCACATAGTCTTCATTATTCTCTATTTCCTTATTCAAGAATTAAAAGGAGAATAAAAAGGAGGAGGTGGAAGAGGAGAGGGGAGGAGGAGGATCAGGAAGAAGAGAAGGAGGGGACAAAGGATGAGAAAAAGATATGGGGGGGGGGGGGAAGTCCAGAATCCACATAAACAAGATGTAGGAAAGATTTCACAGAATCTCAGATTTGGTAATTGGGTTCATTCATTAATTCATTACATAAATACAGTATTTATTAAGCACTTGGTATACTTAAAGTCAATAAATTAAGACTTCTGCTGAGATTTTAGGCACTGGTTTCCATATAGTTTGGTACACTTCACTTATTTTTTCAAAAGACAGGCTTTCTTCATCTTGCCAATTTTCCTTTAGTATTTGAACACATCTTATTCCTGATAAAAGAATCAACAGGTACCCAGAAGTCTTTTTTAAAATAAACTTTTTTAAATGTTTATTTATTTTTGAGAGGAAGGGAGGGGCAGAAAGAGAGGGAGACACAGAATTTGAGGCAGCCTCCATGCTCTGTGGTGTCAGTACAGAGCCTGATGCGGGGCTCAAAATCACCAACTGTGAGATGATGACCTGAGTTGAAGTCAGACACTTAACCGACTGAGCCACCCAGGTGCCCTCCAGGAGTCTTGATTTTAGAAAGAAGGGGCCTAAGCTAAGAAAGGCTGCTTTCAGCATGCAGGGATGCTGTGATACAGGGCGGACATCATTATTTCTTTTGTGCCCTGATAGCACAGCTTGCAATGTAAAATGATGTCTGCAATTCCCATGTTCTGTACTCTGAGAAACGGTGCCTCCTCAAATGGGGACTAAATGCACTCATGAGTTCACAAATCCCTGTTTATTGTGACACTATGTTCTCTGGGTTTTTTTTTCTACTTCTACATCTCCAGTACTAAATAAAGTACCTAGCATTACAATGGATAAATGAAACTGATGATAAAGTTTTCTTTTTGCATCTTCCATGCCCATAATTAATAATGTTATGATCCACTTTATTCTTTCTCCTTAATTCTCTAGGAATTCTGAAAAGATAATATGATTTTTCTGCATTCCCTTAAAGTGTTGGCCTTCATTTCTAAGGGGGTTTGTGTGTGTTAGAACCTACTCATCCTTATACCTAAATAAGCAGGGCTATAGTAACCTCAGTCATAACCTGTTTAGCAGAATGAGAGAACTGGAGGAGTGAAGAAACCATGACTGCAGACACCATTACTCCTCTGCCCACCCCACAAATGTGGGCTGTTTATTGCACCACGGTTCTTCAATGAGAAACCACTATATAAATCCTGGATACATGGAAAGGACTGCTGGTGATTCAATTCACCTCTGAGTCACTAATTAATCACGGATGGAGAACAGTTTTAGGCAGAGAGAGGAGACCTTTAAACCAGCATTCTGCTGCTTTTCAGCAACAACAGTGGCAAAGTACAGTTCTGGCTGAGTGAGTTGGCTGATCAGCGAGATATATTCTTGGGCAGATTTTCTGCAAGATCCATAATAGATTCAGGGGAAGAAAAGATTTAATCTCTGCCAGAATAAATATTTGGTCCTTATCTGAGGCGCCACACATTTGCCACTGCAATCACTGCTTTGGAGAGATCGTCTTAATCCTGCTAGCTCTACTGCCAATGTCAATGGAGACCCTTATACCCAGATGTTTCATTGTGTTTCCCCACGGTGGTAAATGTGGCTGTGCTAGACCTCAGATGTGGTCTCTTTACTTGCAGTAATAAGATTTCATTACTGCAACCTCCTTGTCATTTGTCATGGGACCACAGTGGCTTTATAATCTGTGGCTAACTGCTTTGTCTCAGTTCATTATAAGTCTTGTGGCAAGTGCCCATACAGTTGCCGATGGTTGAATCCATCACGCTCAGCTGCCATGAAGATAAACTCTGCTGGCTCATGTGTCCAGAGAACATTTGAGGGATAAAATCATTGGCTTTGGAAAAAGCCCTGACTGACCTTTGGGCAAGTTACTTAATTTTTCTGAACCCGTTTCTTAATAATGTATTACGGGGACAGGAAACCAGTTTTCCAGGCTTCCTAGGACCGTTATAAGGCTAAAATGATATGATTATAATCATTAATATACCACTTTATAAGAAGGAAAATATCATTCAAATATAAGGGATAAATGAGATCATGAGAAGGAAAAAAATCTAAACATTTGACCACATGCAACACCCTGTGAGCACCAGAGAAATTAACTGGTTCAATAGGATAAACATGGTTTTAGCATAGCATGGTTCAAATAATACCTCTCTCTGGTTCTGAAAGCTATATGACCTTGGGCAGGTTATTTAACTTCTAATTTCCCTGCTCTAAAGGGATCTGTGGAGGAAGGGAACAGCGAATTGCTACCTTTGAAGCTTTTTGTGAGGATTTTAGGAGAACACACATGTGGGAAATGCTAGCACGTGGCTGTGCATACTTTGAGACTTCAATAAATGTCAGTCATCTTGTCCCTTTCTTTCCCCTCATTAGTATAGTTGAAAGTGGTGGCATGAGCTAAGGACTGGCTAGTTTGGCAAGAGTGTCATCAGAAATATTATCAAAATAAATGTAAATTTTAGCAAACAGAACAACAAAAAAATAAAATTTGTACCATTGTTTTCCTGTCACAATTTGGTAGTTGCTCTCTCTTCACATTCCTTGGTGCCTTTTATGAGCCCTTTCAAGACAAGCAAAGTGTAGCTACAAAACAGCATGACTATAAATTTTAATAACTCCACGCCCATCACCACTAAAGTTGCTACCAAAGGCAATCAGTTCAATGTATGTTTTTCCTTGATATTAAAAACACAGACAAGTGGTAAATCAAAAGACATTACCAAAGAATCCTCAAGTGCAATAAAAAAAAGTATTAAAGAAAAAAAACACAAAACCAAGACTGAACAGCACAAGAAAACAGCTGTCTTTAAATAGCCAGTAAGTCATTCTTCATCAATAATGACTGTTTACGAGCCCACCTGGTTCCTCAAATTAGTCTGGCTCCAGCTTTCTAACCTTCCATCAGCCACATTATAGTTATTGCTGTGAAGGTGACCCATAAGATACTACCAACACCAAGGTCATATTTTAGAAACTGAGATGCACAGGGGCAAGACAAATCCTCAGGAATAAAGACCTCCCTGAAGGCAGTCTCTTCATTCATTCCAGAGTGCCCCCAGGGAAGGCAGAATGCACCATCACTATTTTAGAAAATTGCAGCTGACAGAAACAGAACTGGAACTCTCAAATGTATGCCCAACAGATGTGCAAAGGAAGTTCTGAATATCTTGACTTCTAGGCTTCCTACAGAATCTGTGAGTTCAGGGCTAGGCAATAATACAGGAAGAACAACAGGTATGTGATCCTTCTTGGGGCCAGACACTGCCAGGTCAGGTCTGGCACACCCATTCCAAAGTCTGGGTCACTATAAATAAATCAGTGGCAGTGTTTATTACATTCTTCTAGTTTCTCAGATTATGGGCTCATAGTAAGAGAGAATTTCTAGTTCCCCTTGGGATATGGAGGGCCAAGAGACCAGTGTTGACTAATAAATTAGGTGTCACTTCCAAGCCACCCATTAAACTGCTGGTGTGAGACCCACCAGAGCTCTCCCATGGTTCTCAACCACTGCATCCGGCAAATTCCTGGCCATGGCCTCTTTTTCAGCCTGTGCCATTGAGTGAGGATGGCAACAAGCCAACTTGCAATGGACATGGAAAACGAGAAACAAAGCTTGACTGCTTTATGCCACCAAATATTGAATCTGCTTGTTACTGTAGGATCATCCAAACTACTTCAAAGAACAGAGTAGGTGCTTGGCAAGTAGTTTTTAATAGAATAATTTTTGAATTCTCACAATTACCCTCCAGATTTTTTAGGTGAAAAAGATGACGATTCAGTGAATAGGGGATTTACACAACCAGTAGGAGATACACTTAAGATTTGAATTCAGGTCTGACTTTAAAACCCATGTATTTTCTACCATGTTATGTTTCAGGCACATGTATTACACGTTGCAATTGAGTTATTTATATATTAAGACAGTGTATACATTACATATCATAACTTTATGTTTGCTTAACCTATCTAACCCGTATACCTAACCTAACTACGGGTATTGCAAATATAGGGACACTAACAGGTGCTCGGTAAATGTTAAGTTAATGGATAAGTGAATGAATGAATAATGAAGTAGAATGTGTGGCTTTGGTAGAAAAAAAAATTGTGCTGATAAGTTTTTATAACTTGGGAGGCTAAATAGGTTTGAATAGTATATGATAATGAAAAGAGTTGGTCATCCATATTCACATTTTTTTGCAATAAATCTTAATCAAAACATATAGTCTCACTGTGCTTTATATAAGCGATCAATAAAAAACAAAAAGATAAGGTATGGTTTTGACTCATCAGATAATTTTGGCTGAGGGAGAATTTTACTGAAGTTCTCTAGGATAAAACACCCTTGTGTTTAGGAGAACACAGTATGGACTCTTTTCATAGCTAATCACTATCTTCCAGTGAAGATCATCAGGCCATTCTTTCAATGTTACAGTGTCCAGGTTCTAGACCCAAGAGAATTGTCAGCTAATAAGTAGGGAGTGTGTACTTCCTGTGTGCAGAGCCATGTACTATTGAAGGATTCAAGAGAAGTAAGAGACCAGGTCTCTCCCTCAAGAAGTCTAAGCCCATCAGGAATTACCCAAGCTGACAAGACTCCAGCTGTGGAGCTTGGAGATGGTTTGGACTTTCACTATCATCCCAGTCCCCTTGCCTTGAGGTACTTGGGTGAGGTGGCTGTGACAGTAAGGGGAAGGGAGAAGAAAAAAGTCTGCTCTGGTTTTCAGAATACTTTGTATTTAGAATCAGAAGACCTGAGCCCATTCAGGCTCCACATCTTGTTGTCCAGGTCATCTTGAGCGGGTCATTCAACTCTCTGTACAAAAGAAATGAGAACAACAATACAAGACACAACAATAACACCTGTGTTAAATGGAATTTAAGAGAAATGAATAAAATATTGTCAAATTCTCAAGTGTTCTTCAAAGGATGGTATAAAAATGAGGTCAATGGTGGGGAGTGAAGATGGTGGGGATAACTGGGTGACAGAGAAATAGTATGACAGATGATGAATGAGTTAGAGGCTTTTGCACACACCCTACAGGATACCACTCTATTTAAAATGTCTGTTTCCCACTCAAGATCATCAACTCCACAATCTGTACTGACTGTTCCTAGAAAATTTATGTTACATGGCTTGGAAACAAATCCTATTTTCCTAAATCTGCACGGGTCTCAATGACCTTTGCACCCACCCAGCAAAACTGCATCCACCTTTCCACCTGCAGCTGTGCTTCTACTGTTGTTGCAACTGATGTCTGGTTGTGCTAGGTCAATCAATTAAAGTGGATTAGATCCACAGACTGAATTACTAACAGAGGGCCAAGAGAGATAAGACTGATAAATAGCTCAAGACAGCTCCATCTCTAACTCCAAGCAAAGAGAGGAAAAAAAAAAAAAAAATAAGAGCAAGCACGGATGACAGCTCAGGACAACAGGAACTCTGACCTGAATGGGGGCAGTCAAGGAAGGACAAGACAGCCAGTGCAAGTAAATAAGATGCAAGTCAGAGCCACAGCTCTAACGTCACTGGTTGCAAATGGCATCCTGAGTCACCATGTCCTTCAAATCTACTCTGAATGCTCACTTCTAATCCACAGACCTAATGTCATCCTACCTTGTTTGGTAGTTAAGTCTGACCACAAAGCAAAAAATTAAAGTTCATTTCAGTAGAAGCCCCAGTGCTGCACCTGGACCAGAAACAGTCTTCTGACAGGATTCAGGCAACAGCTGGCAGGGCAGTGATGACTACAACCCAGTACAGGCTGAATATCTCCTATAAGTGCCTTGCCTTACCCCCCAAATCTCTACCGCAGATGTGAAGAACTACCCAAAGGCTTTAATTTTTTTTTTAAGTTTATTCATTTTTGAGAGAGAGAGAGCATGAGCAGGGGAGGGGCAGAGACAGAGGTAGACACAGAATCCGAAGCAGGCTCCAGGCTCTGAGCTCTGAGCTCTCAGCACAGAGCCTGACGAGGGGCTCGAACTCACGAACCGAGAGATCATGACCTAATAAGCTGAAATCGGACGCTCAACCGACTGAGTCACCCAGGTGCCCCCCAATGGCTTTAATAAAGAGATCCTAGGTTTTGTGCTCACAGTAACAACCTATAATCCTCAAAATAAAGAAAAAAAAACCACATTTCAAATCACCTAGAACATCTTACATCTTACTTATATACTTACAAAGTGTGATCCTGGGACCAGCAAGCATCAGCATCACCTGGGAACTTGTTAGAAATACAAATTCTTGGGGCGCCTGGGTGGCTCAGTCGGTTGAGCGGCCGACTTCGGCTCGGGTCATGATCTCGCGGTCAGTGAGTTCAAGCCCTGCGTCAGGCTCTGTGCTGACAGCTCAGAGCCTGGAGCCTGTTTCAGATTCTGTGTCTCCCTCTCTCTGACCCTCCCCCGTTCATGCTCTGTCTCTCTCTGTCTCAAAAATAAATGAATGTTAAAAAAAGTTAAAAAAAAAAAAAGAAATACAAATTCTTGGATCTAACGCCAGATCCTCTGAATCAGAAACCCTGAAGTGGGGCCAAGCAATGTGTATTATCACAAGCTCTCCAGGTAATTCAGATACTTGCTGAAGTCTGGGAACCACTTTCTTATGTCTTGGTTCCACTAGGCCAGTGGATTCAACAGATTTTGTGCCCAGGGACATTGGGCAATGTCTGAAGACATTTTTGGTGGTCACATCTGGGAATGGGAGGTGCGACTAGCATCTAGTGGATATAGGCCAGGAATGCTAATAAATATCCAACAATACCCAAGAAAGAATTATCTGGCCTCTAATATCAAAGTGTCACCATTGAGAAACTGCACTAGGGAGGACAAAACTTCACACAAGAAACATCTATCTATAAAGCATGTGTGGCATCACAGAAACTATTCTACAAACATTTTTATATATAGGTCTACTTTATTCCTCACAGTGCTCCTTCTTTGAGGTATATATGCATATATACATACACACAATGCTTTCTCTCTCTCTCTCTCTCTCTCTCTCTCTCTCTCTCTCTCTCTCACACACACACACACACACACACACACACTGCACGTGTATATAAGTGCATGCTTGTGTGTACACACATGAGAATTCTCACATATTTCGTCCAAAATCGTGATTTAGCCCTCAAAGCACAGGGTGAGCTTTGAGCATCTTTGAATACTTGGACTCTCTCCCTACTCCTTGTTGTACTCAAATGTCCATTTTACAAGTGTAAAATTGGAACTGCAAGCTCACATGACCACAGAGTGGCAGGTCCGGAATACATGCCCTGTGTTATTTTCCCTGTCTGGTCTTGGTAACCACCTTCTCTTTTAACTAGCCCCTAACAAAGTGTCCCAGTATATCTCCCAGCACAACAACATTAGCTGAAAGTTCCAATTCCAATTTCGTCCCTTGACTCTTCATTCCAGACTAGGTAATTTTAGTCAGTTTCCACAAAGATGGATGATCATTTTTGAGTGGACTGCCAAGGAGAAACTCCTCTCCCCAAACTAGATATTCCAGCCCAACGATGAGCAGCAGCTCCTCTACAGAAAAGAGACAAATAAGAAGCCAGTAGTAACCTTTCAAGACCTACTCTGTGGCTGTAAGGAAACCTTTTGTGATTCTCCAAAGTGTTTTATTATTTATTTGTCTTTTAAGTGACAGACTGAGTTAACATTATAGCTTCAAGGCGAATGGACCTATGTGAATAGTAAACATCAACAAAAATTTCTGGTTCAATAAGTAAGGCATCCTCAGTCACTTGCGTTGATGAGTTCCTACTCTAAATCCTACCCCATTTTCTAGATGGGGGAAAAATGTATGCATGTTTCAGAACTGAGAGATTTCATATTCTGGATTATCAGAAAATACAATACAGATTATTGCATGTTTTAATGATGCCTTTGGAGAATGGGCATGCAAAAGTTACAGGAGACAGATTGGGCTGAAAGAGAGATCAACAAATAGTGGGACAGGTCTGGCTGTTGCCTGTTTATGTAAACAAAGTTGTATTGGCAGATAGCTGTGTTCATTCACTTACAAAATGTCTGTGGCTGTTTTTGCACTACAACAGCAGGGTTGAATAGTTGCAACAGAGATCTGTGGCCCAGAAGCGTAAAATATTTAGTCCCTGGCCCTTTACAGGAAAAGTTTGTTGACCCCTATTATCAAAGCTTGCACAATTTAAGGGTAGCCATGTTTTTTGTTCTGTTTTGTTTTCAGTTTTTGATCTATAGTTTATATTTACATGGTCAGAATAACATAAATATCAGTGGGAGCGTCAAATGGGGAGCCTGTACCTGTTCATTCAACTATTACCTGGAATATAGAACAGATTTCTAATAAGACTACATAAAAAATTCACCCGATGTATGTATGAACTAATCTATCTCGGATCCATTAAGGGTGGTTTAGATACTAAAATCAATTCAACAGAGCACTGTTTGAAGGTAGGCAGCCAAGGATACAGAGAAATAAATTAGAGGCTTCTGGCAAAAGATGATGGTAGCTAGAAATAGTCTGGTAATGGAAGAGATGGAGCGAAGTTGTAAAGTTATTAAAATTATAATGATATGACATTTCTTTCTGAAAATTTATCTAGTTCTGTGGAGTGATCATGTACATGCTAAAGTACTGGGATTCTGAAAGCCAGCACACATCACTCTGATGCCGGGACTTCAGTTTATTACATTAGTTGGAATGGGAGAAGAGAAAAGCATTGCTACCCAATGAGTATGTCTCCGTCTCCAAGGGCTCCAATGCATCTGCAAGAGACTTGAGTCCCTTGAATGATAAATGGTGATTAACTGAACTCTCTTGGTCTACCTGCAAGGAGAATCTACCGTGTCATCATCTATGGATGAACACACTGAAATAGGGGCTCATTTTTCCTTTCCTGGTTATCGTAAACAAAATGGCAAGCACACTCTAATATATCAGCAGCGCTTGTCTGCACACAGGGACGATGGTGTGTGTGTGTCCTGGAGATAGTGTTGCAGCTAGGTATTTCATCCAGGTGATACTTTACAGTCCTCCTCTTTGTCAACTATCACCACTGTAACATTCCTTCTGGGATCATATCAGCATTTCTAATTCAAAACGTTGATTCTGACCTATCCCCAACCACCTTAATGAAAGCAACAGAGGGAAGAAAAAAAAAATGAGATTTAAACAGCTACAACACATCAGGAGAAAGCGGGCCTCCTGGCTTCCATGCCAGCGTCAAAGCCACTGCAGGGGAAGTAATCCGGACAAAGAAGCAGAAGTATATAAAGAAGACACTTTTCCTGGGCCCTGGGTGAGACTGGTAAAGGTGACCCAAACAGGAGACTTGAAAGCATGCCACAGGGAGCTGACTCATGGCTTTGGAAAAGTGTCCAACATATCAACAACTGAGAGTTCTTTTCAAAGCTGCATGCTCTTCTGATAGAATAATTAGGAAACAGAACTCTTTATTTTAATTTACTTGAATTTAGTATTCCTACCAAACTGTAAATTGAGTTACGTTACAGCCAAATGGGGAACATACCCCTAAGAAACTAGGGAGTCATCACTCCCCTATCGTATGGCAGGCATTGGGAGCCATCTGGGAGCCAGCAGCCACAGCTTTAGATACACAAATTACCCACTGAGTTCACAATAAATCAATACACAATATAAAGAAGTGTTTATATTATCGCATTTAAAGGGCACAAGCATTCTTTCTCTCTCTTCTTTATGGATGCATTACAAATTTATTCATTTACATAAAGATGTCACATGATTTTATCCAAATGGTTAAGGAAGACAGTGCTAGAGAAATAGAGTTGTGTGTCTACTTATGCCCATGTAAGTGTGTGCATGTGTTTGAATGAGACCTTAAAACTTAACATATCCAAAAGCTGGTTTCTTGGGGCACCTGGGTAGCTCAGTCAATTGAGCATCCAACTTTGGCTTAGGTCATATCTCAGAGTTCGTGAGTTCGAGCCCTGCATTGGGCTTGCTGCTTCAGCTCAGGTCATGATCTCAGTTTGTGAGTTCGAGCCCCTCATTGGCCTCGCTACAGTCAGCGCAGAGCCTGCTTTGGATCCTCTATGTGCCACCCCGCCCCTCTCTCCAGCCCTCCCTTGCTCATGCTTTCTCTCAAAAATAAATACACATTAAAAAAAGAAAAGAGCAAAAGCTGGTTTCTCTGACCCTCTCTTTTGCTTATTAAGTGGTGATAGCTCAGGAGAATCCAGGTCCCTTTGTATCCATCAAACAGCATCTATAGCCAAGTTCTAATACAGCCTATCATAGACCAGACTCAGAGCAAACTGTGTATTTCAGAATAAATTAAACATGAGGAAGATTTTAGAGTCAACATGACCTCTAGGCAATGGAACTGGTTGGTCATTAGGGATCATTAATCCAGTAATGATTCAAAGACAGGACAGCTCCTCTAGGCCTGGTTTAGCCCAAAATTGTATGGGGTACCCTTTCCCATACAGAGAAGGGACTTTTCTCTGCCCAGGAGTCCAGCTTTCGTAACCAGTGTGCATAGATGTATAGAGCTGAATGAAATTCTACATGTATGCCCTCCCAGAGCTATCTTTGATTAACTAGGTCTACCTTCCAATTATCCCACAACTTCTCCAGTATCTATTCAACATTAAGATAAATTGTTTGCATTGATTCTTTTCAACATTTAATAGAATGATTCTTTCCCCAAACAGATAATGTGCACTGTCAAGGTAGAAAATTCATTTTTATTTTCTATGTCTTCCTCAATATGGGGGACTCAATAAATGTTTAGCTGAGTGCCTGACACAATGGCAAAAGCATCTTTGCATTTTTCATAGGCAACACTTTAAATTTTTTTTTTTAACGTTTATTTATTTTTGAGACAGAGAGAGACAGAGCATGAACAGGGGAGGGGCAGAGAGAGAGGGAGACACAGAATCTGAAACAGGCTCCAGGCTCTGAGCTGTCAGCACAGAGCCCGACGCGGGGCTCGAACTCACGGACCGTGAGATCGTGACCTGAGCCGAAGTCGGCCGCTTAACTGACTGAGCCACCCAGGCGCCCCATCAGTAGGCAACACTTTAGGACAGAGCACAATATCTCCATCTGTGGTTTATTTACTGCTTTTAAATTTGCTATGATTTTGCTTTGGGAGAGTGCTTTTGAAAATGTGGACCATGATCATGTCTCAGAAGACCATGGTCATTAATTTACTTCACACAGACTACTGAATAGTCTTCAGGATAATTGCCAACACACCTATGTGGCTCTGTTGACCTGGAAGTGAGAGGTTCAGTGATCCATTTCCAAGGCCTTCAATCTACCCAGCTTCTTTATTGGGAGAGATTCAAACTAAAGTCCTAAAAGTGAACACTACGATCCCATTATCAGTTTCTTTAGCCACTTAGTTCCCATTCAAAATCATTTTAACGCTTGAACTATCTAAGATATCTACCTACCTACCTACCTACCTACCTACCTAAGACTTCTAGAGAAACTTATTTTCATTTTCTGGCCTTCTTCTACACTCCTCAGTGTCTGATTCGTGGTCAGTGTAATGTTCAAGCTCTGCCCATTGGGAGCCCGTCTCCTCATCATAGTATTTTAGGGCTACCTCTGAGTTGGCTTTACTACAACTACCATCCATTTTCAGTTTGCACTAGACTTGCTGAATTGAGGATGTTTACAACATAGTTGTATTTTTTAAACAATACCTTTATTTCTCCAAATCAATGTTGCAGACATCAAAGACAAGTAATAGAAGTTTTCTAGTCAACTACCTACCAGTTATACACTCTGCATAGGGCACTTTTGTAGGCCTATCAGAAGCTACACAAATGTAGTTGGAATTATTTAGCCCTCAAGAGTGTAAACTCCACTCCAGTACTGTGGAAAAGGGCAATAGCTTTGGAGTCAGAATACACGGATCTAAATTCTAATTGTTCACTTAATGCAGGTCCTGGAACAATTCACAAGTACTCTGGGCACAGGCTCCTCATGGGAAAGATAGAGACGGCATCCCTGAGCTTGTTGGAAGATATGTAGGTGAACAAAATGTGTTTGTGGCAGTGATGTGAAAAAATGGGGCACTGGAAAAAATACATCATTACAGAATAGATGAAGACAAAAGACAAACAGAAACAAGCACACAGTTCCCTAATTAAGACAGAAGGATTGAAGGGCATTGCCATATAATATTTCTAAGTAAACATCCACAGTTAGTCCTTGACAAATTTCCCAAGTGACCAGAGGCACAGGATTCATTATGTGCCCTTCAAGACAGAAAATGCTTCCTTATTTGGGAGAGGTCAGGCCAAGGCTGGGAAAAAGTGGGGTTAGAGAAGACATATTTAGGTAGCTGCTGATGAGGCGGTAAGGAGGAATAGGGGAAGGTTAGGAGGTTGAAGTCATTGTAATAAAAATGAGATTCAGTCTGTGAAAGGGAAAAATAAGTACTTGACATATAAACATTTTAGAATATCAACCAGCTGGTCTGCTTTGTAAAATTTCAGTAATGTTGCCGAGACAGAAACCTTTGAATGTTAAGGTAGACTCTCAGGGCTTAATACTTATACTAACAAAGTAAAAGCATTTTTTAAGGTTCATAAACATGCTACATCTTAGAGAATATCTTCTCTCTTGCCCAAAGGTCCCTCCCCACATCCCTGGCAAATGTTTCTCTGATGATGGCACGAGTAGTTATGGGGTTAAGAAAACTTGGCTCAAAATAAAGATAAATGAAATCCCTTTTTCCCCCAAGTATGCCCTGCTCTTAATTCCCTTGCTTTTTGCTATAGGCATCTACTTCTAGCAAAGGAAGAGCTTTAAGAGTTTGCAAGGGCAATGATTTATGCTGTGCTCACACCTGATGCTGGCCCAGAGGCTCAAGGCCATCAGGGAAGACATCACCCAAGTGATGCTAGAACACTCCCCTTTCGGCAGTTAGTAGTAATTTTAGTGTAGCTAACTAGTCACATCCATAATATCAGTGATACCTTTGAGTCATTTAAGATAGTGATTAAGGTCAGAAGAAGGTAAAAATTGTAAAAGAGGGAAGGAAGTAATGGGGAAACAGACAAGGAATTAGATGAGTGGAAGTAACTCTATCCACCAAGCCTCATCTGAAAGAATATAGAAAAACAGCTCCCCAAACCCTCAAACATACATGTATTTCTTGCCACTCTACTTTGTGCTGACTTCAAGAAACTTTCTGCAGGCAAATATCTAGAGGCAAACACCTTAGAAAGCCAGCTACAAGCAGAGACACCTTCTTTAGTAGACAGCAGGATGCACTTCTGATTCAACTGCCAAAGGATGCCTGCTGACGAGCCATACCAGGCAACAAGGTCTACCTAACGAATGCACAGAAACAATCACTCAGGGGACCTAAAACTCAAATGTCCATGACATACTGGTCTCATCTCCACTCTGGTGAAGCACAGAAAGAGGACCAGGAATCATGAATCTACCCCAGAGGAGCACAGTAAACAAACTACACTGAATCTAGGGGGCATACTTTTCTTTTTTTTATTTTTTTTTTAAATTTTTTTTTTTCAACGTTTTTTATTTATTTTTGGGACAGAGAGAGACAGAGCATGAACGGGGAAGGGGCAGAGAGAGAGGGAGACACAGAATCGGAAACAGGCTCCAGGCTCCGAGCCATCAGCCCAGAGCCTGACGCGGGGCTCGAACTCACGGACCGCGAGATCGTGACCTGGCTGAAGTCGGACGCTTAACCGACTGCGCCACCCAGGCGCCCCAAGGGGGCATACTTTTCAAAAAGGTACTGAAAATTTTTTTTGGTTTTTGTCTATTGATTATTTTTCCCAAGTAGATGCTTATTAATTGCATTATGTAATATAGAAGTTACCAATTCAGAACCTACAGGTGGGATCAGGCCCTCAGATGTATATTATTTTATTTTTTTAAAGGAAGGGGTACTCATAATATCTTTTAAAATGGGAATTAGTTTTCAACATTTAAAAATCAGTCTCTCATGAATAGTTTACATTTAAAAAATTTTTTTGAAAATAGTAAGATTTAGCCACACTGGGATAATATTTCTAAAACACAATTAAAGGGCAGAGTTGATTGGGGGGAAGAAAGGTACAAGATCCTTAATTCACCACAGTCTCCACCATCCTCTATTGCCTATCACCTGCAAAGTTTTGAGTTCTGGTGGCCATCTATCATCAAGTCTTCCTTGAGTGTTCTCTCTCTCTCTCTCTCTCTCTCTCTCTCTCTCTCTCTCTCTCTCTCTCTCGTATAACAGGGTAAAGAAGAAAGGGAAACTTCTCTGACTCTCAACAGACAATAGATTCAGGACCATAGGATTCAAGAAAAAAAATAAAAGAAAGTCCTTTTTAAAAAGATTCCATTCCATTGGAGAGTGTTATGCTAAGTGAAATAAGCCATACAGAGAAAGACAGATACCATATGGTTTCACTCTTATGTGGATCCTGAGAAACTTAACAGAAACCCATGGGGGAGGGGAAGGAAAAAAAAAAAAAAGAGGTTAGAGTGGAAGAGAGCCAAAGCATAAGAGACTCTTAAAAACTGAGAACAAACTGAGGGTTGATGGGGGGTGGGAAGGAGGGGAGGGTGGGTGATGGGTATTGAGGAGGGCACCTTTTGGGATGAGCACTGGGTGTTGTATGGAAACCAATTTGACAATAAACTTCATATATTGAAAATAAATAAATAAATAAATAAATAAAATAAAATAAAATAAAATAAAATAAAATAAAAAGATTCAATTCCATTTTAATCATTTATATTATTAGTCTGTCCCTTGCAGACTTTTCTGGTTTTTAACCCCTAATGTAATGTAATAATCAGAGGCTTTTGAGTAAGATAGGTCTGGCTTTGAATTTTAATTCCACCACTTGACCAAGTTGTATAGACTCCCTGAGCCTCAATTTTGTCACCCGTAATGTTGGAAAAATATTACCCACCACACAAGCTTGTTATGAGGATAAAACAATATATGGAGGCAACTAGCACATGATAGAAGATGCTCAAGGAATTGTACTTCCCTTCCCCTTTGAAGTGTTGGGATGAATCAAGCAGTCACTATCATAAAATCACACATACACATCTAAAGTGCCTGCCAAACTGTAATGACCCAACTGCTGCTACAGAGAGATGGCTCAGCTCAATGTTTTAATGTACTTTTCATGGACTGAAGCTCAACAACAAAATCTATCACTGTTAGGCAACCTCATAAGAAGGTCTGATTTAAAAAAAATAGACTTCTTTCTGAAGTCCAAAGTGTGGTAGCTACCTTCACCTTGACTCAGAAACACACCAATAGTAAATGTACATACACTTAGCCAATGAACAATAGGATTAATAAATGACAGCAAAGATAATGATAATAGAATGCATTATTGAAAGTTGCATAAGAGAAGACCATTCAGTATAGAAAGGTACATATAAATTTTATGCAAACACACTTTTAGTTCTATGAGTTCATATATCTGCATGGCTATAACCATCAAGAAAAATTTAATGTAGGCCACTGCTCTGGAACTACCATTTAATTTTGAGCAGACCATGATATTGAAAAAAAATTATTTTAGTTATATAACACACTTGCCAAATAAATCAAAAATATTCATTGCAATATAACAGCTAAAAAAAAACCAGAATCGCTACTCTACCATGTTGAGATTTAAGTGGGCAATAAATCATAGCCCTCTCCATTCTGAATTCCAAGCCAATTGAGAAATAGACACAAGCGAAAGGATCAGCGAACTTTATTGCTTGTGGAGCTGAATGCGGGAATAGGTCTGGGACAGCACTCTGATCCAGCCACACATTAGGCTTCCTGCTCATAGTTCAAGGCCTGTCCCCTTCCCCACTGCCCCCTGCAAAGAGGAAATTGGCCTGGAGCTAGGTACTCCCAGTGTAGGGAGAAGAGCCCTCAGAACAGGAAGAAGAAATGGAAGGGGTCCCATCAGACATGCAGACCCTTTATCCAATCCCACCAACTAGATAAGGGATTGGAGAGAAAGGATAAGAAGTGTTACCCCAATATTTTCCTTCCAGGGAACAGTGGTTGCTTAATAGTATAGCATGGATGGGGAAACCATCTCTTTTTTAACACCAGAAGCCAAATAAAGCCTTTCCAGGCAACCCTACTGAAGCAGACTGACTTTTAAGAGGAGCTAGAGAACTAATCCTCAGGCATCTATAGAGGACTTGTTAATATAAGGTTGATAATATGTATGGGAATCTTGAAATGTTATTTCATGGTCATAGTGACACTTCCTCTCACTAACCAGTTAATAACGACCACTGTTTCTGCTGATTGCTGAAAATCTTAGCAACATACAGCTGATGTCTTGGATTTTTAGAAATTGTGGTGTCAGAAAAAAATATTAGAGAGAGGAATGTTAAATAGGACTTTTAAGCCAAGAAATTACAGTCCTAATTGGTAAGATTTCAGCAGGCCCATGGAACTTTCTTTATATCAGGAACTTCTGCCTCCTTCCTAAGGGCCCAGAGATCTGCTTTGCTGTCATTTATGTCAATGCACCAGCCAAGACTCTTTAGTGCAGCCCAACTATGCTGTCAACCCCAAATCTCAAGGGATGCATATAATCACCATATTTACTGTGATGGCCCAGGCAATAATGATACCCACCGATTCTAATGAAACTAAAGTGCACGTGTCATTTTGGAGATGCTATTTGTTCAGGCAGAGTTGCCTGTCAGCTGTCTTTGGCCAAGCGATACAACCTGCAATTTAGTTAACAAACTGAGACATCATAGAAATCAGTGCTTATAACAGGCTTCCTTGCTTCACTTGGGTTTTTCCACCTGTCTTACATATTGCAAGTCTCTAGCAAAGTGGCACTGGTGGGAGGAGGTCCCAGTGGAGTTGAAAAGACAAGGGCAAAAAAAAAAAAAAAAAAAAAAAGGAACAAAAAATAAATAAATAAAAAGCAAGGAGTTTGCTAAAATTCTAAAATGGAATCTTCCCCAGAAGCAGAAAATCCAGAAAAAAAGCATTTCTTGGCTCCAGTGATTCAACTGTTGCCAGCTGGACAAATTCCAAACTGGTATGCCAGATCTTCCATTATCAGGTTCCAACCTTTGCCTCCAGTATTCTTACCAAACTTCCTGAATCTTCTTCCCCATCTTTAATCACTGATTAATCCAACCATTCATTCAGCAAGTATGTATTATCTACTCTGTACAAGACACTGTGCTAGGCATTGGTTCCAAAATGAACAGAACCATTTCTACCTTTCAAATATTCCTTGTGCTGATGCTCAGTCTCAGGGATAGAATGGATGGGGGTAAATATCAGTAGGATGGAAAATGGACTGAATTTCAAGGGCCTACTTTAAGGAAGATGAGAATATAAGGAACTGACCTCAGTTTAAAGGCTTCCAGGGAACCACCTGATAGGATGGATCTGTGGATTTTCGCAACAACTTTAAGAGATCATTTATGATCTATTTGAGAACAACCAAAAATACGGAAAAACAAAAACTATCTTTAGGTTACAGTGATATGGGAAAGCTTTATAATGGAAGTAGAATTTATATTCAACTTTGAATGTGGACAGAATGTGGATGGCCCAATTTGGATGCTATTGTGTTAACAGAACTATAGGAATGCAAGATCCCTGAACTTGGCTTTGGAATCCAGGAAACCAGGGTTTAACCCTAGACTGTTTCATATGAGTCAGGTAACACTGAAGAAGCCGATTAGCCTGAGTATTAGCTTTCTTAATATTAAAAATACTTAGTCTATACACTGCATAGGATAGTGCTGAGAACCGAGATAATATATGTAAAAGTGCCTTGTAAATTGTAATGCACGATACACATATCAGAAGATCATTAGGTGCTGTACATTAATTGTTGATTTGACTTTGAATATACAGGGCTGTTTCTTTTTCTAGTTTTTACTTTGATAATTTTTAAAAGGCTGTTTTCAGCCTCTTTAAAATCTTCAGTAGAAGCAGGAAACCCTTTGCTTCATACTAACTTATTTCTTTTATCACAGAAAATCAAAGTGCTCCTTGGCAATCTTCTCATTAATCTCTTGGAGGGAGGTAAGTAAGCAGATGCATATTTTGCACAGTTGTATATATGAATATCAATTTTACTAATAGAAAAGCCTAACATAAACTTTCCTAAGTCACATAGTGAGTAGAGCAATCCAAAAATGACCCAGGCATCTCTTTATCTAATTATCTACTCTCCTCATTATATGCATCCAAAAACATTGTTCTCCCAGTAGACTTCCAAGTAAAGATCTGGCTTTCCAGCTCCAAAACAAGTAATACTTTATTTAACTTTTAAAGCCTCTGTTTCTCTGTTGCTTATTGTTAAGCAACAATAAGAAAAGCTGGCGAACAGGAGTTTTATGGAGATAAAAAAGAATAAGGCATTTATAATATTTATGAAAGAAACCTAGTTCAGTATCTATAACCCATCAAATGAAAAGTAAAGGCTATCTTTTTTGTTTGTTTGTTTGTTTTATAGGGGAAGTATTTGGTTTTTATAAATCTCAAGGGTAGTTGCCCTGAAATATAGTGAGTTGAGTATGATTCTGAAAAACAATCATTATTAATAAATCCCATAATTAATTATTCCATTAATCAACAAATATTTGTTGAGCCCACATTATATTCTAACAATTGTTCTAGATACTAAAGATATAAAGATGGATAGAACACAGTGTAGGTTTTTGACAAGGTTACAAGTGAGTAGATGAGATAAGACATAGGTTAAAAATAAAAACTGTTCAAGAATAGAAAGTGGTAAAGGCAGTAACATACGCAAACAAAATTCAACAGGATTTCAGTGGAAATGGTTATTCCCCAAGGGAGACCAGGGAAAACTTCATCACAGATATGATTCATAGGCTAGGTCATGAAAGACACCTAAGATTTCAATAAATGGAAGGAGTGAAAACAAGATTGATGAAATAGTATTCTATGCAATGAGACTAACATAATCAGAGGAAAGATTCAGAGAAACAAAGTCTGATCAGCAGATGAGTTTGGTGAGAGCATAATATACACTAGAGAGAAATGGATTTTGCTGGAATAAAAAGATAGGTTGATGCTAAATCATTTTAGGCTTTGAGTGGTGTATTAAGGAATGTAAGTCAATACTAGGACACCATTGAGTGAAATCATAAAAAAATTATATGTTAGAATATTTGAACATGTTGTGAGCAGATGGGGAAGAGGTAGAGGAGGGGAAATATAACAGATAAAATGGAGATGAGGTAACAGATGGCATGAGATCCCAGAAGAGGCAAAAGGGCAGGAGGCCAAGGGCACAGGTAGACTCAACTGTGGGGAAGGTGCAAGCCAATTTTTCCACTGAGACAGGAAGGAGAAATAGTTGCAGCTGTACTGTGGTGTACTGAGATCACCATAATTTGATAGATGCAGAAAAAAAATCTATACATCCATTCGTTAGAGACATTGTAGAAGGAATTTTTAAATTGAGGGGTACTAAACTAAGACCTTTAAGGTCCTTTTCAAAGCTAAGGCAGATGTACCAATAAGGTCCTCATTTTCAAAATGGAGAAAAAGGAGTCCTCACAAATATGGGACAAGTACACTTACTTAGAAGAGGAATAGGAAAATGGTAGGTTAAACTAGCTCAGAGAATGATTTTGTGCAGTTGGCAAAGAGTCTTCTAAGCAAAGTATGCATATTTCTGTTCATTATCACCATCACGACCACCACCACCACCACCAAATTACACCCAGCTTCTGATCTAAACATTTACTACCTTCTAGGCCTTTAGGAGCATTTGACTTCATCTCTATATGTTATAGAGATGAAGAGGAGTTGCAATAATCTAGCACAGCTTCACTAAGAACAGTCACAGGACTTTCTGTAGTTTGGGTTGCCCTTTTGTGCTCTAGAATATAAAATGAAAAAAATTTGCCTCTGGAAGCCACTGACTTCTCATCCTGAGTCCTATAATAAATGCACAATGAGCAGAGCTGAAACTAATTCCAGCATGGAACCAATCCTAGGTCACCTGCAGCCCAGAGCAGAGCCACCATGCTGAGCCTGGCGGAGATAAGCCAAACTTCAGTCAACCTCCTGGCTTGTGAACATGTGAATACTTAATATTGTTAGCCATTAAATTTTAGTGTGGTTTGTTATGCAGCATTATTAAGCAATGACTGACTAATACACTGAACTTCAAGAAACAAAGGACTCAAATACTCTAATTGGTGTGAAGATTCTTTTAATTTTTTTAATGTTTCTATTTATTTCTGAGACAGAGAGAGACACAGCACGAGTGGGGGAGGGGCAGAGAGAGAGGGAGACAAAGAATCTGAATCAGGCTCCAGGCTCTGAGCTGTCAGCACAGAGCCCCACGTGGGGATTGAACCCACAAACCGTGAGATCATGAGCTGAGCCGAAATCAGACGCTCAACCGACTGAGCCACCCAGGCATCCCTGGTATGAAGATTCTAAAGTTGAGACACAAATACAAGTGCCTCACCATATACTATACAACTTTTTGCTCCATATATACTGAAGAAGAAATGCCAAGTTATATTCCTTCTTTGCTACGTAAATTAAGCTTGCAAAATTTTGGTATTACAATCCATTCTAAACATTCTAAACAGCCACTGATAAAACAGAAAATCAGCTTCCCTTAGCCACTAGTAGAACCACTTCTCTTACCTTAAAGCCAATGGTAGTGACTTATGGATATTGTGATTAGCTTGAAAGAGTTCTTTCTATTTGAGACCTTTAGTCTATTTTGCTGTTAGTAAATCAGTTGTCAGAATTGTTACTGTTTCCTCCACATTATGATAATGTAATTTGTACTCTGCCTCTCTTAAGAATGGATGGGCCATATCAGGTAGAATATATATACCACCAAGAAGCTTCCCATGTTGGAACTGAATCCAAGCTTGAGCTTTTGAGGGGTGTATATTTTTTCAGGAAATTCAACTTCCCAGCCAGGTCCAAACCTTGTTTTCCTTAAAGAAGTTAAAATACATGGAGATCCTTTGGGTACTACATTTACGACTTTTCAAAACCCTACTTGCAATTAGTATAAAAAGAGAAAGGCCACATTTTTAAAACTTAAGCAAAAGGAGTAGTGCTAAGACGATGAACAACATGTGCTTTGCCCATTCCAGGGGCTCCGTGCATATCTCTTAGTAACAGTCAAGTTAGTGTGGACATTAGGAATGGGAAGACTACTCACTGCTGGTTTTGGAAAAACCATTAGCTCCCAATACAGATATGCATGTTCTTTGTCCGGATCCAAAAGAAACCATCAAAAATTCATTATCATAGAATTGCTAAAAATAGTCATATAGAAGCATCCTCATTGACTTAAAACCACATACAAGCAGTCCTCCACAATAGCCTGAAAAATGTTCCTATGATATCATTAAAGGCAAAGAATTCCATTCCAAACTGGAAATATGTCACTTACTTTAAAACCCAAGAAAAAAATCAATTCACTGCTTTATAAATTTAATTTGGACTCACTGGCTTATGTAAATTCTCCCATTTCTTCCTGTTCTCTCTATTGGACAAATTATTGTTCTTTGCTTTCTACTCCAAAGAATTGCACCATAGGGAGAGCAAGATGAATAATGTCAATAATATCCCTACACAGATAACTGTGCCACTGTCAATGTCCAATTGCTGCATACACTGAAACCATTCCTTCGGAAGTCTCTCAAGTACCTGATTCATTCATCTTTCCCTGAGAGGAAGTGGGACCAAGAAGGATTTATTATCTGAAATAGAAACCAAAAGGTAGCAGCCTCTATTCAAGGTCATAGCCAAAAGCACAACACCTGATTCTCTGCTACAATTCCTCTTTCCGAGCTACCTGTAAAAAAAAAAAAAAAAATTCATGACTTCAGCTACTTCAGGTTACCCAAACTGTTCCCAGTAGAAAGCCACTCTGCAATCTGATGCAAGAGGTTGGTCCTGAATTTGTTTCTTCTCCCACAGCACAAGTAAGTTCATACCCCGGTCATGACTGTCATTCCCATCCACGTGTCCTATCCTTGTCTGAATTTCCTTTTATCCCTTCTCAGAATTTGCCAATTATTACAAAGTCTTAAGGACAGTTAAACATTTTTAATTTAGATACATATTAAAACTGCTCCACAGGATAGCCAAAGTCACATTAGGACTCAACCACAACTATTCTAAAAGGTCTCACTTCCAAAAAAATCATGATCGCTAACATGTTCAAAGCCTCTCTAAATTTTATCTTGGTGAAATATCTGTAAGCACTTAAGTGTGTTTTCTCTTCTGTTATCTCTTTGTGTGTGTGCACAGACAGCTCTGGGTGTGGGTCAGGTGAGGGAGGAGAGAGAGTATGCAAATGAGGGAGTGTATAAAGGAAGGAGGCCAGTGACACAGAAGCACATTAGAGAGATGAAAGGCCAGGGAAGGGTGAGTTGCCACCTTGCTTGTTCCTCCCCTGGCAATTCAGTTCTGTCCAAGTAACTCTCGATTAATGCACCAAGCAGAGACATTTCACATTTCCTCCTTAAGATCATTCTGACAGCTCACCAGCTGTTCCATGCTATTTTTTGCCACGATGGCATGGGTAAGCCACAGCGCCTTCTCTGTTACTCTGCCAACAGCAATGCTGCCTGCTGTTCAGTGCTCAAAGTCTGTTCTACAACCCAAACTCTCCCTTCTTGTCCATTTTCCCACTCACCTTGCACAACAGTAATTTAAGAGTCATTATTATGTGGTCTTGGGGAAACCTAGATGGTGGTGGTGACTGATGCATGACAAATATAGTTAGGTGTACAAATAAGTTTTTATTCCAAGATTAATTAATACAAAAATACAAGTGTCCCTATATTGCACATTTGTATCTTAAATTATTTTCAATACTTGAAAAGAGTGCCATTAAGCAGAGAGAACATAAGTACTGAGTTGGAGAGACTTGGATTTTGAACCCCTATTCTCTTTGCTAGCTCGATATCTTTCCCAGTATCAGTTTCTGCATCTGTAAAGTGGGTTTTTGTTCTATCTGAAGATATTAAGAGACTTGAATGAGACTGTGAAACAACGAGGTAAAGAACCAGAAATTGAATTTGAATTTTATAAATCCTGTTCAAATTTTTCCTCTACTTACAGACTTCCTTATTGACGTAAACGAAAAGGAGAATGATGTAGCATGGGGCATGATTTACACAAAATCTAATAAGCAATCTGTTTTTCAGGCTGATGGCATGTGAGAAGTCACTGCCTAGAAAAGAGAGACAGCTGTCCAGAGGCAAATGCATTCTCGGTACAAGAGAAGGCACTTGACACAGATATAAGAATGGAAAACACATGTGGAGGTATGGTGCGTAGGATGTAGAAGTAAGTTTCCTATATTTCCCATCAGCCCTCAGAGCATTATAATTACAACAAAATAAAAGTCTCATAATTTGGCTCTGAGGTCTGAGGTTCCAACCAGACTAGAGTCTTTTTTGATCTCCCATGTGTTTGCTGCCAGCCCCAGGACTTTTCTCCTCTTCTCTGGAGTTATTGATAATCCCACAGTGGTGGGGTGTATCTTTAGTAAGGTTCCCTTTCTGATCCACTGTTTGGTGACTATATATCTGACATATGTCCATCCTTGATGCTCTGCCTCCATAATCATTCCCACAACCCTGATTATACCCAGGCTTAGAGGACATGAAAGTGTCTTCATAAAGCAGTGGGGCTCCCATCTCTGAAGGTATCAATGTTTAGGACACTTTGATTATGAAGTAAAGAATAACAACAATAATCACAATATTAACCCTTCCTTAACACTTGATGTGTATGAGGCAATGTTGTTCTAAGTGCTTTCAATGCATCTGAATTTGACTCCTGCTCAACTCTGTGAGGTGGATGGTATTATTATTATTGCCATCTTACACATGATGGAACTTGTCCCAAATCACACAGCTTCTAAGTAAAGGAACCAGGATCAAAATCCAGGCTGTCTGGCTACACTCTTAATGTCTCGCTCTTGTGACACGTACACCATCCACTGCCTGTCTTTAAACAAAAAATTCATTGCTTTATCACTTAAAGGGGCATCAGCTGACTAGATGGTCTTACTTACGCATTGTTTCCTGGTCATCCACCTGACAGTAAGTAGTTTAGTCGAGTCATTTATCCTTTCAGAGCAGTGAAATGAAGAGGACAAATGAGAGGTCCTTAAATGCCTTTGCTAAATCGGCCGTCTATGCCCCTTTGGTAGAGGAGTCCAGGTCCCTGGGGTGCTGCTGAATCTGCTCCATGAGCAACTTCTGCTTTGATGGTCAGAGGACACTGTGGATGCAATGCTCCCTGGTGTTTTACACTTAGTGATAACTGAATGGAATTAATGTTTCCCTTAGGGAATACTCACTTTGATTTCTAGATCAAGTACCATACCCATGATGTGCCTGCTCTCTGGATATATAACTGAAAGATAATCACAGAGAAGGCATTTGGGTCTTTACATTTCTTCCCTGGGTTAGGGACCCAAGGATTTAGGATTCACTTCATCAGAGGCCAACCCACACACTCTGCATGCCACAAAAATTATTGCAACTGATAGGGAACTGACAAAGACAGCAGAGCGTGATGTGACAGGAAAAGAGAATCCTAGGGCTGCCTGTCAAAGAGATTAAATCACTGGATCGCCTCCTACACCTCAGCATATTAGCAATGATACATTTGGTGACCATGGGCAGCAGTGCACAGAAATTCTATAAGAAGCACATTTACAAATTGGCGTTATAAGATGAATTCTATCCCCTCAAAAGATATGTTGAGGCCTTCATCCCGGGTACCTGTGAATATGACCATATTTGGAAATAGGGTCTTTGAGAAGTAATCAAATTAAGATGAGGTCATTAGGGTACACCCTAATCCAATATGACTGGTGTCCTTATGGGAAGAGGGAAATGCTATGGAAAGAGAGACACACAAGGAAAGCACCGTGTGATGATATGCAGAGATTGGACTGATGTCCCTGCAAGCGAAAGAACACCAACGGCTGACAACTATCATCAGAAGTTAGGAAGAGGAAAGGAAGGATTCTACCTGGAACCTTCAGAAGAAACCCAGTCCTGCCTTGATATTGGATTTCTAACCCCTAGAACAATGAGACAATAAATTTGTGTTGTTTTAAGCCATCTGGTTTGTGATACTTTGTTATGTCATCCCAAGGAAACTGATACATTTGGTGAACCCTGTTCCTACTCTTGGTTCCTGGATGATTACTTGATCTTAGATCAATTTCCCTCGCCTTCCATGTCTGAGGATTCATGCAAGAGTTGAACTTTGATACTACTGTCGTCAAATCTCAATCAAGAAGCACAAAAGGATCTTCTGACTCAGCTTGTTTTCTTCATAAACTTGTTTTCTTTTGTTTAATATGAGACCAGAGTTTGTTGAGATTGGCTGGGTTTGAGATACGTATAAACAATAAAGGAAACAGGAAAGAGCCTGGGTCTTGGAGGCTGATAGACCCCAGCGCACTAGAAGGACCATGGACATTTTCCTTTACTACCTTGAGCCTCCATTCCTTTATTTGTAAAATGGACATAATCAAATCAGCTCCACAACATTTCTGTGAGTTTCAAATTACTTGCTTTACAGAAACTGGCCTACTTTCCTATCAGGCATGTGTTTCCACAACATAGTATCCCAAACAGTAATGCCCTTTAAGGCCATTGTATTCACTTGGGTCTAAGCCAATCCTAGAATCTGTATGAAACTTTTTCAACATGTAACCTGTCAAATGCAAACCAGGAGACTTTACGGGTATAAACTCTGTCTAATCAATCCTAACATCTGTCTATCCCGTTCAGTCATAGACAATGTGCAATAGATAAAATGATACAATACGTAAAAGTGAGTCAGCCATTAAGATTGCTACGGTTAACCACTCTGTTTTCTGTTTATTCTCTAGATTGAAGTAGAACATGTTTTACCTTGTGTCTTCCCCCAACCAGAGCTGTTTCTGTAGAGAAACAAATAAGGGGCACATACCCCCATGGAATAATGTTTTTTGGTCATAACAACAAGTGGCAGGGACAGCCTAAGATCATCATCTTCTTCTTCATCACCTTTTCTTCTTCTTCTTTTATGTGGTTTGGTTTTGTGTGTGTGGCCAAGTGACACGTCAGGTGATACTGGATAGAGTACAAGGTGCTGAGAGGTTCAGAGGGCAGAGCTTCCTGAGGCATATCCCATCATGGAGTGGCTCAGTCTGGCCCTGGTAAACCCTAGAGCTTAATGGCCAAAACTCAATTAACAGAGGTTAAAAACACAGCCAGTTAGTTCACCCAAGAGTGGGAGAAGACTTTTGGTTCTATCTTTCCACAGGGACAAGAAGAACAGACATCAGTTGGCAGAAAACAGTACAGTTCCGTGGCCATCCATCTTGTACTGATGTTGTTTTCTCCCATCTCAGAAGACACTCTCATTATCTGTCTCATTAAAAATATTCCTTTGTGGCTTTCCAAACAAATCTTCTCAAATGCTTGAGTTCAAGAAACAGAATAACAGCAATAGGGTATTTCCCACACTTCCCAAAATATCAGCTACTTGAATAAATATTTACTGAGCACCTATTCTATGTGACACCTCAGGAAGCTAGATGTTATATAGGATGCACAAACAAGGGAGATACAGCCCTATTTCTCAGGGAGTAAATACGCATACAGGACGTGAATAGAAAGCATGAAGAAGTTAGAAAAATAACCAGAACCAAGATGTAGTTACAAGTGCCATGGGGCTCACCTGATGGTGAAATTGTATTGGATTTGGACTGATCAAGAAATAGCTCCAAGACATGTGTAAAATTTTGCCCCAACAACCGATCCTTATCAAGTTAGCTCCCCTTAACCTGGACCTACATTTCCGGATTAGACACACTGATGTCATCAGGAGGCAGGTTGCAGTGTTCAATAGAGTGTTTAACAGAACAGTCATCAGACTGAGAAGGACCTAACTCTGAATCCCAACACTGCCAATTACTGGGGTTTGGCTGCAAGCAAATCCTTTGGATGTTCCATTTCTCAGTTTTCCTACTTCAAAAAGGAATAACATCTACTCCACAGGATTAGTTTCTATACCGAGGTAGTATGTATGAAATACAGTGCCTGTGCGTAGAAAGAGCACAATGGTAATGCTAGAAAAGCTATAAAGTTTAGAAGTAAATTTCTCCCTTTGGAAACAATCCAATGGGGGGATTGATCCAGGTTTTGCAACCTACTAGCTAAATTTTGGGAATTTGGTTAATTTCTCTACATCTTGGTTCCATCACTTAGCACTCTGGTGAGGGTTAAATGAGATAATATATGTAAAATACTGTGACTAGAACATGCAGTGGACTCAATAGATTTATTTTTGTTATTATTAGTGAATAATGGCCTTAGACAAAAATAGGAAAAATAGAGATATTATTTTTTTTTTTAATTTTTTTTAATGTTTTTTATTTATTTTTGGGACAGAGAGAGACAGAGCATGAACGGGGGAGGGGCAGAGAGAGAGGGAGACACAGAATCGGAAACAGGCTCCAGGCTCCGAGCCATCAGCCCAGAGCCTGACGCGGGGCTCGAACTCACGGACCGCGAGATCGTGACCTGGCTGAAGTCGGACGCCTAACCGACTGCGCCACCCAGGTGCCCCAGAGATATTATTTTTTTATTATGAAGTGGAATTTTGTAAAAGGTGTATGGAACTGCCAACAATTATTGTCAGTGAACAGGTACCTACTTTAGGAGTCACCCTCTGCTTCGCTCCTAGTGTTCCCCTTCTCACTCCACTTGGGCCACTCTGGCCTTGTTCCCATCTTTGGAGTCTTCTGCTCCCTCTGTCCAGAATTATCTTCTTCCAGGTCTGTTATCACTGGTTCCTTCTCATCCTCAGATGTCGGATGGAATGGATGTCTCCAACTATACTATCCTCAAAGTACCTACTGCCCTTGTTCAGTTCCTTTGCACTCTGGCACTCAATGCTATTGGAAACTGATTTATGATTTATCTATATGAGTGTTACTTGTCTCTTCTCATTAGCATATGGTATACATGGACACAAGGACCTTGTCTCCCTTGTTCCCTACAGAGCACTTCCTGAAACATAGGAGGCACTCAGTAAATAAATGCCTGAGTGAATGGATGACTTCAACACACTACAGGGTACCTTAGAGTGAGAACATTATAAAAAGGTTCTCCTTTCATTGGCAAAAGCCGGGATGGTATAAAAACCTTCTCCTATCTCTGCTATCTAGAGGAGGCAGGCATCTCTATGCAGAGCATGTACCAAAAAAAGAGTTACCCTCTTTAAACTGAAGCATCTCGAGATCTAAACACATCTATGCAAGGTTATATTAAGAATCACAATAGCAACAGATAGAAGTATTAAGAACTTTGAACATAAGGCTTGAATACTGAACAGTAAATGCAAGCAGAGAGATGGAGATTCTGGTCTAATTTTATTTATGGGAGGAATACTTTCCTGCAAAATGGCCTGGGGCTAAGGTGGATGACACCAAAAATAAGGAGCTAAGGGAACAGGAATCCCAACACAGTCAGAACTTTGAAACATTCCCTCAGCCCAACCTGGGCTGAGATGCTTACAGGTTCCTTGGTGAAGAGAAATGAATTTGTATCAGCAACACACTATGTTAAGTGTAATTTGGTATGGAAATGCACATCAAACCTCAATATCATACTCCCAACTAGCCCCATTTCCAAGTAGAAGAAACTCTTTATTTTTAACTTGAACCAGGTGGACCAAAATGACAGGAACAATCAAGATCCCAAAACCCAGTGTGGGCTAAGCCAAAAGGCAGTCCCCCTTGGAGAAATGTTTTCTGAAACACGCTCACTTGGCTGTGTGAGTCACAGGTTACCAAACCTTAGAGTTTTCTTTTCACTTATGGAACTCTCAAAAATGAGCAGGCTCAAAGTTGTCCTTATGCTGAGGGGGTTAAAAACTGCAAGAATGTTTTTCTTCATGGTTTTGTAGCACATGCCCTTCTAATAGAAACCAGCAGCATTCACTTGCACCACAATAGCGCCATTTGTCAAATTATCCTTCCAGTGAGTTAAATCATGCCCCCATGGACAGAAAAGTTAATCTTTTTCCAAAGAGCCCGCTTTCCGCCCAGGAAGGGGCTTATTTGCATTGCAGGAGCTGGCTCTGTGTTATTATGTTTCCACAGCAGCTAGGTTCATAGGTTAACCACATGGTGTGTTAACAACAATTTCTTTTCATCCTTTTAAAGTTATTTTCATTTCATTAGCTACTCCCTTGCTCTTTAATTATTCTCTGTTTAGGTTTTGTTGCTGCCATCATCAAATTTCTATCAGGGGAAAGGGTTGCTACCTTCATGCCAGTGTGCATGGGCTACACACACATACACACACACACACACACCCCTTCTCTATACAGTGTTTTTGACAAAACTCAGCTGGATCATGCCAATCTCTGTGTTTCTTCTTCCTTGTTTAGGTTTTTTGATATCATCTTCCTTCAGTCCTTGCACACTGCCACCCTGCTTACCTCCCACCAGCAGCCTCCATATAATGCCAGTCTCCCTCCTGGAATCTGAGACTCCACAATCCCCCACATAGCTTGTGCCTTTAATTAAATTCTAGTCCCCTACTGCCCCTGCCAAGATTCATAGATACCCTAAAAGGTTCAACATTAATTAACCAGAGCTCTGCAAATTCTCCAAGCTGGAATACTAGGAAGGAAGGGTGGTGAAATTGCAACATACTAGGATTTCTAGCAGTTGTGTGATGATACTCTTGAGGGAGATGTTTCAGAGTCTCAGGAAGTCAGGTAAGGGAAGAAGAGCATTATAAGTGACCATAACAACCAACATATAGTGTTCCATTTATTTTTTTAAAATTCAATTTATTGTTTTTTCTTCCTTTCTTAGGGAAATTGAATATGATCTCCCTTTCTCTCCTGCTTTCTCCCTCTTTGTCCTTCTCTAACAAAGTAGAAGAGATCAGAGTGATGCTAAAATAAATAAAACCCCCAATACAGTTTCGATCATTTAAAAAAGTAATTGGGGGATATTTCTCTGACAGTAATATGTTAATTAGCCATCACCTCTATCTGAATGCTCTGGATTTCTATCATTTCTCATAAAATCCAAAGAAGAAATACTGTATTGGTAAATTAGAGAACTATCCAATGGAAATATGTTTTTAAAAAAATGGATCTAATTTGAACAGTCATTAAATCTCTAAGACAGAAGAGAACTTAGTAGTTATCAAGATCAAAATGAATCTGATGGATGAATTCCTTTAGTAACTATGAAAAGTGTTTGCCTTTCCTTTTTCTTCAATACCTCCATTTGTGGGGGACTCACTCTCCTAGAAGAGATCATTCAGTATCTAATTGATTCTTGAAAATGTTACAACTTCCACCAGTTAGTTTTCTTGAGGTCTCATAAGACATGATTCATAGCTTTTTTCCTGGAAAGTCTCCCTTCTTCAGGTGAATACTCCAGATTTTTGAATTACTCTTCCCTGTGTGCCCTGAATCTCAGGAACCTGCCTTGTTACTACTGGCATTCTCTAAGCAGACAGCTTGACCCTCCCACAGTGTTATTGCAGCCTGTCTCAAAGGCTGCAGAACATAGTTCTCCTCCTCACTTCTAGTACCTGTCTTCTCCTGGACAAATTAGGTCTGGCCTGCAAAGGACCTGAACCAAGTCAAAGCCCTCACTCTCTGAACCTCCAGCAAAACCCAATCAGAAGAATCTTGAAATTGATTGAATACAGATATCATCTAAAGATATAGATACTCCTAAGACTCACAGAATTGACATATTAGAAAGGAAGTGGATACTTCCAAAAATATCATAGCAGCTGTATAAGAAAAAAAACACAGCTTTTCACTTGTACCTAGCCCAAATCCTCAGAGTCAGACTCTGAGGGTCAAAATTCTGTCACACAAGTGTAGCATTTAAAAAGAGAATCATGTAAATTCAGCCCACCATTCTTCATTGATTTTATAAGAATAAGATACTATTTCCAGTTCTCCCCAAAGTTGAGACTCAACTACTTTTTAAAACCTCTAAACTGTCATCTTATGGGGGGAAAACATGCCATCCTATTTGAAGCATTTGCTTATGAACTTCCTATTATTTTGCATTCCCAAGAAAGCTTAGTCCTGCTTTCTTCTCTGTTAATAGGTCTAGTAAAAGGAAACCAACCTACTTTTTTTTTTTGCTTTTTAGTCTTTTTTTCCCAATATTATAAGAACAAAATCCAACTCTTCAAATTTTTAAAATTCTACAATAGAATTTCAAAATGCTACTATTAAGATTCTTTAAGTACAGACACTTCCTGTATTGAAAACTGTCCCCATATACTATCAAAAAAACATAAGAAATATTCTTTTCAGCCACCATCTCCTACCTGTCAGCCTCCTTTCTGGAAGCTTTATATATGGTACCTCATTTAATTCTCTAACAACCTGATGGTAGTTACTATTGCTCAAACTTTAAGTAATGAAGGAACTGATGTTCAGTGAGGTTAATAACCATACCCACGGTCACAAAGCCAATAGTTAGTAAGATCAGCATGTGACCCAGTTCTATCTGATATTTGTTTATTATCTCTGACTGAATTGACACAAGGCTGAACAAAGGTTGTGCTATTTAATGACAGATTATCAAATCTATAAATGTAGTAAGCAACTAAGTTATCATTTTTCAACCTATTCTAAGACAGATGCCTTAGACGTTGATTCCTATTTTGTTTTGTTTTGTTTTGTGTTGTTGCAGTGGGGCTGGAACGAACCAGGGTAGAACTCGACAGCTAAGGATCCCAATTAAACCAAAGGGAAGATGAGTTGTGGTGCACCAGGAAGCAAATCAATGGTCCAGGATAATAAAAATGTCTGCTTCACCCCCTGCTCCAGGCAGTTGGTAACTGATAATATTCCTGAAGTGGCATAGTCTGGTGGTCTAAAGAATCTCTTCCCAGAACTGCCACAGGCATTTTGTAACTCTTAGTGAGACCTTTCCATCACTATGCAACTGGCCAGAAACCTACCTCAGGAAGAGGGTATGAAAAGTCATAAACTGCCATTTTGAAAACTAAAACACTTATCTTCTTACAGCTACATGGTTATGGCTACCAAAGAATAGGTGCTTGATAACTAACCCATGTGTCATACTTTCATCTTTCATGTGTGTATAGAATTCAGCCAAAGCTGTCATTCTTCCTATTTCTCCTCTAGCCTCTCCAATCGGCAAGCTACCTGTAAGGATTTGATGGTCTGATAATTGGCCAGGCCAACCTATTAATCTTACTATCACTTTGCATAAATTTCCTTTCATTATTTACTAAACATGATTGGTACAGAAATATCACTCTATCTGAGTAATCTGGAAACCATGGAAGGAAGAGGTATTATCAGGGCTAATGGTGCTAAGCAAGCTTGGAGGTGCAAACTCTCAAGCCCAGGGGCCAGTTCACAAACAAACAGTGAGGCATAAAGAAATAAAACTGGGTGAATGATAACTTCTGCCACAAATAAGTAATGGTTATAAGAGTCAACATCATATTTTAGTTCTGTTGAACACTGCAACATTCGCAGCCTATTCGCAGTCATGCAGAATAATGACTCTTCTGAGCTAAAGATGTGAGAGAATGTGAGTTTGCATAGAGGTTTGCCACATTTTTTTTCCTTTTCTTATGAAAAGGAAGAAACTTAAACCGTAATGAACATTAGAAAATTGAGCATGTGGGCTACTTCATGGTGAAAAAAATGACAAGTAAGGCATAAACCAATGAATGAAAGAATACGACTGAGATCCATGCCACCCTCCAGAGATACTGCGAGGAGAGTTCAGGCCCCAGCTGCCTTGTGGATCTAGTTTTGGCTCCTACAGCATTAGCACTAAGACTATTTTATGTATATTTATTGATTTTGAGAAACAGGCAGAGAGAAAGGGAGAGAGAGTCCCAAGCAGGTTCTGCACCATCAGTGTGGAGCCCGACTCAGGCCTCAAACTCATGAACCATGAGATCACAACCTGAGCCTAAATCAAGAGTGGGACGCTTAACCGACTGAGCCACCCAGGCGCCCCAGCACTGACTGAAACCATTTTAAAGAAAACTCTCTAAGGTGGAAAAAAAATCTATCTGGAAATTGTTTGACAAATTATAGACTGGAAATTATTATTTACTCATTCATACATTTATTCACTCCCTATTCATTAAGCTACTAAATGCAGGGGCGCCTGGGTGGCTCAGCCAGTTAAGCGTCCGACTTAGGCTCAGGTCATGATCTCGCAGTTTGTGGGTTTGAGCCCCGCATCGGGCTCTGGGCTGACAGCTCAGAGCCTGGAGCCTGCTCGGATTCTGTGTCTCCCTCTCTCTCTGCCCCTCCCCCACTCACGCTCTGTCTCTCTCTATCAAAAAAATGAATAAACGTTAAAAAATTTAAACTACTAAATGCAGAGCACTGTATTATGTTTCAGAGACATGAAAATGAAATACAATCTAAGTCTTGTCCTCTAAAAGTCTATAATGTACCCTCAGTAGTCAGATATGTAAGCTAATAAGTAATGAAAATAACTACTTCATAACTCTGTAGGGTTAGTCTTATACTTGGTGCTTCACACCAACTTGATAACTATGTTTCATTTAATCTTCACAAAGAGCCAATGAGACAATGAATTATTATTCTCCCTGTTCTATATAGATAAAGAAACTCTGGGTCAAAGAGGCTCAGTTACCAGTGCAAGTCTACAGAGTTGGAAAAATGGCAGAGCTGGAATTTCAATTCAGGACAGTCACTTGGAAGCCTGAGCCGTTAAGCAGTACTTTAGTGTATAACAGCTGTGTTGTTTATGGATGCTGTGCCTGTAAAACTGGATGGATACAGAACACAGTTGAGAAAAAAGAAGCGTGCTCACATCCACCTAGAAAGCAGACAGAATCTGTAGAGGCTTCAGAGAGGAGCAATTTAGGATGTGAAGGTTTACCTGACTTAGTAGTTCATCCCATGTATTTAAACAATTTTTTTTTAACGTTTATTTCTGAGAGAGTGAGAGCACATGAGCACATGTGGGTGGGGGGGGAGGGCAGAGAAAGGGAAACAGTATCAGAAGTCTGGCTGATAGCAGAGAGCCCAATGCAGGGCTTGAACTCTTGAACCGTGAGATGGTGACTTGATCCAAAGTCGGATGCCTAACTGACTGAGCCACCCAGATGCCCTATTATCCCGTGTATTTTTATCCAATTTTGGAAAAGGAATATACAGTGAAATTCCAAACTGGTATATACATTGAGTCAGTAAAGCATTTTCTCCTTTCACTTTTTTCTATGAACCTACGAAAAGATACCACATTGATAACTTAAAAATGGAACTTATATAAGCCCTAGAAGAAATAATTTAGACAATATATTTTTAAGGTTCCCTGTAAGGGAACAATAATGTGGTTCTTTGATAGCCTTTTGAATTTTCAATCATTACCAGTGGCTCACCCATGTGGGGAATGCAACATCTGCAATATCCCCAGCTTTGCACCTGGTAGGAATGAAATCACTGCTGGTGGGGGAGCAAGTGAACCAAAAGCGATCCTTATCTTTAATAAATGAACAGAGGTCATGATGGGAGTGAGGCATGTATGTGTGAGCGTCTGCTGATGAGGCAGAGAGTCTCCTGTCAGAGCCTTCCAAGAGTATGGAGAATAGACTTACAAGAGTCGTGGATGAAGAATAAAAAATAAATACAGTCAATGAAATAAGCAATACTCTCATATTCTACAATGTAAGAAGAATATTTGTGCTAAGGGCTTAAGGATTTCTTTCCTGGTTTCTAGAATATAAAAAAAAAAAACACAACATTTTAAATTAAACAAATTAAGAGTTTCTTCCAATCTCATTGAGGGAGTCAAGAAATGTCAGAAATGATAGCTACTAGGTAATAGGCCAATAGTTCAGAATTAAATATTCTGAATGAGAAAGTGAATTGGCATTCTGTTAGAAGCAATCACTTGTGTCTTCCTGGAAAATATGTAAGGTTACAGTCATTTATATCATTTTGATGATGGTAGCTCAGCCGCAGAATTTAATATTAGGGCCAGAATACGATTCATGCTTATACTCAATTGCATGTAGTCACAAAATGGGAAGACACTCTGCCAGCTTGTCCTTTTTCTCTGAAACCCAATGAACATAAGTTTCTACAGCTGTCACGCCTTCCACTAAGTTGATGTGCTGGGTCTAATTAGATTGTAAAAACAGAAAATAAGCCGAATAATTGAGTAAATATAAATGGAATAAAGGCATTTCCATCCTAAACTGTGTTCCCAGGAAATGTAAAGTAAGATGAATTGTGGCAAAGGAGGGTAAACACGTGTTCATATACTGCTGTGTTCATCTGCTCCAACCTGCTCCTACAGCTGGAAAAGGCACCAGCACAGAGTGGGAATAGTGAACGGATAGCATTTCCCTGAGAAAGAGGGGAAAATTTTGCCTCAATTTTAGCAGGCACAAAAAGAATGAATAGTTCTACTGGCCACAGAATAGAAACTAAGGAAACAGATACCTAAGTGCCACTAAGTTTTCTAATATCATGGTATTTGTCAGTACCACTTAACATAAATTTATTGAATTTCATCCAAAGTATTTAGAAATCTATTATTTCAGTATTCTTGTATCAGAGATTCGATAATAGATACTTAATTACAATGAAATAATAATAAACTAAATAATAGGGAAGTATTTATTGAGCCCTAAATAGGTCTCAGACATATATATCCTCGCTCATTTAATTTCCTTTCAAACCTAAGATACAGGTATTACAATTATCTACATTCTGTGGATGATAAAACTTAAAGGTTCAAGAGGTTAAAAAAATGCCTAAAGTCATGCAGTTTCAGGTGACAGCAAATTTTACGTAAACCAGCTATGAAGCCCTTTGCCAAAACTTCTGATTTTGGAAAGACTCTCCCAGGTTTTACTTGCTTATGAGTCTAGAAGTACCTTCCAGTGGCAAAATAATCAGTATGAATGGGTCAGAGTCTTATTCTGTTAATAATATATAATATGTAATATGATATATATATATTAACCTTAGTCTGTTATGTATGATATATATATATATACTAACCTTAGTTTGTTAATAATATAATGATATATATAATATATAATATATAATATATAATATATAATATATAATATATAATATATAATATGAATGGGTGAGTGTCTTAGTCTGTTAGGGCTTCTATAACAGAAATACCATAGACTGGGTAGCTTATAAACTATAACGATCAATCTTTCACAGTCTGAAGGCTGGGAAGTCCAAGATCAAGGCAGAGGCAGAATCCATGTTATCATCATCTTTTTGCTGTAATCTCACATGGAAGAAGGGGCAAGAGAGCTCTCTTAGGTGACTTTTATAAAGCACTAAACACATTCTCAAGGGTTCTGCTCTCATGACCTAATTATATCCCCAAAGCCCCACCTCCTAATACTGTTATGTTGGGGTTAAGAGCTCAACATGTGAAATTTTTTTTTGGGGGGGGTACATAAACATCTAGTCTATTGCAATCAGAAATATTCACTTGTGTTAACCAGTATAACACAACTCAGATAAGAACAGTGTTACCTTGTTTTAATTGTGGTCTCCACTGCATGGACTGTGCGCTAAACCATAACCCAAGATTCCTTCATGATGCTCTGACGTCACCCATTGGAGCGATATGAAGAATGTGGTCAAATTCCTCATCCCCTCAGATAGTATTCTAGCCAAGTTCCTCTAAACCTACACACAGTTCCCCTAAAGCTCTTGCCAAAATGCATATTCTGATCCAGTAGATCTGGAGTAGGGTTGAGACTCTGCATTTGAAACAAGTATCCAAGTGATGTCCATGCTACTGATCAGAGTACCATTTTTTGAGTAGAAAGGTTTGAAAAAACCTGATTCAGCCAAGGGTAAAATGATCCATTCCTTGAAGAGCAAAGAGTAGCACTAAGAAAGCTGTTAGATTCAGCAAAATCCTATTTTTGACATACTATAAATCATTCATCTCTTTTCCTAATTTGTAAACTGGGTCTAAAGATCGACCACTGTTCAGGCTACCAAAAACATCCATTGTCCAAAGCCATTCTGATTTATTTATGGTAGAGAAAGTACACAAGAAGTCTGTACACAGAGGAGAGATAGAAGATGCTGAATGTTGGCTGTTCTCTCTCAAGAGTTTGTCCCTCCAGGTTTGAATGAAAGAACGTACTAATTACACAGATTTAAGGCTCCATGAACTGGCTCAGCAAATTTTACAAGTCCAAGAGTGAAATTTAATATATAAGGCTAACCTTATCATTTGTATCTGACAAAGGACTCTTAAGGTGTTCACTTTTCCCTTTTAGAGCCTCTTTCTACTGTATATGCATTTTTTGCACAGAACCAATACCATAAAACAGTATTTACCCACTTACATCTTTCTCTTCATATTGATCTTTTTGAAAGTGAGAGTTACATCTTATTCAAATGAGTAACTAGAAAAGCACTCATGGTTGGGAGATGATGAGTAATGATAATATTTACAATAGCAGATATTGTTGGCTGAATTCTTTTCTCATGCTAAATGCTTAATATACACAATCTCTTTTAATCCTCAGAACTACCTCATAATAATACCATTCTTGTTACACGGTGAAAGAACCTAGTCCTGACATTCCTTGTTTTATTGATTTCTCTGTAGTATTTGATAGAACCAATCACTCTTTGGCTCCTGAAATGCTCTCTTTCCTGCAGGTTCTGTTTTTCTGCTCCTTTCTTCAGTCACTTTTTTATCTTCCTTCCTCCTACCACCTCCTAAATTGATTCTCATCTCTACCTATATCCCATTCCCTTCAAATTCCATACATTTTCAAGACTTCAACTATTTCCTCCATGGGAAAACCCTTAAAAATCTCTTCCTCTTCCTCTTTTCATGGTCTTGGACTCCAGTCCTACATGTCCAACTGCCTTCCAGGTATGTCTGCTTGACTGCTTCTCTATCATCTAAGTATCAGAAAAAGCCCTGATTTTCTCTTCCCCACCCCAACCTCGTTCCCACTAAATCAATGATCTAGCTTGGGAAATGGCACTGCCAGTGTTCTATTCATTCAGGAATGAATTCTCTCTTTCTTCCAAAGTCCAGTCAGCTTCCCTATTGGGGAGATCATTCCTTTAAAATGTTGTGATCTTGGGGGGTGCCTGGGTGACTTAGTTACTTAAGTGTCTGACTCTTGATTTCAGCTCAGGTCATGATCTCATGGTTTGTAGGATTGAGCCCTGCGTTGGGCTCCACACAGCCTGCTTGGGATTCTCTCTCTCTCTCAAAATAAATACACATTTAAAATGCTGTAATCTTTTATGCATTCCAATTCCACCACCTTAGTACAAGTCTTCACAACACCACAGCAGTAGTATCCTAATTAGCTTCTGTCCTCATCTCTCCTTGCTCATGTCCTTAACGATTTTCCCATGAGGTCACTTCTCTGCTCAAAATACCTTTATGGTATCGCATTGCCAAAAAGATTAATCCTTAACATTCAAAATTCTCTAACCCAAGTCACTGTATTGCATTCAACTTTTCAAACTCAAACTTCTTTAGAAATTCCCAGTTCTTGCTATATTAAAGCTTTATTCCTAACCACCATCCTATAACCCTTATGCTTATGAGTCTAGAAGCACTTTCCAGTGGCAAAATAATCAGTTCTACCCCCAATATGAATGGGTCAGTGTCCTAGTCTATTAGGGCTTCTATAACAGAAATATCATAGACTGTGTAGCTTATAAACAATAGCAATTGCCAGCCAAATACATCATTCTCTGGTCACTCTATGCTTGTTTCTCTATTTCTTGAAATCATTTAATTTTGAACCATAAAATCCCCATTTTCACTTGGCTTACCCAAATTCTACCCATTCTTCAAAACCCAGATCACACAATGCTAACTTTGTAAATACCTCCAGGGTCAACTCCAGGTAGAAGCAGGCCTTGCCTCTCATGAATTTGTAAGACAGTAATTCCTTTTTTGGAGTTTCACATGTAAATCGCCTGTAGAGCTTTTTGAAAATACAAATGAGTAGGTTCTATGTAAGAACTAATATTTAGAATTTCTGTGGATAAATTTTAAAAGCCTCACAGATTATTAAAATAGATACTCATGATTAAAACATACTTTTAAAAGACATTTATCTTTTCACATATATGGTACTTGCTTCCTCAGTAGATTGGGAGCTCTCTGAGAGCAACAATTATGGCTGTATGTGGTATCAAAAACCTGTAAAAGCCACTGAAAAACAATAGAAGAATAAATATTTCTTGATTTGATTAATTTTTATGATTCCTGTATTCTGTGTAATACTGAGGAAAACATCACGTAGTAAGGCACAAATTCTGTTACTACTTCAAGATAGTCCCCAAAAAGGGGATGTGCAGTAAGGAAAGTATTCAATACAGGTACAGTTAATAATTCATAGTTAATTTCTTTGGGCAGTTTTGGATTTCAACATCACAAAGAATCTTATGGTAAGAAGTATTATAGGTAAATAGAAACATTATCTTATTATCCACAAAATTAATCTTCAAAAACTTTACCAGAGACTACAAAACAATCTCCAATGTTAAAAACTGAAGTAAACAGTAGAAATTGACAGCTTTGATCAGCAAAATAAACCAATCAGGATTTCTTTTTCTTTCTCTTCCTGAACCAAGAGAGTGTAATTTCACCAGGCACATCTTAAATCTTTCTTGTGTTGCTGCTATTCAGCCACATTCTCTGAATTCAAAATTTTAAATGACATGATCAAGTCTTAGTGTTTTTATAATACTCAGCCCTCAGGTTCCATACAACCTTGTTGATGTTACTTTTGGATTCTGCACTTAGTGAAGGGTAGGCTGACTAATGTGCCTCTGACCATCCCATGGTTTACTTAATGGGCTTCTTCGGGCATCCTGTCCTCAATCACACTTGGTTTTAGTCACAGTCTAATTAGAACAAGACTCATCAGTGAGTGAAGGGGAAAATTATTGCCTTTAATGAGGCACATTTCAAGTGAAAAAATATGAGACTTGAATATGGGTTTCTGATACTGGTCAGTTTTGAGCATCTTCTCTATTCTTAATGTATGTCATTAACTGCAGAAGATATAATCTCTTTAAAAAGTACCTCATATGCTTCAAAGTTTGGTATACTTCTTTAAATCCTCTCCTGAATCTTAGTGGAATCTGGAGATGCAAAATGAATTAGTTACTAAAAAAATGGGGAAAGTGGTGAAATTAATACTACTGAATATTACTATGTGTGTATTGATGTCCACTTTTGAAAAGCCTTCTGGGAATATGTACAAAACATGTAAAAATCCATGATATCATTGAACCAGTAATTCTACCTTTATGAATTTATCTTACAAGCACAGCTCTCTCCCAACTCCCTCTTGGCAACAAATATCCTCTACAGTATTTGTGTGTGTGTGTTTCATTTTAGTATAACCTACTGTAAGACAGGTAATGTCCTTCAGCAGAAAGGTACTGAGGTGAGAGCAGTCAGCAATCAACACTCCCAGCAGCTGAGTATGTAGATCCTTGGGCTTAGACGAAGAGGTATCTGAACACTATAGTGTTCCCTACAAGATGTGTCTTGGCATATTAGGCCAAGACTTAGTGTTAAGGATTATCTCCCAGGGAGGAGGGAATAGGCTACTACTTGAGGGTGTCATGATCCAAAACAAATGGAAATGGGAGGCATACATTTGGTTCTGTAACAACCTAGCTAAGTGATCTGAGACAAGTGACTTCAATCTATCTAGAGACCGCATTCCTCATCCACAAAACAAGGGAGTTAGACTATTCAAAAAGTAAATGCTCTAAACTGTGCTCTCTAAACTGGCTTATGGATTTCAATGGCTGATCTATGCAGATTTCATGGAATATATGAACAATTTGCAGTCATTTCTCAGGTTTACTAAATTCCTCGGGACACTCCAATTTCTTAATTCTCCCTCTCAAGCCTGTTCTCTTTCAACCTTTCTCCCTCTTTTCAACGTTTTCCCCTTGCTTCTTATTTCAAGATACCTAGTGGGTTTGGGGATAGGGAAAGGAGGTCAAAACAGTAGATTAACTGATTCTAATCCCACAACTATCACTTTGATCTGTTGCCAAGTTGTGTCAAATGCATCCCTTAAATATTTCTCATGTTTTTATCCTCTCTTCACACCCCAGATGCTGCTCACATGGCTCAGCCCCTCAACCATTAGCCCTGGCCTAGACTAATGTAAAGTCTGGATCTCCCAACTTCTAGTTCTGGCTTCTTTCTAACCAATTCTTTCTTCTTTCTAACCAATATTATTGCGTATGTAGACATACACAATAATATTTCTAAAATGCAAATCTGACCTTGTTGCTTCTTTTCTTTGGCTCTCCACTGCCTATAGATTAACTCCAACATGACAAATAGGACCCTTAATTATTTAGACTTGTCTTCTGTGATGATCTGTGACTTCTTCACAGTGCTGGGTCTGGATTCTTGCTCTGTTACTTATTAGCTGTGTAAAAATCAATCAATGCCATTATATTCTTTAGTTTTCTAAAAAAAAAAATGTTTGAAAGCATCATAGAGAGTTACCTAGCTCTTTGCTAGGACCTTATAACTCGTTGGTTAGGAGTGTCCAAGGCATACATTTTGGGTATCTCTGTAAACATTTCACACCACAATTAGTGATCTCTTTACTACTAGAAATAGAGTCATTACCATCTTTAATCAGATGAGAGAGCCAATTCCAGAAACCTCAGAACCAATTTAAAAAACTCATCCTTAAAAGTCAGTTCCTCTAGAACCATTCTTGGTTCCAAAATCTATATTAGTGAATGTTCTCCACAGAATCAAATACATATTATAAGAAATTGGGTCACATGATCATGGAGACTGAGAACTCTAATGATCTGCCATTTGTCGCCTGGAGATCCAGGACAACCAGTAGTGTGATTCAGTCGAAGTCCAAAATCCTGAGAACCAGAAAGAGGAAAATTCTCACTTCCTCTGCTTTTGTTCTATTAAAGCCCTCAATGGACTCGATGATGCCCATCCACATTAGGAAGGGCAACCTCCTTTATTTATCTACTGATTTAAATGCTAATCTCATCCAGAAACACCCTTAAAAACACACCCAGACACAAGGTTTAATTTGGGTACCCTGTGACCAGCTGACATATGAAATTATTCATCACAGTTGAGGTAGTTTCCTAATCTCCCAATGCCTCATTTTCCTCATTTAAAAGATGTGGATAATATCTCATAGGGTTGTTACGGGGATCAAATGCTTAATATATATATAATTTGCTTCAAGCCAGGATGAAACAAACCTCTCAGTAAATACTGGTTATTAGTATTTTTTTCTAAAATGCCCTACTTCACTATGTCTGCTTAATGAGCTCTTACTCAACCTTCCTCAGCCAACTCAAGTGTTAATTTTTCTTTTAAGATTTCGGTAAATATCTCAGTATTTTTATGCAACTCGAGTATCTTCTCAGTTACCAAGGTACCCTGAAGATACATCTATCAGTATACATTAAACAGTGCATTATGATTATTTGTTTACATTTCATCTTCCCTTCTACTTGATCTCTGCGTTATTATAAAATGGGATGGTAGAAGCTTTCTATCAATGTCTATGGAAAGCATTAGTCATCTGTCACTATGGGCAAATCTCTAGTAATCTTTAGGTACAACACAGTGACAGCCCCGGGGATCCTTTGTCACTGTACTCTTAATTGTTTAGAATAGAGTGAGGCACTGTGGGATTCAGTCAGTCATCTTCCAAAAGAGAACTAGTCTCATTTTAATACATCCACTTCACTCTTATGGACTGCTTGATACATGATATATCAATACCTCACTGGGCAGCTGCAGCTGTGGAAAGGAATTTGCTTCATGCAAGACGAGGCTGAGAGAGCAGTTAGGAAAGAGTCATGTGAGTAGATGCTAGGGATTCCGGTAATGAAATCCCACCAGTTTGTTATGGAAATCGAATACAATCTGCTTGCTGTGGGTATTTAATGTAACGTTTCGCTGGGTACAGGAGAAGCAATTAGGCTGCTGAAAATTGTGTTCGCTTTCCCCATAATTCAATACTGACCACTGTTAGCAGTGCAAGATGTGACAGGACTGATAATTAATTTTGCATGCAATCAGTGTAATAAGAGGGGAGGGAAAAACAAGGAGGGGAGAAAGGGATCTATATTCAGAGGTAGAAAAAATGTTACTTCCAAAGGTTTGATAATGACTTCTGCAGAGTCAGACTCTGAGTACAAGAACAATTCAACCAAAATCCAATACTGAAAATGAGTTTCTATGTTTCAGATGAAGAAAAAAAAAAATCATGAAGGCCATCCATGACCATTTCCTCTCTTGTGTCTCTCTTCCTTGAACTAAAGACTAATTGGGCTTTGTTTACATTTATAAATATGTGAATAGTAAGCTCTTCTAAAGCCCATAACAAACCTTGGGGCTTCTGTTCCCCTTGTGTTTCTCCCTGAAGGAAATTCTTATTTCAAACACTTTGTGTGTGAGTGTATATGTGTACATGTGTGTTCTGTCTCAGTACAACTGTCACAGAGGTGAACTGACTTAAGGCATCTCTTATCTGCTTACGCTGTTCTCTATCAGATTTCAAGTCTGGCATTTTTGGAGGACTTACTGTCTTCTAAAGTTTTTAATGACAGCAGTCGATATCTTTGATAATAGATAATTGGGCACAATTTGCTAACAGAAAATAGAGCGTGGGTCTTTCAGCATATCTATCTGTCTATCTTATCTATCTATCTATCTATCTATCTATCTATCTATCTATCTGACAGTCTTAAAAGGCCAGCATTAGCAGAAAAGAATTAATTCAACTAAGTCTAATGCTAGGTGAACTATACTGTACTGTGGTAGAGGCACCACCAGCTACTGCCCTCCCTCCGCCCACCCCCACATATATTTCAACTCTGGTTTAGTGTACTTTATGCTAGACTGCAATGAAAGTTTGACTTGGAACTGTTTCTGAGTCATCTTTAAATGCTGTGAACCTACTAGCTCTTGGTGGGCAAAAGGTGACCAACATATTGGTTGAAATAGTGAGTATGTGTGAGCATTGGTTGGTGAATCAGCCATCAGTCAGTCAGTTGGTTAGTCTCTTTTAGGATTTGGGAACACGAGGTTTTAACAGATCTTTGAGTGAGGTGCCTGGGTTGGTTAAGCATCTGACTTTGGCTCAGGTCATGATTTCACCATTTCATGAGTTTGAGCCCCACATCAGGCTCTGTGCTGACAGCTCAGAGCCTGGAGCCTGCTTCAAATTCTGCATCTCCCTCTTTCTGTCTCCCCCTTCCCCTCCTCCTCCCTCTCCCCCTCCCCTCCCTTCTTCTCTCCTCTCCCCCCACCCCTTTCTCCTTGTCAAAAATAAATGTTATAAAAAGCCTTAAAAGATCTTCGAGCAATGCCTATTCAACTGGTACAACCTGTGTCAATTACTTGTAAAAGGAGAACCCAAGGCTAAGGTAAATGTAAGTTATTTCTTTGCTACTTGGAGCTAAGAAGTGGTTTGGCTAAACAAGGCTAAACAAAGACAGTCTGAGCAACTGGAAACATATTTTTGGAAGCTTGGAACATTCTTAGAGTCCAGAGGCAGCTCAGACTTAAGCTCTTTCCTGTTGGAGGGAAAACAATTGATTAAAACCTGAGCAAAGCTTACATACATAGTAATTAGGAATGGTGTTCAGTATGAATAACAGTGACACAAAAAATATCTGTATAAACACTACAAAGATTTATTCTCTTACATTAAGAAATCCGGGATTAGATAGTTTAGGGTTTTCCACAAAGTCATGTGAGACCCAGACACTTCTACCCAATACATGACTTCCACCCTGAAATTTCCTTTATGATCCAATATGGATGCTGAAGTTCCAGGCATCATATCCAGGCAGCAAGAAAGGCAAGGAGTGTTCCTTGCACCAAAGTCAGATTCCTTTAAGCAGGTGAACTGTATATACCAGTGAACACTTGTATGTCATGCGTCAAACTTTAAGTTACTTGCCCACTTAGCTGCTAGGGAGGTTGGGATATCTTTTATTGTTCGGTTTTAAAGCTGGGTGTGCTGTGACTATAAATAATATTGAGGATTTGTTAAAAGTAAAAGAGAAAATGAATATGGTGGGGAAGAATTGGCCATTTCTTCCCATGGTCATAAAGTATGCCTACCTTTTCAATCACTTTGCCACATTTTGGGTGGCTCTCCTTTCCCCAGGACTTTTCAGTCCTCAAAAAAAAAAAAAAAAATCACTGTATTGTACAGAAAGGAGATAACCCTGGAGTAGGTTTTTACTGACTTGGAGCATGTTGCTCATAAATAATTTTGCTTTGCCTTTCTCACTTAACATGTCTCATATGTATTTTCTATATTTTATTTCCATTCTAAAGAACATGGATATGTATTTGAATTGGTCTTGCTCTTCCTACACTTTTTAAATAAAGAACAAGTCAACGTCGCTCCTCATCAGGGAAATACAAATCAAAACCACAGTCAGATACCACCTCACGCCAGTCAGAGTGGCCAAAATGAAGAAATCAGGAGACTATAGATGCTGGCGAGGATGTGGAGAGACGGGAACCCTCTTGCACTGTTGGTGGGAATGCAAATTGGTGCAGCCGCTCTGGAAAGCAGTGTGGAGGTTCCTCAGAAAATTAAAAATAGACCTACCCTATGACCCAGCAATAGCACTGCTAGGAATTTATCCAAGGGATACAGGAGTACTGATGCATAGGGGCACTTGTACTCCAATGTTTATAGCAGCACTCTCAACAATCGCCAAATTATGGAAAGAGCCTAAATGTCCATCAACTGATGAATGGATAAAGAAATTGTGGTTTATATACACAATGGAATACTACGTGGCAATGAGAAAGAATGAAATATGGCCTTTTGTAGCAACGTGGATGGAACTGGAGAGTGTGATGCTAAGTGAAATAAGCCATACAGAGAAAGACAGATACCATATGGTTTCACTCTTATGTGGATCCTGAGAAACGTAACAGAAACCCATGGGGGAGGGGAAGGGAAAAAAAAAAAAAAAAGAGGTTAGAGTGGGAGAGAGCCAAAGCATAAGAGACTGTTAAAAACTGAGAACAAACTGAGGGTTGATGGGGGGTGGGAGGGAGGGGAGGGTGGGTGATGGGTATTGAGGAGGGCACCTTTTGGGATGAGCATTGGGTGTTGTATGGAAACCAATTTGACAGTAAATTTCATATATTAAAAAATAAATAAATAAAAAAAAAATAAAAAAAATAAAAAAAAATAAAAAGGAAAAAAAAAATAAATAAAGAACAAGTATAATTATTTTCACTGAAAGTGAAATCCTAAATTTGATTTTCTAAAAGTTAAGACATTCCCTTGTGAAGTGGCCTGATCTTTCTGCAGGTAGCAATCCAACAAACCAAAAGCTGAATGTGCCCCTTTTAGGAAACCTCACTCTAGAAGGGGCTGTATCATATCCCATTGGCAAGTTGCTCTCTCCAAAGGGAGAAGTTACAGACATTGACAGCTTTCAGCCCAGAACTCAAAGTATAAAGAATAAATGGGGACTGTACTTGTCTTTATCTCCACAAAGGCTCTGAGAAATAAGTGAGCAACAACACAAAATATTTTAGTATAAAAATGACCACACCTTTGTCCTGCTTCTTTGGAAAGATGAAGTGGCAAGAATTATCATGCCTAATCAGGAAGGGCATGAGTCTGTTGGGAAAGATCACATTTACTCTTTTAGAAGCAGTTTGAATTATAAGTCAATTGACACAAATATTTTGAAGCACCTACAAATGGAAAATATTATACTAGATGGTGTAGGGAATGACTAGAGCATCAGAAGTGCTTCCTGACTTTCCTATTTGAATGAAGTAACACAGGTTAAGTGCTTAGTGCCCTGACTAGAGCACAGGAGATCAAGAAATGCTAACTTTACCCCTCATTTTCTGTTCTCACCCTTCCCCTTAAGGATTTTACGTTTAATTGCAGAAAAAAGTGTTAAGTATGTGAAATGTTAAATAGCAACATAAAATTTAAATAGCCATGCAAATCATTTCACATATTAGTTACCTAATACCACCACCTCAAGTTTGCTAAGGCCTTCATTGTACTTTCTAACATGCAATTTACCCAGATAACAATATGTTTTCTTTAAGAAGATGTTGTTAAAGGATGCTGCATACCTTGTTTTTTGTTTGGATTTTTTCCATTCTATGGGTATCAGAATCTTGATTCTAACAGCTAGGTCATGTCCACATCATCAGTATATTGTATGTGACACTATTTGTGCATCCTAAGTTTAATTTCAAAATCTCTCTACAAAGTAAACTCCATAAAGTTAGATAGCATGTCTGGGTTAGTCACTTTGGTATTTCTATTGCTAGCAAAGTAGCCCATACACAGTATATGTGCAATCAATATTTGATGAACAAATGAATCAATGAAAACCAAATGAATCCACACTATGAAGGAAAACATACAGCATTTACTCTACATAGTAATATAAAGCGATCAGTAAGTGATGCCCAGTAAATTATCAGTCTTTATTTCCTCCCCATTAAAGATCCAGTGACAATCTCTAAGTAGCATTGCCAGACTTGATTGTTTTATTTTCTTAGTTGCATGCGGTAGAATCCTTCTTCTTGCTTCAAAACCTTATTATAAATTAGCCTTCTCCTCTATACATGATCAAAATAATGTAAGTAGACACTAATCACTCTATAAATTGATTTCTTCCCAAAACTTCTAATCAATAGACTCATTTGAAGGCTTTAATCTCCTGTTCCTTCCCCTGTCCCCCCATCTGGATTTTCACTGAAAGTATCTTCATTCTGGTCTTGTGATTGTGGCAAGAAGACCTCAACCTCTTTTGGTGGGATGAGTCATTTCCAGTTTGTAATGTGAGCTGATAATGTTTTTCCCATTTGCACATCCTTGGGACATCCATCATTACTCTTTTGGTTAAGTCTATTCGGTCCAGTATCACTGGAAAGTGGACACTTTCCTGCACAACTCACCACTCTGACTCATAATGGAAGAGACCTAGGGGTCAAATTGTGTGACTAAAATACAAATAGGAAATATTGGAACTAGAACCTGGATCTTCTGATCTGCAGTTCAATTTTCTCTTTACTATAAGGTACTGCCTCTCTTTGAGGAACTGAGTCAATGAAATTATAGCTCTAGAGGAGGGGATGATCATCGTAAACTGAATTATATAGGAGAACATTTTGAAGCGTATGGATCCCAGAACTGGGTCTTGAAATATGAGGCCTAAATTGGAAATGGCCAATTAACAAATACTTTTAATCAGTGTACTCCCTGATACTCTTACATAAAATACTTTTTTAAAAAAAAATTTTTTTTTAACGTTTATTTATTTTTGAGACAGAGAGAGACAGAGCATGAACGGGGGAGGGGCAGAGAGAGAGGGAGACACAGAATCGGAAACAGGCTCCAGGCTCTGAGCCATCTGCCCAGGGCCTGACGCGGGGCTCGAACTCACGGACCGCGAGATCGTGACCCGAGCCGAAGTCGGACGCTTAACCGACTGAGCCACCCAGGCGCCCCTAAAATACTTTTTAAAAGTATACGAAGAAAAAAAGAACACCATCAACAAATAAAAAGAGGTGTTTTCCATTTTCAAGTATTTTGAATTGTTTCCCGTTTCTATTTGGCACTTTTTATTCATTAACATATTGCCCCATGATATAGGAAACTAGAGGTGCCCTAGGCAGGGTGGCAGCTGAAGGAGTACTAGCAAAAAAAATCCATGGGCATCAGATTCCAATCCTCATCTACAGAAAGCCCCTGCTAATCTCCACTACAAAATGGGGATACAGTGTAGCTGCTATAGAGAGCTCTAGTATGAAGAGTCAGGCTATCCTTCAGTTTTCTTTTTGTTTAAACAAAGTAGGAAGAGATACCAGGAATATCGATATCTATCAATGGTAGATAAATCAATTCATCATCTCCAGTATGTATGCCAGTTCCTGTAACCTCTCTAATCCTTTCTCCCTCTACCAGCTCTATCACTCCTTTGTCACCAGTACAAACCTAATCCTAAAATTTCACAGCATGTTAATAGGAGGAAAGATAAGACAGTCTGTAATGTTACCCAAAGATCACCAAATTCTCAAACTCTCCTCACCACTATTTTCTCTAGAATAAGTACATTAGCTGTACAAAAATTGTTAAACTTTGCTTTATCTAGACCTCTTTATTATGTTTAGCAGTGAATTTATAGCAAATATCATGAAAAAATATAAGCCCAGAATTGCAAGAAAAAAACTAAAAAAGCATCCAGGGATATTTACCAATGAGACCATATTATCAGGAGCCTTATAATATAACCAGAGTGATCCCATGGCGGGGGGTGGGGGGTAGTATTTACAGGATTATAGAGCCTAGCCTACTATAAAAAAAAGACTTTGTGGATTAACATCTAAATATGTGGCTCAAACTGCTATTTTCCCTGTGGCCTTAATAAACTTTATTCCCTCTGCTTGAACTACCTAAATTCTATCTATTTTCCCACCCAGGAAATTTGTGCTCCTGAGAAAATTAAAACAAAACTAAAAACTAAGTTACAGGCAAATCCTGAATTTCTTTCCATTCCACTGTGAGAGATGGTAGTTTCTGAAGTCACACTTTGCCAACATAGTTGAATATTGCATCTGGATCTACACAGTCTCTCCTATCTCTCTGGAACTGCAGTTTCACACACTGCCGAGCACTTTTTTTCCCAAGAGTCAGAAGAGCAAATTGTAGGCCAGGAAGAAGGCGGTCTTTGTCACAACCCCAGTGGTTTTCACCTGAAAAGCCTACTCCGGGTTAACTAGCATAATACACTTTATACTAGATTTTAGAAAATAAAATTGCATATACAAAATATCTATAAATCTTACTTTCTGAATTCTGTCATCTCCATCACTTACATGAATAGATTTCAAATGTGTTTGACTGCTAAATCCAAAAATAAATATATTTTATAGTGACAGAATATCAACATACAAATACATACATGTACACTCATGCAAATGAGCATGTGCACACATACACATAAACACAACCATATATATAACTGAACAGTTTCATGAACAATATTTACCCTCTTGTGAAAGTAAATTCACCAGACTGGATTACTTACAACAGCATATGTTGTCATATGCATCTGTAACATTACTGCCTCTGTTAAAATTCCCTTCCTCATGGTTTTCTACTAGTAAAATTCCATAAAAGTGTGTCCAAGCTGACCACTTCCTTTGTGCCACAGTGTGCCTAGAAATTTGGCACATATATATATTAGATCATAACTATTTGTTTATATGTTTATTTTGGCTACTACTGAGTTCATTGAAAACCATGACTCTGGAGTAAACATCTTGGCATTCCCTGCAAACTGAATATTATACGGCACTTGATAGATGCTCAAGAAATACCTGTTGACAATTCATACATTGGAAATTCTAACGTTAACACAAATCAGTAAAATCAATGAAAAAAGCCTAGGAGAGAATTATCCTACTTTGTAAAATTACATTCATGCAGGCACTTATTAGAGAAAAACATTAACTGTGACCCTTTGAGATGGCCCATGCTAATAGAAATGAGTTGGTGACTGCCACTGTTGCCACATTTGCATGTTGAGACAATGCCAACAGCTGCTGGTGATCATATATAAATAACTTGTGTTGAAATACTCATAAATGTTTGCATGAATGTGGTCTACTTAAAGTACCACCTGAAGACTGTGACCTCACAACCACTTGTAACTAGCCCTCACACTTAACAACAACAACAAAACAAACAATAAAGTTTAAAAAAAGAATAAATGAATCTCCGCACTATTTATTTATTTACTTAGGCCTCCACAGTAATTGAGTGTCCACTGGGGAAGAAGAAGGGAGAAGATTGAAGAGGTGGAACAGCCACACATTTCATCATGAAGATTTATCCGGAGGTAACAAAAAAGACATTTGTTAATTTCCCTCCCGAGTGGGTTTTGGAGTCTTTCCAGTACTCAAACAAAGAGAGCCTCATTAGCTAATTCCAGAACAGACAACTGCTACAAAGCTGCAGCCTCAAGTTCAGACCCCTTGTGCTATGGAAATCATGGAGTCCCTCCATCATTCTGGCATCATTAACCAAGAAGTACTTCACAGCATGCATCCCCTCATATACCTTTTGATCCATTACTTTTAGTAACAAATGGCCATTTGTCTCTTGCTCCTTCTTCTGGCCAACAGAGGACAGAAGCCTGGGCACACAGAAGAGTGGTACCAATCAGTGATGTTGCCCATCAAAACTGTACAATATCTTGATGGCACATGCAAGAATTGCAGGACCAAGTAGAGCCACATAAGCCCAAGGCAGGATCTTATCTACTCTAGGGACTCCTTTTCTCAGACCCTTTAGTAATATGTAGGATGATCCCCGAAAATGACAATCTTATCAATATTTCTGATGAAAATACTATCTGAGATAATGTTTGAAGAGTTTATCCTGACATAGGCCCAGGTACCATCTTGCAAACAGAACTCCTGGATGTTTATCAAGGCTGGAGTCGAGGTGACCAAAAAAGAGAACAATGGCCTGAGGTACACACACACACACACACACACACACACACACACACACACACGGGCATTCTCACCCAGATGGCTTGTTAATTAAGATACTTCAGAAGAAAGGCTGAGTCCTCTTCAGACCATAAGGAAAGATCATTCCTGTAGCTTCACAATGACTATAAATGGAATAATGTTTTTTAGAAATAAAATGAACAAAGAACCTCTGCTCTGACATACAAAAGCAATAGTAGTGTTTGTTTGTCCCCCCCATATTCTAAATTGTATGTACTTACATAGTTAGATTAGGGTGGGATTTTAAATCTAACTTTCATCTTAGTAGAATAGAAAAGTTTTCTTTGAATAAACTATGGAGGGTATAAGAAAAGTTGAAAAAAATCAGAAAATTGTTCTAGGAATTTTCCATTTTATTTATATTTCCTCTCTCCCATTCTTCTATAGCAGACCATTCCAACACCTGTGAGAAAATACCTCACAGACCATAGTAAATACTGACCATTTTTTATTGGTTTAAACAAATTTTCATTAACAGGAGAAATTTTCAACTAATTACTGAATTTATTTTTTCCCAGATATTTATTGACTATCTTCTCTGTGCAAAGTACTAGTTAAGCCAAAAGATGAGGAACACTTGGACAATAACCTCCCCTCAAAAAGGAAAAAATGTGAAAAAAAAAAGAATAAAACAAGGGCTAACTGTAAAAAGTGATATAAGATATGTATCAATTAGGTATTAAAGAATTCAGAGAAGGGAACAAATATGCTGCTTCACAAAAAAGGGAAATGTGAATAAGGCTTTAGCTAATCCAAAGTAAGCCAGAGAACCCATTCAGGCAGAAATGAAGAAAGAACAAGGAGAAAAGACACAGAGGTCTAAAAGAGCAGAAAGATAAGAGGGAACAATAAGACAGGTGTGGTTTCATCCTGGGGCTCAGGAGGGAATGAAGTAGGAGATGAGGCACAAAAGATGTATTAGGTGTTGAATACCACAATAAAGAGATTGAACATGCTTGTGCTTGCTCTCACTCGCCCCCAACCCCCCACCCCCCACGCCGCCAATTGAGTGTTTTGACAATCTTTTAATGAAACAAATTATCATTCTATTTTAAAAGAAATGACATTGGGAATTTGTGAATAATTGATTGGAAAGGAGACAGTACAGATGCAAGAATACCAGCTCAGAAGCTCAAGTAAAAGTCATTGTAAGAAATGGAAGGACCAAAGAAAAGGCTGCATCTCAGATGTATTTCAGATGTTGATGAAGTAGGGCTTGGCTACTAGTTGGTTTGAAGGCAAGGATGAATTGGATTGATCCCTGAAGTTCATAGCCTCAATAAAGGTGGAAGTGAGCAGCATATAGAACATAGGATAGTGAGTGAACTTGAGCCACCATAAAATGCCGAAAGTATTTCCACCAGAGATACCTGACAGGTAGCTGAAAATATGGTTACAAGTTACATTTAGGAATCATTCAAGTATTACACATAATGTGGATGCCAAATGGATAAGATCATCTATGCAAATGTGTATTTTAAAAAATTACAGAAAATGAGCTTATCTCTAATTTTCAAATATCTTCTAGTTCCTGGAGGAATTGGCTAAATCTTTTAAATATGTGTATACACAATACAAGTTTTGTCTTTGGGTAACCTTTAGCATATTAAATTCCCATGACAAAAAGAGAGTAGACAAGCAACTAACTACAAACACCACAATGAACTGACCTCACACCTCCAGCCCATTAATGACACTAGTGGGAACACTATCAGGAGGGAGGTTAAATAGACAGAAATAACAGAAGAGAAGATAGGGGAAGATTATTTTAAGAAAATAAGAGGAGAAAACACTGCACACCCCTGTAAAACTTGGAAGTGAGAAGAAAGTTGGGTGAGCATTTATTTTCTTACTTTCAGAAATAAGTGAGATGTTAAGAAACAATAAGCACTATCAACTAACTCAGGAGATGCTCTCTCTCAGAACCATAAAATGATTTTACAGCCTGCACAATCTTGTTATGAAATAGCTCATTATGACATAATTTCACATATACAAACACATAATAACTACATGGTTGCTACGAAATTGTTAGCCTATAGCTGGGATATTAATCCTGTCCACACAGTATGAGGATTATGAAGACAGTCTCCTGCACTTCTCTCTTCTTTAAACGTGGAGGCAGCACTCTTGCAGCAGATGAGTAGGATCTTGCTTCCAAATTTTTTTCTTTTAATTTTTAAAATTTATTTGAGAGAGAGAGCATGAGAGAGAGTGAGCACAGGAGAGAGAGTCAGAGGAAGACAGAGAGGGAGAGAGGAGGAGGAAGAGGGAGGGAGAGTGAGGGAGGGGGAGGGAGGGGGAGGGAGAGTGAGGGAGGGGGAGGGGGAGGGGGGGAGGGGGAGGGGGAGGGAGAGGGAGAGGGAGAATCTCAAGCAGGCTTCATGCTTAGCGTGAAGCCCAATGTGGGGCTTGATCCCATGATCCTGGGACCATGGCCTGAGCTGAAATCAACAGTCGGATGACCCACCAATTGAGCCACCCAGTTCCCCCAGATTTGTTTTATTTAGTTTAATTGGTATTTTATTTTATTTTATTAATGTTTTTGTTTATTTCTGAGACAGAGAGCATGAGCAGGGGAGGGGCAGAGAGAGGGGGGAGACACAGAATCTGAAGCAGACTCCAGGCTCTGAGCTGTCAGCAAGAGCCTGATGTGGGGCTCAAACTCACGGAATGTGAGATCATGACCTGAGCTGAAGTCGGACACTCAACCGACTGAGCCACCCAGGCACCCCTAATTGGTATTTTAAATAAAAGAAATTGTAAATGCAGGTAATGAATCCAAAGTCTTGACTTGTGGCTTATATTGAAAAATAAAACTTTAGAGAACTGGCCCAGCAGTAATGATAGGCAACAGCTGAGCCGTGGCTGCCTTCCTGAGACTAGGTTCTCCAATATGCCACAGTCCTCACTATTCTCTGTTGTGTATTTGGCAGGGAGACCAAGAGTCAGTACCTGAACTACTGTTTTCTTGACCTCGGCCCCTGCTGGCTCTTATTGATTTATTTATTGAAGTACAGTTGACACACAATGCTACATTAGTTTCAGGTATATGACCCAATAATTCAAAAACTCTATACCTTGGGGCACCTGGGTGGCTCAGTCTGTTAAGCCTCCAAGTTTGGGTCAGGTTGTGATCTCACTGTTGGTTGGGCTTGAGCCCCACGTTGGGCTCTGTGCTAACAGCTCAGAGCCTGGAGCCTGCTTCAGATCCTGTCCCCCTTCTCTGCCCCTCCTCTGCTTGTGCTCTGCCTTTCTCTCTCAAAAATGAATGTTAATTTTTTTTTATTTTTTCAACAACTCTATACCTTATACTATATTAACAAAGGTAGGTACTGCCAGGACACAATGCTATTCCAATGCCATCAAATACAGGCTTCCAGTGACAGAATGTGTAAATCATAGGTATGAGAGATATAGCATAGGGAATAGAGTCAATGGCCTATTTGTTATATATCCTCCCTGTAAACATATGAATTTGTAACCTCTATTTCAATGTAATGAACTGAAAGTGACCTCTAAGATTATTTTAGAATGAAAGCTATCACAACACGGTGTCTAGATCTGTGTCTACCTCAGAACCCAGGGCACAGGTTGTATAATATGATGGAGCAAACATCTTTATGTACTCGGTATACACTCTGGTGAATGAAGGGCCAAAATAAAATTTAAAATGAGGGCTTGATTAGGACTAAGATAGGCGAGTGTTATACTCTGGAAATGAAGAAGGTTAAAGTTCAAATGAAAATGTGGTAAACTCAGGCTATTTACTCAAAATGACAAAGAGTATGAAGGATCTATTCATCAGGTGGGATCAGAGTACAGAGTAGAAAGCACAGGTAGGTCCCTATCACATGAAAAGCTTGGGAATCCTTAGACCCCCATCAGAAACAACCCAACAAAGAACAGATACAGAATCTAATTCCTCACAGAAAGGGTTGGAAAGTACATGGAGGAAAACAGACTACAATCCCATTTGTTGAAATTGAGAAAAACTCCTGCAAAATTTGGAGTCAATACCTTTCAGAGAGGATAGGTATCTGAGAAATGTAGTGTGCCCCAGAGACTAAGCTAGAAGGGCCAGGCAGACAGTCTGGCCACGCCACAGAGATATTCAAGGGGCTTTCTCTTTCTCTCTCATGTTTCTAAAGCATTTTAGTACTTCATCTTTTAATAAAGAAGTAGCAGTGATAATGTCTCTGGAATGCCAAGATGTGAGCGTGTACAGCAGAACCTGAATATTAACTTAGGTCTTTTTAGACCTCTTAGTAATTATTATATCCTAATTAATATCACCCCTTTATCAACGTATACACTCATGTACATAGATAACTCAAATGCACCTGCTATAAAATAAAAGATGACATAGAAAAGTTATTACCTTAAAATTCTGAGACTACAGATTATTCCCTGAAATCAGAAACTTGAGGATAATGAATGAACCATAGTGAAGGAATGGGCAACGGTATAGTCAAAGGCTGGCTTCATATTGATTTTGCTACATTATTATGTCAGGGAACCTCCATTATCTTACCTTCAGATGACCCCCTTTAATGATGATGTTATAAAGTATCATAGCCACTTCCCCCAGAGCTTTCCAGGATTGGCTGGGCAATTGATTTATTTGAATAAAATTTTCAGTTTTGAATAGTTTGATTTACAGAAAAATTTCAAGGAAAGTACAAAGAATTCATATTTACCCCACATCCTGTTTCTCCTGTTATTAACATATTACATTAATGTGGTACATTTGAACTATTAATGAACCAATATTGATACATTATTATTAATCAAAACTCATACTTTATTCTGATTTTCTTAGCTTTTACCTAATGTGTTTTTCCTTCTTTTAGGGTCTGATCTAGTATTTCACAGTAAATTTAGTCATGTCTCCTTAGCATCCTCTTGGCTGTGACAGTTTCTCACACTTTCCTTGTTTTTAAAGACCTTGACAGTTTTAAGGAATACTAGCCAAATATTTTGCAGACTGTTCCTCAATCAGGATTTTCCTGACATTTTTCTTATGATTAGACTGTGGTTATGGGTTTGGGAAAGGAAGACCTTAATGCTAACATGCCCATTTTTATCATATCATATGAATATGATGGCAACTACTGATTTTGACATTGACTACCTGGCTGAGGTAGTGTTTGTAAGTTTTCTTCAGTGAAAATCACTTTTTTCCTCTTTTCTACCCTGTACTCTTTGGGAAAATGTCACTACATGCATTCCACACTTAAGGAATGGGGAGTTACATTGTAATTCCACATGGGCGATGTGTCTGTTCTCTCACTTATTTATTCAATAACTTATTCATATCAGTATAGACTTACTTTGTATTTAAGGTTATAATCCAATATTACTTTAGTTTGTTGCTGAAATTGGCTTTGGCCATTGGGAGCTTTCTATTGGCTCCTATGTCCCTGTGACATATCCCTACATTTTGTTTGGGTGTTCTTTCTTTCTTCCTTCTTTTCCCCTTCTCCCTCTCTGGTTCCCCCCTCCCCCTGGTACTTTCTTACTATCACCACTTGTTGCTACAAGCTTACCTTGTACATTCCCTGCATAGTCCCAGAATCAGCCACTTTCCCAATGACCCCTGGTTCCTTTTATTGGAGATGGTACTAGAAAACCAACTAGATCTGAATGCTAGGTCTCCTGGTTTTTAAAGTTTCCGGGAGAATTGAGAATCTCTAGCCCACTCTGTTTCCTTCGTCTGGTATCGTCCTCCATAACTGGATTTGTAAAGCCTACCTTCCAGCTTCACTGATTTAACTCTTTTGGCTTCTCATTGCTCCCCTGCTGAATTGCCTTATGCTATTTCCTTTCCCTTGCTGCTTAACCAGGACAGAGTTTTTGTAGATTCCAGAATTTGACCTTAAAACATTTGGGGTTTTATCTTCCTTTGGATTTTATTATCATTACTTATGCTGTGATACGTTCTCCTTCAGGCTCTGACCCTGAGCTTTGTGCATCTGAAGTACTCATGTGGGTTCTATGTGTGTGGAAAACACTCTCTTCCATTCAGAGACTATTCAGAGGACCTAAAGAAATTTGACCACATGGGAAAATCTCTAAGGAGCTCAGATTTTAAAAGGTATAAAAGATAAAGTAAGGTTCACAAAAACAGGAAAGAACATAAAAGGATGCGTATACCTGTAAGTAAACATTGCAACTACAGCATGGTGTAATGGTAAAAAACAAAACAGAGCAAAACAAACAAACAACAACAACAAAAACCCAAAAAAACCCGTGGACCCTGAATCCAGACTGCCTGAATTCAAACCTCTAACCTCAGCTCCACCACCTCAAAAGGTCTATGCACATGCCACTTGTGTCTGGGCACATGCCACTTACCTTCTCTGAGTTTTAGTTTCCTCATCAATAGAATGGAGATAACAGTAATATAAACCTAAAGCAATTGTTAATGTCAACTGAGTAAATATATATAAAATGCTGAGAGCAGTGCTTAGAACACAGTAAGCTCTATATAAATATTATTGTTATTATAATGAATAATATTCAAATTGAAGATTGGGATCAACCAAATTTTGCACAAAAGGCCAATGATAACTTACAAAGTTTTGTTTTGCCTTGATGTAGGTTAAAATTGTGGCATTTATGATTTGTCTGGTGCAATAACAAAGAATTCTTTGGGATACTGCTTAAAAAAGAAGTGTGGGGGGGCGCCTGGGTGGCGCAGTCGGTTAAGCGTCCGACTTCAGCCAGGTCACGATCTCGCGGTCTGTGAGTTCGAGCCCCGCGTCAGGCTCTGGGCTGATGGCTCGGAGCCTGGAGCCTGTTTCCGATTCTGTGTCTCCCTCTCTCTCTGCCCCTCCCCCGTTCATGCTGTGTCTCTCTCTGTCTCAAAAATAAATAAACGTTAAAAAAAATTAAAAAAAAAAAAAAAAGAAGTGTGAAGACAGTGCAAGTAGGACGAGGCGCTTTAAATTTTTCCTCTCCAAAGAATGGTCTTTACTTTGGGGCGCCTGGGTGGCGCAGTCGGTTAAGCGTCCGACTTCAGCCAGGTCACGATCTCGCGGTCCGTGAGTTCGAGCCCCGCGTCAGGCTCTGGGCTGATGGCTCGGAGCCTGGAGCCTGTTTCCGATTCTGTGTCTCTTTCTCTCTCTGCCCCTCCCCGTTCATGCTCTGTCTCTCTCTGTCCCAAAAATAAATAAAAAATGTTGAAAAAAAAATTAAAAAAAAAAAAAAAAAAAAAAAGAATGGTCTTTACTTTAAAAGAATACACATGGTTATCCAGGAAGATAAGCTCAAGGTAGGAGAGGAGGGAGCGATTAGGTACTCCCAATGAGTTTAAGGATAAGGCCCAAATGAATGCCATTCTTCTTGTATATATGATTGTGGCACCAATGTTAGGAGTCTTTAAATAATTATTAAAAGAGATTCACAAATTAGAGGATGGGAAATCATGGCCCAATTTTCAAAGTGGGTGCTGGATAGTAAGTAGTTGTCTTAAATATTGTAAAAACTCTTTTTTTTTTTTTTTAAATTTTTTTTTTCAACATTTTTTATTTATTTTTGGGACAGAGAGAGACAGAGCATGAACGGGGGAGGGGCAGAGAGAGAGGGAGACACAGAATCGGAAACAGGCTCCAGGCTCCGAGCCATCAGCCCAGAGCCTGACGCGGGGCTCGAACTCATGGACCGCGAGATCGTGACCTGGCTGAAGTCGGACGCTTAACCGACTGCGCCACCCAGGCGCCCCAAAACTCTTCTTTTTAAAAGCGTATTTATTTTGAGAAAGAGAGAGAGAGGGAGAGGGAGAGAAAGAGATAACAGTGGGGAGGGACACAGAGGGAGAGAGAGAATGGCAAGCAGGCTCTGCTTTGTCAGCACTGAGCCCAACATAGGCCTCAAATTCATAAACCGTGAGATTGTGACCTAAGCCAAAATCAAGAATCAAACACTTAACTAAGTCACCCAAGCACCCCAAGTTAAATTCTAATCTTCTTCTACATTATCTACTTAGTTCAAGACTGAAGAGTTGGGCTCTATGAGTGCAACATAGGAAACAAAAGGCAAGTTAATTTAAGAAAAAACATTTGAGAATTTGAGCTGTCCAAACACAGAACAGACTGCATTGAAAAATAGGTTAAAGGAGGTGATTGTTGGGCTGTACTTCCCATCCCAAGTCCACCTCTTCTCATACACTTCTTAGCTCTTCATAATGAAAAGAAGATTTGATAACCTGGTCAAATTTGAAGCCATTCATTTGACCACACTTTACTATTGGATGGAGTCACTATACCTCAAAAAGCACAAATATATGTGCTCTTTCTCTTTCAGATTCTACATGGTATTGATCTCTCCTCTGCTTCCCCAAACCCACATCCTGCTGGACACATTTGTTCTTGCTGCTGCTTAGAAATAGGCTCTGAGGGAAGCAGAGAAGACTCTGCTTAGGCTTTAAGCCCAAATATAGACTTTCAAAAGCTCTGCTATGTGGATAACAGAGTTTCCACAGCTATTAGTAACATGAGCCTTGGACACTCTTTCTCCCATATTAGCAGCTCCCTCAGGAACCCTAAAAAGCAAGTATATGCTGGCATTCTCAGGTTCCTCTATAAAATACTATCAAATAGAACATCAACCCCACCTTAACCTTTAGTAGGAGACCCACAAGCTAGATGGTGCACAAGATAGATGATCTTTTGCCAGGAATATCCAGGAGAAAATTTCTGCCTTGGACAGGAAATGGGACTAAAGGGTTAAGATTTGATGGTAAGCTGTCTGATTACCACAACCTGACTTTCAGAAGATGATGTTGCATGCAAAATCCCTGATCACATTTCTGCCACAACTGAAATTCTCTCCCAACTCTTCTGCACCAACGATACTACACTGCAAAGAAGACTGAGTTCATCTATCTTTGCAAAATCTTTGCAGACCACATCTGTGTTAAATCTATCAACTTTCACCTCTCCATCCTCCAACAACTGCTACATATGGGTTTGAAAATTATCTTCTACAGGGGTACCTCGGTGGCTCAGTCAGTTAAGTGTCCAATTCTTGATTTCAGCTTAGGTCATGATTTCACAAATTGTGAGATCAAGCCCTGTGTCAGGCTCTGTGCTGAGCCTGCTTGGTATTCTCTCTCTCCCTCTCTCTCTGCTCCTCCCCTACTCTTTATCTCTCTCAAAAATCTATCAATAAATTATCTTCTACATTTTATTTTCTTGTTCAAGTATACAAAATTTAAAATAACTAGTATTATCACTGAAGATGGCGATGGGAAGGCATTGTATAAAGAATCTTCTGGGGCGCCTGGGTGGCGCAGTCGGTTAAGCGTCCGACTTCAGCCAGGTCACGATCTCGCGGTCTGTGAGTTCGAGCCCCGCGTCAGGCTCTGGGCTGATGGCTCGGAGCCTGGAGCCTGTTTCCGATTCTGTGTCTCCCTCTCTCTCTGCCCCTCCCCCGTTCATGCTCTGTCTCTCTCTGTCCCAAAAATAAATTAAAAAAAAAAACGTTGAAAAAAATTAAAAAAAAAAAAAGAATCTTCTAATGGGTATCTTAGAATGTCCACCCTTGAGGTTAGAATGCATCTTAACTTTAGTCTTTATGCCTTGAGATTGATCAGTTTGGTGCAGTCTCCAACTCTGTCTATATATTTTACTTTCACAGAAGACTAACTCCAAAAGCCATGTCTGAGTCATTTTGTTTTCTACTGGTCCAATAACCTGACACAATCTATGAATCATTTATCTGAATTCTCAGGAAGAACGAGGTCTTCTAAGAAAAAGGGTCACAATGACCACTACTTTCAGTGAGTTCTCTGTAAACATGAAGTGATACTACGAGATAAGAAGATAAAAGAGATAATGGGTTTAGTTGGGACCAGTTACCCACACTGAAAAATAAATTAACAACAGCAATAGCAAAAGTAAGACAAATGGGACATTAGGGAATATTGCTGGAGAGAACTAAGGTTTGACTAATAACACAGCACTTTATTTTTTTGTGTGTGAATGTCAAATGATTTTCTACTCAGTAAAAAACAACCACTTCACCCTCTTTGTCTGTTCTGTAGTATAAGAAAGAATAAAGAGAGAAATTTGTCCCTGGAGTGACATTTTCTTATGCAAACTAATGTAAATCACACATCTCTGTGTTGAAAGCTTGTCTGACAAGTATTTCCAAAGCACAAAACAAATCTCCTATCAGGTTAACTTGCACTGGGCTTGTGTTGGTAAAGGACTTTTAGTACTTCAGAGAAGGCGAAAAATAATTTCCAAGCGAGGAAAAAAATGTACCCAAATATCATGGTGTATTAAGGGATTAGTGCTAGCTTAAAGTATTTTTTCTCCTCTTCATAACCAGGGACAATCTTTTGATCTAATCTAAGTGGTAATTTAATTTTTTTTTTCAACTTTTTTTTTATTTTTATTTTTTTTTTATTTTTGGGACAGAGAGAGACAAAGCATGAACGGGGGAGGGGCAGAGAGAGAGGGAGACACAGAATCCGAAACAGGCTCCAGGCTCCGAGCTGTCAGCACAGAGCCCGACGCAGGGCTCGAACTCACGGACCGCGAGATCGTGACCTGGCTGAAGTCGGCCGCTTAACCGACTGCGCCACCCAGGCGCCCCAAATGGTAATTTAATTTTAATGCAAGTGGAAGAACTGAAAGGTTGCACAGAGTATAGAAAGAGGGATGAGATAGTTGAGAAACAGGATCTTCCCTTCACTAGGCAGGGGATCAATCTGGGAACCTGGAATACGTGTCAGACTCAACATTGTATATGCCCGTGTGGTCGATAAGATAGAAATTTGGAAACCTAGGTTGTTTTTGTTCAGAACACTTTTGTGAACCTGCTATATATGAGGCATTTTAATATTTCTTGTATCTTTTAAGTCTTATGAATTTTGGTACCCCAAATTTTTCTATTATGTATCATTTTTTAGTTAAACTGAAATTTAGAAAAAACAATTTTCCCAAGCCATGTAGCAGATAATTGGAAGCACAAGTATTCAAACTCACATCTCTCCCACTATACCATGCTGAGTCTTTGCTGTCTTTCTGAACTATCAGCTCACCTCTTCTCATAATGCATACTTCATGGATTAAAAAGTAAAGGTGGGGAAAAAAACCCCTTAAACCTATTGGGAGAAAGAATGTACTCTTTCTGTATGTACTATATACAAAGCAGAATGGCAAACACAGGAGAAAATTTTAAAGATGGGCCAAAAAAAGAAAAAATTACAGGGCCAAATTTGGTCCTCTTATACACTGGGAAAGAGGCCCTTTCCCTTACGGCACAGACCATGAAGGAAACCTGTTCTTTTCAGATCTGCACAACTAATCATCAGCCTCGGACTAATATTCTCCTTATGAAATCATAGAAGAATAATTGCTACACATTTCTGAATGACCTACATCAGCTCTGCACAGTAGAAACATAACATAAATCTCCTATGTAATTACAGGTTTCCTAGAAGCCACATTAAAAACCAGTACAAAGAAATATGTTACATTAATATATTGTATGTAACCCAATATATTAAAAATATTATAATTCCAACATCTAATTAATATAAAAATTGTTGAGATAGTTTATATATGTTTTTAATATTAAGTCGTTGAAACCTAGTATATATCTTATACTGCACATTGCAATACAGATGCTAAATGTTAAAAGCTTTAGGTGAAACATAGTCCTGTCAGAACAATAAAGGTGTGGTTTTTTAAAATAAAGTTGTGTTTGGGGTGCCTGGGTGGCGCAGTCGGTTAAGCGTCCGACTTCAGCCAGGTCACGATCTCGCGGTCCGTGAGTTTGAGCCCCGCGTCAGGCTCTGGGCTGATGGCTCGGAGCCTGGAGCCTGTTTCCGATTCTGTGTCTCCCTCTCTCTCTGCCCCTCCCCCGTTCATGCTCTGTCTCTCTCTGTCCCAAAAATAAATAAAAAACGTTGAATAAAATAAAGTTGTGTTTAATGGAAGATAGCTTACACTGCTTCAGTTTTTAAATTTAAATTCAAGTTGATCATACTTAAATACAATTTAAAACTCATTTTCTCATTCATACTAACCATTTTAATTGTCACAGGTCTAGTGGCCATTATATTGAACAGCACATTTCTAGATGAGCAGATAGTATAAGTTTTTCCCATAAGATATCTAAGACTTTCACAGTGAGTAACTATGAAAATGAAAGCAATATCCCTTGTGTCCAAAACAGACAAAATGGAAGGCATTTACTGTAAATAATTATTCCATATGCATTTTTAGTCTCTTGATTATTGTCTACAATATGAACAAGACATGGTAAAACTGCAGGCAGATGGTCTGTTCTTCCAATTCCATTCTTTTAGAGAAGCAGAGCTGGTTGAACAGAGGTGGGGAGGCAATGGCAAATGCAAGCTGGCCAATATAAGACTTATATACTATGGATGATGACTTCTGAAACTAATTTTCAAAAAACATTTTTATTAGTGCTATAGAATGAAACACTAGGGGCACCTGGGTGGCTCAGTAGGTTAAGCATCCAACTTTGGCTCAGGTCATGATCTCGAGGTTTCTGAGTTCCAGGCCCGCAAAGAGCTCAGGCTCTGGGCTAATAATAGCTTGGGGCCTGCTTCATATTCTGTATATCCTTCTCTCTCTGCCCCTCCTCCACTGTCTCTCTCTCTTAAAACATTAAAAAATTTTTAAAAAGAATAAAACACCAAAGAACACGTACTCATTTTCAATTAAAATATGCATAAGTGATGTCAATTGTGTGGAATCAGTAATTGCTTAGTGTTGAATAAACTATACACAAATAATCTTGGAATTGTCTAATGTATAGAAAAAAAGAAAGAGAAAAATCCATGATGTCTTGGAAAGACATGTCTAGAAGAAACTCATACCTGTTTAGTAAACAAAAATTTAATAGAAACCCATGGCACTCAGATGAGTTCCAAGGCTACTCTTGTTATCAACTTTTTATGTAAACTGTCACAGACTCAGAATTTTTTTCCACCTTTCCTAAGTTTATCTCCCACAAGCTTTTGTTTGGGCCAACTTCACTCAGACCTGTACCCCTAGGAGTTGGAGTTTCCTCTTAGGCTTGAGATGGCACTTGCCCTACTTTTGAACATAACTGACTCTAGGAACCATCTTCATTTAAAAGAATGAAGAACCAAAAAGATGTGGTACTTTTAGTATCTCTAGGTTATATTCCTTCATCTTTTTCTCAGTCCTCAGATATCTCAGGGATCCAACACACTCTGATTAGTATCAGTAACTCTTCACGGTATTGATTTTCATCAGAGCAGGGGAAAGATGTATAATTCAAACACCCCCCTCCCCAACACCCAATGATTCTGATAGACTTCTGAGGACAACTAAAGTATCAATGCATTTTTGTCCTTTAACAGCTGAATTATATATACTTACACATTATTTTCAAAGAAACTTTTACACTTAAATAAATATATTACTTTTTAATAAAACTAGAATAGAAACACCCTAATTTGCAAAACAGATAAGTCAGTATTGGTTTTTGCATTATAAAAGAAAACTTCAAAGGGTTTTTCTAAGCAATGAGTTGCCCTAAAACATTTAAATGATTATTTAACTTCTAAAAAATGATTTACACACAGCACCTTAGGAGGGCATCTATTGTAAAGTTAAGTGCATCTGTACCAGTAAAATAATTATTTGTTCTGAGGTTATTACCATTTTATTATTCAGGCCAGTGGAGCTGTCCCAATTGCCTGTGGTGCTGGAGAGACTCAGGAAAGCATATCTGCTGTTAACATATTTTCTAAAAACTATAATGCCTCTTTGTTAAAAAAGGAACCATCGTGTTGAAAGTTATTATCTCTGCTAACACAATTAAATTTGTGTGTTAGTCTGAAGTGGCACTGGATCAATGAAAAACAATATATCTGTTGGTGCTTTTTTTGGTTTGTTTGTTTTCTCCAAAGTTGATTTTTAAACTATTTTTGTGTAACACACACACATAAATAAATACACATACAATTACTTTCTGAAATATATTTATCTTCCCATTTTATAAACTCTGGAGTTTTATTTTCTTAAGAAGGCAAATGATTATAATAATAGTTTCTTCTCATTTACTGAATTGATACTAAAAGCAATTAAGCTGAGGGAAGACTTCATCTCAAAATGAAGTCAAGAGTTCTTTTCAAGGATTCTATATGAAAAGGGGCTAATATATGGACTGTCAGCCTAATAAATCTAACTACACAAATAAGATGTGTAGTATCAAATAAGGAAATAAAAACAAGTAATTGCTATATAGTTTCACCTTTAAAATACCAGAAATTTAAAATACGTGATAACTTATTTTTCAAATAGGATTCTAAATGATGTCAGATATGTTTCATTATTTTTCATCAAACCCACAGTTGGAAACTTCTGGACCTTCCAGGTTCCTCTGCTGTTTTTCATGGCATTCTTCTACACCTTGCCTTGCCTTCTATTTTCCATTTACAGAAAAACTTACTCCTATTTTTTGTTGACAGATGATAGAATTTCTGTTTGACTTGTATACTTAAATAGCTCTAAAATTTTAGCCAAGTGATCTAATCTTAATCACATTGTTTTTCTTTATTTACGAAAATGAAGGTCTTTAAAATTATGTTAGCAAATTATTTACAAAAGACATAAAAGGAAGATGAAAATAGGTAACAAATTTGTTTTTTGGTCTTAGAGTTAGTAGCAAGTGATGGGACTAATCAGTATTCAGGAAGCTGAGCATGAATGCATATTACAAAGAAAAAGTCTTTGTGATTTAGTCTTTGGATTGAGGTCACAATTAGGTTAAATAAGTTATTTAATTTATAAGAGAATACTGAAATTTCAAAGCAATAGTGGAGAAGATTAAAAACATTTCATTTCAGTGCTGAAAACCCTTCTCGGGGTCTTAAATCACTGAAATACATAGTTTCATCTCCATCATTCAGTAGGTAGCAAATCACAATGTCTAATTTTGTAAGAAACTGTGACTTGCTCAGGCCTATGAAACTCAATTGTATGTATATTATTAAAAGGCAATCTACCAAATCTCAAAAGCTGTATGCTGAGTAAAGAGAGCCAGACAAAAAAGAATAGAATATATAATTTCATTTTTATAAAATTCTGGAATAAGAAAAAAAACCCCAAAACTATGGTGATAGATCAGTGCTTGCTTATGGGGTGGGGAGGATTAGGAATGGGTATGAGGAAACTGTCAGGGGTATTGAAAAGTTCTGTGTCTTGTTAGGGGTGTGGGGTATACAACTGTATGCACTTGGCAAAACTCCCTCCTTGAATAGTATGCTTAAGATGTAAACCTTTCACTATATGTAAGTTATAGCTCAAGAAATAAAAACTAAGACCAGCCAAAGCAAACCATTGCTTTATCCAAACATCAAAATAAACCCAATGTAAGAAATTGGGTCTATCATGAAAATAATTTTTACTTACACGGTAGTAAGGGCAAAGTAAATTAGAGAATGCCCATCACACATACATGGAAACCATATTATCACTGAATCCTTAAAATACTAAGTTAGAAATTTAGGAAGCCATGACAATAAGAAATAAAAAAAAAAGTCATTCATGTTAAATACATAAATCACATTACATTGAAAGAAACATGCAAATTATAGTTTCTTCAAATATAGTATATAGCTAGTTTTAATACTCAAATTTGGATTAGAAATCCTCTAATTTAAAATATATTAAAGAGGTTTCTATTTATAGCTTTTCTATAAATTTTATTATTATTAAAGCTTCACTCTGTGTGTGTGTGTTTTGTCAATTGTAAGTTTGTAAAAATATTAAGGTGTGGACTAACGTAGAACAAGAACTATTTTTATCCCTATTTAAAAAAAATAATGTTTATTTTTGAGAGGGAGAGAGAGAGAGCGTGGGGTGGGGGGAGGGGTAGAGAGAGAGAGAGAGAGAGAGAGAGAGAGAGAGAGAGGGAGACACAGAATCCGAAGTACTCTGAGCTGTCAGCACAGACCTCAATGTGGGGTTCAAACTCACAGCCTGCGAGATCAAGACCTGAGCTGAAGTCAGACACTTAACTGACTGAGCCACCCAGGCACGCCATTTTTATCCCTATTTTAAATAATTTTTAAAATCCTAACACAAGGTTGCTTAGTGACAAGGATAAAGTACAGGATCATGGCTGAAATCAGAGTCAATTAGTGAAAATGATGATTTCTAAATAAAGATTTTATTGAAGACATGGTGATATAAAAGTGAACCTTCATAGGAAAAAAAAAAAACACCAAGAGAAAGTAAATTCCTTTAAATTTCATACCTTGTTACATTAAAAGTATGTTTTACATTCAGAAACATAAGTAGCATATATTTTCATAAATATTTTCATCTAAATATTGCTCAAAGACATAAACACTGAATAAAATTATAGCAAGGTTCTTGGTTGGCAGTGCGAGGCCCCAATACTATTTGTAAAAAATAATATCTCAATGTTCTTTGTCATCCACAAGGTATCACTATGTTGTTCAACTGATCTTCACTGGGTATTTGTTTTATAATGGAAGAGAAAGAAGGAGTTTTTGTTGGAGCTAAAGCCCTTAGCCTTTAGGAAGATGAAGAAGATAGTAGGGCTTGAGAGATGGGTTGTAGGCAAAAGCTGAGAGAACAATTATAAAGTTAAAGAGAAACTTTTAAAATTTGAGGCACAAGCCTCCTTGGCATAGAACTGGGGAAGAGGCCATCAATCACATTTCTATGGAAAACTCATCATCACTCTGACAGTCAGGGGATTGCAAGTTTGGGGAGGGAGAAGCTCCTGTACCAGGGGCATAGGTAGTTCTCATGATGGATGGTTTTCATAGTGGGGCATATGCAATGAGATCTGAGGCTGATGCTTCACAGACAATGGGATGATGGAGAGACAAACAAAGGCTAATTTAGATAACATGATTCTTAAGATGATTGTCTCATTGCAGGGTACAAGTGAACACACCTGAAGGAGTTGGAAAAATAACCAGCTAACAATTTAAGAGTGCTAATTTCTAACAATGAACCCAGTATTGATTAGTATCATCATAATCCTGACAGTAGTTACAGCCTGGTAGGGTCTAGAGCTTTTGGCTTAAATGTTGATATTCTTTTTTACCAGATTCTATAACTATTTTATTGTAGAAACAAGGTAAATGTGCAAATAAAATACATATGACTTCATGTTTTATAGAATGTATTACAGTGAAACAAAATTAGGCTTATGTCTTTGTGGATAAAATCTATTACTCATGTTTCTGCAAGCCACATGTATATGATTTATTTTCTATTGCATGTCACAAATCTGGTTTCCACTCCACAGGCACTCAGTAGCATTTACCAAATTTTTATTACATCCTTATGCAATAGTACTGTTGTTATTTTACAGTAAAGTTTAAGTCAGCTTGATTTTAGCATCAGAGACTCATTAAGAGTAAGCAATTTGGTGCTTAATGAGTTGTTAACCCTGAGTAAATATATTAAATAATAGAGTGATAAATTTAAATTGAATTGCATGAGGCTTGTTTTTTTTGTTCAATAATGTCTTCTGCAGCAAGAGAAAGTGCCACTTAAAAAGCAATTTTTGATAAAATATATTCTGAATTACTTATACTTACTTCTCACTCACTATCCATCGCTTATTTCTTTTTCTTAGTTATCTTGTTGCCTATTCTTTCTTAAATATTCATTACTATGAATATTTCCAATTCTATTTCTAAAGGGAATAATATGTTGAGGTCTACACAACTGGAATACAACACTGAATAAGTCTTGGACAAAAATGAAAATTTCCCTGTGATAACTCCACATATTTAAAATATATTACTAAGTAAGTAAAGAAACTGAAATCCAAAGCACATTTGCTAACAATGGGTTCATGGGTAGACAAATATGGAGCCTCTTGGTTAATTTGTTATACACTTAAGCCATGATTAATATCATGCTTCTTAATCAACATCTCAGGTCTCTGTGGTCTCAATCAAGACAGTAACTAACATTACTGACACAAACAAAATTCTACTACTATAATAGAGCCACAGAGTCTCAGGAACAACAGAAGAGCAACACAGTATTTAATCTTTCTTAGGGCTCATCAACAAAAACTGTCAGTTTAATTTAAATAGAAGACATTCCCCTTCCAGTAGGAAACCAATAGGGTAGAGCTGGGTTTAAAGTTCACAGGCAGAGTCTAAGGTGCAAGTGACATGTAAAACTATCCTTTGATTAAAAAAACAAGTAGATTTGAGTTGGGATCAATCCAGCAAACCAAATATGTAATTCTAAAACATCCATATTGTAGCTATTTACACGGTCATAAGAACATTTGATTTACAATGTTACAGCAGTCATATAGACGAAACTCAGAAACAAGTTACTTGTGAATGAAACACACTTCTATAATAGAATGGACAAAATGTAGAAATTGCTCAGAATTGACATCTTGATGGGTAGCATTTTCCTGCCATGAATCTGAAATGGCCTATAACATATTTGAGCATGACTATGAGGTAAGTCACCCAGACAGATATATCCAAAAAGTGTATTGCTCAAAGAGAACCTGGAATCCAAAGGCAAATCAACACTACACAAGAAAAGTCAAACACAAATACTATTTCAGGAATTCAAACTCAGATTAACTTTTAAAGTGCCACAAACGAAAACAGATAATCGTTTAAAATTAAAGGCTTTTTCCTACTTCAAGTTCTAGGTGTTACCATTAACAGCTTACTAAATCCTGCTCACCAAGACTGGCTGGTGTTTGGAAAGACAATATGTATGTATCTATGTAAGTAAGTACTGCACATATATATGTGTGATGCATATTTGTCTAGAAATTTGATACTCACAGGTATCTACAATTTAGCTCTTTCATTTACATACATAGACTTCTCTCCCCACACCGCACCCCCCCCCCCCACCCTTTTAGCTTTCTTTAGCTCTCTTTTTGAACTCTTTACATGCATGGTTGAATGCACATTTGGGAGAATACAAATTTACACATTTGTCTTAAATAAATTTGCCATCTAACTTTAACACATCGCTAGACTGATTTTAAAACCATGCAATTAAGAGAGGTGTTGACAGCACTTGAAAGAAGTGTCCAGCAAAGATGTATCATGGCGGTGATCCAAGGGCTTCTTTGACAGAAGCGTGTGGTGAAAACGACAAAGATCTCACAGTGAAAGCTGAAATAAGAGCTTTCCAAGAAGAAGTCAAGGGAAGAGACACTTAGAGTGGCAAAATTATCTTACAGAGCAATTTATCCTGCTTTAAAAAAAAAAAAAAAAAAAGAGCAATGACTTAAGTTTGCATAACACCTTTCATTCAGAAGAATGCATTCTACAAGTAGTTAAGCTGATTTTAAGATATGAAACTGTGACAACTGCCAGTGAAATGCTGCTGTATTTTGTCATGGGAATAGTAAAGGCCTTATAAATGACTCCCCATGAATAAGTCAAGGAAAACCAGTTTGAGAGGAAAATGCAGAAAACACAACCAGGGTGAGAATCAGTGTGATTGAACTATTGACAAGAGTAGGAGTTATCAGTATTTACTTACTGGCAGGTAACTTGGGTGTAGTGATGATAATGAAGCAGTGGGTTAATGCAGCCTACAACTACTATTGTCAGGTTAATAATTTGTTTATGCCAATTAATTGGTGACAAACTAAAATATGAAAATGCATATGAATAGCTAGTGTTGCTATAAAAATAAAGTAGAGATGAATAAAATTGTCAGAAAATCTTGCATGAAAAAGGATTCTAACTATACCTTCTCTCAAAAAACAAACAAAAAAAAAAGGCTAAATGTTAGAGCTCATTTTAATATTCACAGAATTTCAAGTGCCATGAAATAGAATTTGTTGGCATTCTGCTCTCAATCTATAATCAAGATATGTTCTAGAGATATCTCTCTACCATAACCACAGGCCAAGAAAGCATGAGAAAGAGCAATATGAAAAGGAACGGGAGGAAGGCTAAGATGTGGAGACTTACGAATAAAAAGAGAATCCCATGTAGGTAAATGATTTGTCTATGGACCCTTTTCTATTCCACTCCTCTCTCAAATATTGTGTACTGTGAAGTAGGTCAGTTTGGTTTTTTTGTTTGCTTGCTTTTAAATAAGTGAGTTGAGTTCTAATTCAGCATCTACCACCAACTACTATGATCTTCAACAAAACACTTAACCTCATGGAGATCATCCAAATAAGTCCTCTCACTTTAAAAATGAGTAAATAAGGTCCCAGAAAATTGTTTTAGCCTAAGGTCTAATATGGCTTTTATTCATTGTGGCTTATAAGGGCAATGGGGTGACAATATCAAAAATGAAAGTGTGGTTTCTTTATCAAGAATATTTCTCCTCTCTTTAAAGTATATCAATGGAGATTTGAATGAAGTCAAGTAGAAATTATTTTTTACATTCATTTGTGAAACAACTACCACTGAAAACCAAGTCACATCAGACTCCAAGGGCAAAGTCAATAGAATGATTGGCTATATCATATTCTTTTTCCACAGCCGATTTCCAACAAACCTCCCACCTACTATCTGACCACATCCAACATTAAACAACAGACATTTCAAAAGAAAACAAAACTATTACTTAGAAGAATAGTTTCAATAAATCTTTATATTTCATACTTTTTGCTTACTCGGTTTATCCAACATTCTGATAAAATAAAACTCCACAAGATTACACATAAAAAAAATGTGAGCTTTACTTATTTCTATTCTTTTGCTGTTTTCCAGTTATATTACATTTGTTCAAACAAATAATATAAAACACTACATGTCTTCGCTGGCGAAGCACTTTTAATTTGAAATCCTAATTATGATTGACTCTGCTACTAAGAATGCCAAGTGTTTGGCACATACATCTCCCAGGGCCTGGGGAAAAGAATAATGAAAAGTCAATTTCTCTGTTGCTATGATTAGATAAGCAGAGAGGCAGGCAGTTGTGCTTATTTGAAGGAGTACCATATGCTAAGCCACAAGCTTGGCCTTCATAGCTTGTAAAACCAATGTGCATGCACAGCTAAGACGTAGGAAAATCAGTGGTGTGTGTACACTAATTAATAAGTCAGTAGCAGTTTGCTGTCCACTCATTACTCGTCTATAAGAGACTACTTCTGAAAAAGAATGTCAAGGTTCTTCTGTCAAGGTATCCAGATTGTGTTACCAAGTGTCTTACTCAAACTAAAAAAGAATATTATACTCTCTTTCAGTCCCTATTAACTTGACTGGTGAGTTATTCAGTCTTTATCAAAGTTCACATATAGATTTCACCCTGATCTTTTTAACCTGTGCCATATCCTTCCAAAAAGTGGCACACCCTTCCACTTATTGTCTTGGCCATGATTCCTCCAGAGATCTGGTAGACAAGGTGAAGATGAGAGTCTTTCTGGTTACAGGTCTACCCATTTCCTTCCTTTGACCAAACTCATCCCAGCAATGTGGACATGAAATTACTTGATTAAATTAACTCATTTTTTTCAGGCAGTTTCTAACACAAAGAGGTCACTTGTCATACTACACTGATAGAAGAAATGCAACAAATTTATTAAGACATGAACAGCCCATTCTCTTAGAGGGCTAGGTCTTGTCCTCTAGAATTTAGCCGTTAAAAGTCACTCTTTCTGAAGGCACCTGGGTGGCTCAGTTGGTTAAGCGCCCAACTTTGGCTCAGGTCATGATGTCATGGTTCATGAGTTTGAGCCCTTCGAGCTCTCTGCTGTCAGCATGGAGCATGCTTTGGATCCTCTTACTCCCTCTTTTTGCCCTTCCCCCACTCACGTGAGTGCTCTCTCAAACATAAACATTAAAAAAATTAAAAGAAAAAAGGAGTTACTCTTTTTTTTAAGTTATTTATTTATTTTGAGGGAGAAAGAGAGACCAAGAGTGCACACATGTGAACGGGGGAGGGGCAGAGAGAGGGAGAAAGAGAATCCCAAGCAGGCTCCACACAGTCAGCGCAGAGCCTGACGCAGGCCTCGAGTTCATAAACCGTGAGACCAGGACCTCAGCCTAAATCAAGAGCTGGATGCTCAAGTGACTGGGCCACCCAGGCATCCCAGAAGTTACTCTTAATTTAGAAAAGAACAGACTTTTAGTTGCTTTGCCTCATTTATTCTCAAAGGTAAGCAGAGAATCCCCAGCAATCTAACTTCAGCTATTACTCAAAATCTCCACTTTGGTCTGAAATGCTGCAGAAGATAGTTTTACGTGTTCACTTGCAGCACAGAGGTCCCTGGTCTATCTCTCCTGTTCACTCATCCCTTTGCTCATGCATGGAGTTCCCTATTCCTGCTGTGCACAACCTCAAGGATCCAGACCTTACAGCTGCTGTGGGTTCTACTGTCACTCAAGTAAGGCAGGTATCCTCAGGTGATCAGCAGAACACCTAGGATGCTGAAGTTACTGTCATTCCTGGGGTGGGAGGAAATAGTCCCTTCTCCAAATCTGTATAAAAGACTGTCCCCTAGGCCTCAGAGTTACAGTGTTTATGCCCCAAGTCCCACAAGGGTTTGAGTCAAACTGTAGACAGCATCTCCTGCCTGCACTCTCTATTCCTTAATATCCATAGTCTCTCACACCTCTAATCACCTATGTGTGTTTACCTCCCTCTGGTCCTCCAGATAAGAGGTTCATATGCAGCTGGACTCATGCAAGTAGTGGAAAGTAAGGTTTTGTTTGCTTGTTTTACTAGAAGCTTTAACCCAATTTCTGATATACTCTTAGAACATTTTACCTGACTTTTGTTTTGACCGAATATCCCCTCTCTTCAAATGCTTTTTTCCCAGTCACCCCCCGACCACAGTTTTTATTCATCATACATTTCCACTTGGCTGAACCCACTAATGGATGACAAAACAGTTTACACCTGGAAAATGGCTCGGTTAAGCTCTCTATAGAATTTACTACTGTCACTCTGGCCAAAAAAATAATTAAAATGTCCAGGAAAAAAATAAATAACCTAGTCATGGCCAGAAACTTTACTACTTCAAGATCTATTTTCTCACGTAAAGCACTGGAAGTCCATGATGGCTTCATGGAGTTGGGGCAGACACTGCTTACAGTACACGGTACTCCAAAGATGTAATCAGCTTAATCCTTTCATCTAACAGTCATTATCACTGAAAGAGAGGCTGCCTCTCTCCAGACATGAACAGTCTGTAATGATTTGGGAGGAATTGTCTACAGTGACTGCACAGTCATTTTCTGGAGTGACTTAAGTATAACCTTAAGTTCACAGAAAAGGAGGGAGGAAGACAAAGAGTGGACCCAGAAAGCAGAGATTTATTCTAGTAGACGATGCTGCTTCTCTAGGGCTGCCTTCTTCCTCCATCAACCAAAACATACCTTTCTGGACCTTAATAATAAAAAACATGGGCAAATATAAATTTATTAGAATAGATGACTGTGCTCAGAATACAGGAGAAAGTTAGGTCACATTCACTATAGAAGCTTACTTCTGACTGCCCCCCTGCAAGAAGGGAGCAAAGTGCCTTTCCTTCCTTGGTAATGTTAGGATAATAGTAGCTACTTAGCATGTCTATGTCTAGGCACTGTTCTAATGACTCTACTTTGCTTCTCTCAAATAATCCTCCATACTTCGGGAGGCAGGTACTCTTATTTTCTCTATTTTCAGATGAGAAGACTGAGGCTCAGAGAAGTATCCGTCTTATCCTTTCGACATATATTTATGTTAGCCACTTGGGAATTTAAAGGGAAATTATCTCCTTTAGGTTTGTGGTGTTGAGATCATTCTTTGAATTAGACCATATGTCTTGCTGTTTTGCTTGATTTTTTTTTTCTATGTAGCAACTTGAAGTGCACTGAAAAAGAAAAACACTTTTGGAATACCGTGGAATTTGCTTTCAAGCGATATTTGTTATTGAAGGAAACATACTTAAGGCTATCTTGTCCTGACTTTTATTATCGGTTTTTGAGAAAGACAAGTACCACTAACAAAGTGGTTTCATTTGTCAGGTCCCTGGCAGGTGATCTGAAAATGTCATAGTGCAGCGCTGCTGAATTATTAAATTCATCAGTGTTATGCACAGTGCTCTTGCCATTCATTCATTCCCTCATTCAGTAAGCCAGTATCATTAATTTATAGTCACTGCCAGGCATTATGGCGGGCACAAAAATTATAAAGCAGACATGAGCTATGAAAAGAACATAGGATATAGTCAGAACCCCAGCATTTATTTTATTTTGTTTCATTTTATTTTAATTTTAATTTTTAGAGAGAGGGAAAGTCAAGCAGGGGAGAAGGGCAGAGAGAGAGAGACAGAGAGAGACAGACAGACAGACAGAGACAGAGAGAGAGAATCTCAAGTAGGTTCTGCGCTGAGATGCAGGACTCAATCCCATGACCCTGGGATCATGACCTGAGCCAAAATCAACAGTAAGATGTTCAGCCAAATGAGCCCCAGGTGCCCCTAGAATTCCAGCATTTTCAACTTTGGGTCTAACAATTATCAGCCTAGTGACTTGGGGAAATTATTTCACTGTTCTTGAGCTTCTATTATTTTACTTGTGAAACTATGGGTGAAATTAAACCTCCTTAAAAGGGTGCTTTAGAGATCAAATGAAACTATTTAAGGAAAATCTTACATGGGTTACACCAAGTAGAATAATGTGTAGCTTAGTTATTACCATGACATGACAATTCTAAAGGACCTTAAACTCAGTTGGTGAGGAAAAACACCTATACAAATAAAGATAACTAACCAGCCAGTTGGTACATGCTAAATGAAAAGGTGAAGCATTAAGATTTAAGGAATTTAGAGAAAAGGAAAAAGTAATTTGCAGTGGGAGAAATATGATATGACTTTGGCATTGAGATACATTTAAGATAAGAAGAACAAAGATGATATACCAAAGAAACAAAGATATGAGCAAAAACAATGAGGCAATAACTAAACATCCAGAGTCTGGGCAATGTTTGTAAACCTCTGGGACTAGAACCCACTGAGTCAAGGAGAAGTGGAGGACTTGGGGTTAATATATGGGTTAGAAGACGATCATGGGTTGCCTTAAACGCATGTTAAGGAAACTGAAATTTTAAACATGTAACCAAGACATGCTGAAAGCTTTTGAAGAGATGACATCAAAGCTGAACTTTAGCAGATGAGTCTGGCACCTTGTCCAAAGGAGGCTGGAGCAGAAGGGGAGAGGAGAGCAGAGAATCAGTGGGGAAGCTCAGCATAAGAATCAAGGTTGGGGGCACTATGTCTAAAGGTGTTTCCTAACTTGGGTAATCAGGGATTTGCACAGGCCAGGTGACTGGATCAAGGTCAAGTTAAGTTCTGGTCCCAGCCCTGCCCCTAGAGCAGAGCTGATTCCTATTCTCTACACAGTGGATGAAAAGAAGCCAAGAGAGATTCCCAGTCCCTGGAAAAGGTGTCCTAACCTGACAGGAGAGAGAGAAAGCTTCCAATCTGAGTGCCCTGCTCTCTGAACAGATTGGTTGATCCCATTATGGCTGGGTGAAGTGAACCAATTTTTCACAGACCTGAAAATAAGATTTATTTTTAGATGTTTTGAGGGGAAAAAAAAACGTTGTCAGAAAGGATTAGGCCCATGTTTTTTTTTTTCTTATGCCACTCACACCCCTCCCCACCCCATTTCATTTCACTTTCCTTCTGTCCATATTCTACAATGTTGAAGAGTGATTCCTCTTTGGTTTTTTTTCCCCCACTTTGATCAGCATCAGGAGATTTTTTAAAAAGCCAAAGCAAAATAACAAAGGCAGAACACATCCTGAGTTAACTGAACTTCAAGGGAGGAGCTCAGTGATGTTCTTCCCACATACTGAAGAAACAGATAAAATGCACCAAACTATTTATAGTCCCCTTCCCGTTTCTAATAATCTTCCATTTAATTAGGACTGTAAATAGCATCAGTGAATATTCTGCAGCAACACATAAGCAATCCTAGCCCCTCCTCAGAAGCTATCCCACTCCAGGCGAGGAAAGAATATCAGAGTGGATTCCACAGCTCAATGACACTGAGGGGGAAAAAAAAAAATCTTTTTTTTTTTTTTTTGTGCTACATAAAAGAAATGACTGAAAGTTTAAAGAGAAAATTCTGCTTCCCCTCCACAATTCTAAATTACACACACACACACACACACACACACACACACGTATAAAATCTTGTGTTGGTCAATATTCTAAACAATTGCTTCAGACACTGTTGAGTTTAATATTAGATATGTAAGCTTCAAATTAACACATTCTTAGTACTTCTTATTTAATAACCATTGTAGTCTACACAGAAGAGAATTTGGAGAACTCCCAATTATAGAGTCAATCCCCAAAACCCATGGACTTATCTATATGCACTTACTTGGAGAGCTCGTTTGTCATATTTCAGATTCATTAGCACTTAAAGAAGGTGTAATGTGAAACTTCAACCTTGTGATAGTCTATGTCTCTATTTAAACAATATATTTAAAATAAAGAGTAATAGCGTAGTGATTGTAACAAAATAAAGAGGACAGAGTTATTTAATTCTGTCATTTTCAGTGACCACTTAGAATTTTCAACTGTTTTATTTGTGTCCATTCGGTGAATGGCAGAGAGCTGTGTTGTGTAATGTTCCTGTTTTTTTTTAATTTTAATATTTTAGAGATACAGAGTGTGTGTTCGCATGTAAGCGGGGGACAGGGGAGAGGGAGGGAGAGAGGAAGGGGAAGAGAGGGGAGAGAATCTTAAGTAGCCTCCACCCTCAGCACAGGGCCTGAGGCGGGGCTCTATTCCAGGACCCTGAACTGAAATCAAGAGTTGGCTGTTCAACTGACAGCCACTCAGGCACCCCTCTGATGTTCTTGTTTGGTAAGTTCCAATTTTAGGTCTGAAATATTTCTACTGAATTTGAATAATAGCCTCAAAAATGAAATGTATTATTCTACTTTAATTGTAAATTGTTTTAAAACAAAAGAACAAATGAAACATAACAGTTACTAAATGATTAAAAGATTATTACTGAAAACAATTTTGTCATAGGAGGAAAGTAGAGTGAGGATGTTAATAAGAGATTTCCATACTCTAGGGATTCAGTTCCACTGAATACACACACAAACATGCACATACACACATCAGCTTGAAATTGACTTAAGGGGATTTTGCTCCTTGCAAACATATTTGTCCTGACTAAACCATCCAAAAATCCTTTCCTTTTGCTGGGTCTTAAGCTGTGGAAACAGCACTAGATTTCCCGTTTCTCTCGTTTGGAAATGATGGGTTTGGTGAGAACTTTGGAGAACAGCCTAAAATGTGAGGCATATTGCACAGTGAAGAATGTAACTTTGCCCAAGGAGAAGCCTGGCCTTTGCCCTCAGGTTCTGGGAACTAATCTGTAAACCCCTGGAATGTCATACCTGATAGGACTGTCTTGGGTAAGGGCGGGGCTGGCATGCCAGAAAGTTCAACACTGTGATTTGCTGTGGGGCTATGAGCCACACCAATACTATGATTCAAGGTGGGGACTTGGGTGACACACTATCAGCTCTACCTCCTGAGGAGCTTAAGACTGATGTCAGCCATATGGGCAATGAATCATGTTTATGTGATGAAGTCCTCCCCCCAAAACAAGAACAAACAACAACAACAACAACAACTCTGGACACCAAGGCTTGTGTGTGCTTCTCTGATTGGCAATATTCTGTGCATACTGTCACACATCCTTGCCAGAAGGTGTAAATGCTGGCTATGACTGCGTGGGGAGAAGACAACTGGGAACTCCACATTTGGATACCTAGAGTTTGTCCCATGTGTCTCTTACCTGATTATAATCTGTATCCTGTCCCTTGTAATGGGTATAGGAGCTTTCAGTGAGTTCTCTGAGTTCTATCAGATTATCAAATCTTAGAGTGGTTTTGCAAAACTCCTGAACTTGGAACTGGTGTCAGAAGTAAGGGCAGTCTTATAGATTGCTCCCTCAAACTTTTTACATGTGGGTCATTTATCCTTCACCCAGAATTGATATGATAATAAAGAGCATATTCTGAATGTGTTTGGCTTTTTGAAGCTAAAAGACTCCACATAGGGAAACACACTTCCAGGCAAGATGACAGTCCTTATATTGGACATTAGTGCAGGATATTACTCAACTCTGGCCTGTGAAGGAGAGTATTATCCTGGTTCTGCATTTATCATGACCTCTAAGTACACATCAGGCATTTATCTGGTACCGGCAATGTGTCCATTCGAGATGCATGTATGGAACATCTACTGTGTGCCATATCTTGCATCTGAAGACAAAGATAATAACACAGGATCTCTGCACTTGAGGAATTGTGGAATGACTCAGAAAATCATGTAAAGATGTACACATACACACACACACACACAAATGCTAAAAAAGTAGGTACAAAGTGTGATGGCATATGCCGAGTTCAAAGGCTCTAAGTTTCTTTAGGAGTGAGTCACTGACTTCACAGAAAAAGGCATATATGAGCCAGGTTTTGAATAATTAACAGGCAAAAGGAGAGAAAAAGGTAAATTCACCAACAATGTATCGAAACTAATAGTAGTCTAAATTAAGCAGTAAGAATGCGTTCAAAAAATTGAAAAATAGAGGCTATGACAAAAACTCCAAGTAGACTTTTATTAGTTATACTGGAGAATGCTAACAGCGATGGGAAACAATTGCTCCATGGTATTGAGAATACAACAAAAAGCAATGGATTTTATTATACTAGGAAGAATTTAGATGTAATATTTGGAACATTCTTACTGCTAGAGTTAAGAGACATCGATGACTACTGAGAATCTTAAAATATGGGTAGGGGTCACATCTGCAAAAGTTTGGGACAATAGGAGAGATGACATTGAGCTTCCTCTGAATTTTGGGACTCTATGGAAAGTGAGAATAAAAGATAAAGGCTTGAGATAAAAGGAGGATCAAGAGAGGGAGTCTGTGATATGAGTCAGAACCTAATCCATGGGAGGCCAGCAAAACGAAGCCTGAATAGATAGGAGGTGACAGCAGGGCCATAAGGCTGCCTTCTGTCCAATGCCAAAATGAGAACAGAACCATCCTCCCATTTGTCTCTCTCCTGGGTTAAGAATTCTTTTCTCCCATCCAATTGTTCTACAACACAACTCTTGAAATAAACAAATCACTTACTATTTGCCTTTTTTTTTTTTTTTGGTTTTCAGAAACTTGGATATTGACATCTGTAGTCTAAATAGATGAATCTCCTGAAATTACCACATTCAAAAGACACTGTTGTGCGATCATGGTTTTTACTTAACCTCTTTGCTATTCTGCTATCTTTCTATGTGTGCTTAGGAAGGTAAATAAATGGAAGAGGAAGAATATCCAGGAGAGCTTTTGACCTTCGCTGCTTTCCCCTAAATATATATTTACACACAGTTGGCAGAGATTGGTGGAAGGAAGCATGTGTGAACAACGTCCTTTGAGCCCTTGGGAAAATGCATTTTTAATTTATTTCTGCTTCTTTCCTTACCTAGATCAAATAAGTGGATAATGCCAGAGAGACGGGCGCCATCCCAGCAGCCTGAGAGAGAAGCAATTACACATTCTTTTGCTCTTCCCTTGAAATCAGCACAGATAAGAAAAATACCATTTTGGCAGCACCTGCTGCTGCTGGTTTGGGGATTTTTTTTGTCTTCTTTCCAGAAAGAAAGCAAAATCTAAATTAAAAAAAAAAAAGCACAACTTGGCCAGCTGATCAATTTTTCAGCAGACTCTTGCAGCAGACCGGCTATTGTGTCTGAATCATATCTTCCCAGTTGGATTATAAATGCATGATTGACTGAAAATACTTACAACTGAATACAAAAAGCAGAAGCAGCATCCTCCTCCCTTTCTGCATGGAAATAACAGACATAAACCTCAGCTACATCTATCCATATGCTTAGGTAATAATCTCACTGAGGGGTAGGGATGGAACCAGGGATTATAAGCCAGCATTGACATGGAAAGGGGACTAAAATGACAGGAAATTCTGCTTCAGAGGAAAAAAAATACCTAAAAATAAAGGTACAAACTCAGTGAGAGTTGAGTCCCAAGAATAACATGTGCCTTTTCCAATTATTTTTATATCTAAAAAAAACCATACACACACAACAAAAACAAGGGGTGCCTGGGTGGCTCAGTTTTTTGACTGTCTGACTCTTTCAGTTCAGGTCATGGGACTGAGCGCCGTATCTGGCTCCATAAGTAAGTGTGGAGTCTCCTTAAGGTTCTCTCTCCTCTCTCTGCCCCGCCCCTACTCACACACACAGGCACACACTCTCTGTCTAAAAAAGTAATTTAAAAATTAAAAAAAAAACTTTAAAAATGCAGGTCATTTTTTAAATTCAACATTTTACCTTTTGTCCTTTCTTAACCATCTCAGCTTATTTCATTGTCTTTCCTCTGAATCTACCCTCCCCCAACTATTGCAAGCTTATTTCAAAAGAATTTGCTTATGCCTTGGGTTCTTGCTCTTTACCATTCTTCATTCATATACTGAGTTCTTGGATTCCAAGCCCCAAGAGGGTAGGCAGCAGGCCTACCTACTAAGTTTTCTGTTTCAGTAGCAAACTCAGCGCTATGCACAATTAGGTACTTAATTGCTTTGTGATGACTATGATTGATGATGTTTTCCACATATACAAATTCCAGAGAGAAATTCACTTTCCCTATCTGATGCATTGCATACAAATGACTACTCCAAAAACATGACTACAACAAATAATTCTAGAAAATAAAGTCTTCAAATTTTTACTAGAAGGCCCATTCCACTTATACACACACACATACATACACACACACACACACACACACACACACACACACACACACAGAAATCAATGGTGACACTGCTTTTATAATCTACTTTCTTAAAGCAAGAATGTCACATAGATTGGGGGTTGGGGAAGAACATCAGTGAATAAATTATACAACTTATTTTGTTTTCTTGGACATATTGTCTCAATTACTTCATCTGCAAATTGAAGATATTAACCCTTTGCTTTGCGGTGATTTTAAAATAGGTCTGAAAATTCTTTAACGTTCCTGCCTTCAAAATACAGAATCTATTTTCACTCTTCTTTATTATGGGCCAGATGTAGTGACTTACTTCTAATAAGCAGCTATGGTAGAAATGAATACTTTTGTCTGGTTCTCTTTCTCTCCTGTTACCCCTCTCTTTCTCTCTTTCTTGTTCTCTCTTCTCTTTGTCTGTCTCTCTCTCTCTCAGTTCACTCATCCTGAGGGAAGACAGTCACCATGTCTGAAGATACTCAAGCAGCCTGTGGAGAGGCCCAGGAGTAGAGGAACGGAGGCCTCTTGCCAACAGCCAGCCCTAACTTGCAGCCAGGTGAGTGTTCCATCTTAAAACCTCCAGTTCTGGTCAAGCCTTCAGACAATTGCAGCCCCTTGGACACTCACTGCAACCTTGTGAGAGAGTCTGAACTAGAACAACTCAGCTTAGTCACTACTGAATTCCTGACCCATACATACAGCAAGAGATCAAATTTAATTATTGTTTTAAGCCACTACATTTCTGGGTAGTTTTTCAAATAAAACTAGATAATACAATCCTTTTCTCATAGTGTCATTCTGAGGAACAAATGAAATGACATGTAAAGCAGTTAGAATATGATGGTAATCAATAAATTCTAGTTTTGTATTCCTATTTGGCAGTAATCAAATGTGATTATGACTACACTAATTTTATAGGTATTTCTTAATACAGAAGTTTTTATTTAAAAAAAATTAATGTTTATTTTTGAGAGAGACAGAGAGAGTGTGAGCTGGGGAGGGGCAAAGAGAGAGAGACACACAGACTCCAATGCAGGCTTCAGGCTCTGAGCTATCAGCACAGAGCCTGATGCAGGCTCGAATGCACAGACCATGAGATCATGACCTAAGCCAAAGTTGGACACTTAGACACCCAGGCACCCCTTAATCCAGAAAGTTCTTAAAGTATAAGTAAAATCCTGCCAAAGGTAGAGGAGGAACAAGCCTATGTCAGTTTACCCTAAAGCCTCTCTCTTCATTCTCTCTAGATACTTCACTAAGTTGTGAAGTTCATCCTAATGTCTTTTAAAATTGTAGGTAGGGGCGCCTGGGTGGCTCAAATGGTTAAGCATCTGACTTCAGCTCACATCATGATCTCACAGCTCCTGAGTTGGAACCCCACGTGGGGCTCTGTGCTGATTGCTCAGAGCCTGGAGTCTGCTTCGGATTCTGTGTCTCCCTCTCTCTCTGCCACTCTCCCACTAGCACTCTCTGTCTCTCTCAAAAATAAATAAACATTAAAAAATTTTTTTTAGGGGCACCTGGGTGGCTCAGTCGGTTGAGCGTCCGACTTCAGCTCAGGTCACGATCTCGCGGTCCGTGGGTTCGAGCCCCGCTTCGGGCTCTGGGCTGATGGCTCAGAGCCTGGAGCCTGCTTCCGATTCTGTGTCTCCCTCTCTCTCTGCCCCTCCCCTGTTCATGCTCTGTCTCTCTCTGTCTCAAAAATAAATAAACGTTAAAAAAATTTTTTTAAATAAAAAAATAAAAAATAAAAAAAATTTTTTAAGTGGAGGTAGAAAGAAGATGGCACCTGGTTAAAAAAAAGAAAAGCAACATGTAGAAGAAAATAACATTGAAAAGCTAGGGGTGGGGTTTAACTGTTTCATGTCTGTCAATAAAAAAAAATTAAACAGAGAAGGAAAACAAGCCAAAGAGTTAAATCTCCAATAATAATTATACTAACAATGTTAAAATTTATTAGCAATAACTATAAAATGTATCTAGATATGCAGATGATTTACATGGAGTATCTTATTTAATCATACTAATAGTACATAAGTTAAGTACTATTCTTATGCCCAATTTACAGAGGGGAAAACTGAAGCTCAGAGAGACAGAGTATTTTTGTAAGGCTACATAGTAGTAAGTGGTGAAACTTAGATGTGATAAACCCAAATCTGTACTCTGAACCTTTATGGTACACCATCCTCCTTAGAAAATGTCAGCAAAACAAATATCCACTTTGGAGGATAAGTATAAGTGATTTCTGAGCAAATATCCCATTGTTAGAATATGCTCATATTCTGGACTACTTTTTCTACTTTTTGCTTCCTTTCAAATCCTTCCCTAATTGTTGACATGGTTTGCTTTTAATTTTTTTTCTTTTATACCATGTAAAATGTGTGGCTCCGATAAGATAAGGTCCTGCGTTGGCTATAAACTTCACAGTGAACTTACAATATAACGACACATTATTACGGTTGTCTGTTATTGTTATTAACAATATCTCTTATTATCACAAAGAAGATTCTAACACAGATTGGACTTGATTTGATACCACTTAATATTCTGCTCCATACCCTCAGCCTGGCCTCCAAGCTGTTGAGGGAATTGATAAAGGATTACAAAATCGGATAAGAAACTACATCATGGACATGGCAGCCCTCCAAGACAACTTCATTATCATCTATAAGCCTTATGAATGGCCAAGTAACCACAGAATCAGTTGAGAACACTAGAGTTTCCTTATGGTCCTCTTAAGAAAGCAATACACAAAACCCACACACATACAAAGGGATGACATCCTTCCTAGACCCTTCCAAGCAACCAGTGGAGGTGCACAGAATATAAGTTGGAGCCTCTAAGGCTAAATATAACCTTCCCAATGCTGGTCCATAAGTAGTTTTTAAAGGATTGAATTAATTTATAACTTTTAGAAATGGAGAATTCCACGTAAAAGTTGATATTTCTAGTTTTGTTTTTGTTGTTGAAGCTGAAAGTAACTGCCCGCTTTAGAAGAGTTACCTGATCTCTGTATCTTCTCTATCTGTATCACTCCCTGCTGTGTCACACCTGACCTGGTACCCTCTTTGACATCATCTGTTTCATCCCTTAGGCATTTGCATCTGCAATTTCCAAACAGGACTGAAAATGTTACGATGACAAAGACTATACCTGTTCAGCATAGGGTCTAGCAGATGCAGGTGCTTAAATAATTGCTAAATGACAAAATCTCTCTCTCCTTTCTCTTATTCTGCCCCTACGCATTTGAGCTAAAGACTCATGGTTTTCAAAATGTGTTAGGGGCACCTGGGTGGCTCAGTCGGTTAAGCATCTGACTCTTGATTTTAGTCAGATCATGATCCCGTGGTTTGTGAGTTCAAGCTCCATGTCAGGCCCTGCACTGACAGTGTGGAGCCTGAGTGGAATTCTCTCTCCCTTTCTCTCTGCCCCTACCCCACTTGTGTGCTCTCTTTCTCAAAATAAATAAACTTTTAAAAAAATAAATAAAATGTGTCAAAGTGATGAAAAAGAAAAACAAGATGTCTGACTGGATCAACAAATCTGTGAGACCTTGCCATTGCAGAAAAGATAGTTGAAAAATACCAAACTGGAAAAACACAGCAAAACAAAACTCATCTAGCTCTATAAAGCCTCACTCATAGGCTGGCAAATATGGGGCCTCTTTATAATTTATATTCCAGCCACTTTGGATTATTTATCCAAATACATGATCCTGGTTCACACCTCTGGGCCTTAGTACATGTTGCTTCTTCTGAATGGTTCCTTTCTGGTCTGATTAACTCTCATTCATTTTTCATGCATAAAAACCAATACCTCATCAGTGTCGTGCCTTACTGGAAAGCATACTTCAATCACTTGCCTTCTGTGCTACTTCTTGTTTTTGTACATACTTATGGCACCTGTCATACAGTACCATTAATGTACATGTCTTCTTTCTAGAATGTTTATTAAAGACATGTTTTGACTCTTATTTATCATTATCCCCACCCAACTCTCAGCACAGAGCTTGATACAAGTGAAATATGCAATGAAATTAATCTCTATTCGTCTCTGAAGACTCAAAAGATGAGTCAAGGAAAGTCTATTTTCAGAGTCTAGTTGTCCTGGGTTGCCTTGCTTCTCACCTGCAACACAAGAGAACGCAGTACTGTGAACTTGTCACGTGGACACAAATGTGCAAATGGGGAGAATCAGCAGGTTACCAGGATCACTTAGGACAATTACAGATAAACCCAAGATAACTGACTATACTGTAATTAATATTCTGAAGCAAATAAGAAAAATAAAACAATATTTCAAATATTTCCCATTTACTTTATTGATTCTTTGGGGATACTACAGTTGTATCTTAGGTTTTACTGACTGTCCTTTTCACCCTGTCAATGTTAAACAGAATAGTTTCAAGGGATTTACATGGAGTACTGTATCTGTAGTTGATATAATGAAAAACAGGATCCACAGAACACACTATTACAGGGACATGTAATGATCTACAGTTCTAATTTGAGAGATTCATGTGATTAAAAACAATACGCAAGAGTTGTCATGATAATATAACTACCCTCATTGCTTTAATGGTCACCAATTCAAGCCTTATGCACACACACAAAAGATTCCTCATTTATTCTGTGGAGGCAGATCTATTGGGAAATAGCCCATTGACTTACTTTCATTGGTGACCAGCTAAATGGCACCCTATAAAGTTGATAAGTTAAACTGAAGAGCCACAGCAGTTTTCTAAAATCTTGTGTAAGGATAAACACATTCCGCTAATACCCTTTAGGCTCTCAACTCCATAACTAGGAAGTTTCTACTGTATTTTGTTCATCTAGCCATACCCCTCCCCCACAGACACATACACACACGCACACGCGCGCGCGCACACACACACACACACACACACACACACACCTGTGGATATACTCACTAAAATTATTTTTTGAACTAAATTTTCAGGATTGACAGTATAAATTAATAATATCAATTGCTTCTCCAGAGTTCCTCCCTACTGAGAAAATGATCATATGGACCACTACTAACTCAAGAGACTGGAAAGAAAGCCAAGGCCCAGAGGAAGCCTTGCAGGAGTCCATTTATGCCTGCCTTTGTGTCTTTCATCAATTCTGGATGTTGTTTCATATTTTAGCCATATGTGAGCAAAGTTATCGTTTTAACTTGTCTTACTATATTTTCTAGTGTCTTTTGTGTGTTAAATGGAATATTTTAAATGACCCTATCTACAAGTAAGGGTATATCTTGGCGTGCCTGGGTAGCTCAGTTGGTTAAGCATCTGACTCTTGATTTTGGCTCAGGTCATGATCTCACGGTTTATGAGTTCAAACCCCACATTGGCCTCTGTGCTGACAGTGAGGAGCCTGCTTGGGATTTTCGGTCTCCCTCTCTCTCTCTCTGCCTATCTTTCTCTCTCTCTCAAAAATAAATAAATAAATAAACATTAGAAAAATATAAGGGTATATCTTGTCATATCAATATGTTTTACCTTACATAAGTGAAAATGGAATTTTGTTCATTTTCTTAGGTTGTAAAATAGTCCATTTGGTTATTAAAAGCTAGCCTATATTGGTCTTCATACTGTCACTAAACTATGCCATTAATTTAATGGATGACATATTGCAGTCATCCATTGGATAGTTAACTTTCCATGGCAGCATTTGAATACTCATTTAGGGAAGAATGGACAGAATTGCATCAATGGCACCTGAGTTTAAATGTAGACTGTGGTATACTAGATGTTTCTGTACCTGTTCTGTAAAATTTATCTGTAGAAGCCCTAACCCCTAGTGTGGCTGTATTTGGAGATGGGGCCTCTAAGGAGGTCATTAAGGTTAAACGAAGTCATGAGGGTGAGACCCTGATCTGACAGGATGAAAGATTAATATCCTTGTAAGAAGAAATACCAAAAAGCCCACTCTTCCACTCTCCCTCCAGCTCTCTCCATGCACACACCAAGGGAAGGCTATGTAAGTAAGGACACAGAAAGAAAGAAGCCTTCTGTACACTAGGAGAGCTCTTGCCAGAAAGCGAATTGGCCAGCTATAGAACTATGAGAAATAAAAAGCTACTGTTTAAGCCACACAATCTGTGGTGTTGTGTCATGGCAACCCAAGGCAACTAAGACAAAGATTCAGGGCCTGACTGGGTCTTAAGACCTACCCAGCCAGCATCAGAGGGTCTACTCTGAATGGGCTGTATGGCAAGAGGAGATGAGGGACCTGTGAGGAGAAAAGCCTGTCAGAGAACTCTGGAGTGGATGATAGAAATGAAGAGGAGAAAGAGACAGGGGGCTGTGTCTTCCTCAGCCAAAACCACATGCTAAGCTAGAGTCCTAAGAAGAAAGACTTCTATCTCATTTCTGTGGAGAACTATGTTTGGCTCTGGGAGATTAAGTTTCACTTTAATCCCTGAAGGTCTTTCAGTTTGGGAGTCACAGAAAGCAGCATTCTCAGGTCAGGGATTATTTCAGTGACAATTTTAAATTAAAATGGATTGACAGGAAGCAGATATCAAGAAAGAACCCAAGAAGGGAAAACAAAACAAACAAACAAAAACAAAAAAAACCACAACCTATGGGAGGACCAAATGTGAACTAATGTGTAAAACTCAGAGGCCACCTGGAAGTCACTGTCATTGGGTAGGGAGAAAGTTTCAAGGGAGCTTGAGTTAGAGGGCAAGAATTTAGGAGTTTTGATGTAGGAGTACTCAGCCAGAAAATGTTAAGGATTAATGCTTTATTTCCTTAAGGGCTTTGGGGCACTGAGGAATACATCCACTTTGGTGATGCTTACAGAAGACTGTTCTTCTTTTAGTATATTAAAATATGCCCTCAGGATTCTCTGTCTTTTGTCTCTCCTTCTGTCACACACACACAAACCCACCACCACCACCCCACCACATACGCACACTTGGCCCATCCTAAAGCCCTTCAGTTTTTTCTTCCTTAATCCTCTTCTAACATTTTTGGAAAGAAACATACCAGAGGGTATTGTGGAGAAGCTGTACACTTCTAAATGTAAGCCAAAACCCCCAGACCTTGCATAGTAAATTTTCATGCAAAATCAGTATCATCTATCCTGACTAGAATGAACACAGAAAATCTTGGGATGCAATACCTATTCTTTCTTTCACTTAAAAAAAAGGAAGTCTTTTTTTAAATGATTTTCTCCATTAGTGCAAGTAAAAAGGCAATGAACAAATGGATTTTTTTCTCTCCTAAACCATAAAGCTACCTAGCCTTCTGCTTATAGAAGATAAGAATATATTTCTAGTATACTGGCAATAGGTTTTCTCTAGCATAGTGTAATAGGCCGAAGGTATGTATCAGTGTGTCTCCAGAATGGGGAAAAAAGGATTTAATATTCAGTTAGACAAATAGTCACACAGAAACCAGCAGTTTTTCAGACCTCTGGTAGTTAATTTTAGTGGATATTTTTGTTTGTTTTGTTTGTTTTGGTCATTCTGAGGTTAAAATCTTGCCTGATATCTCAAAGTCAGAACATTCTAAAAATTCCCCCCTTTTTAAAGAAGTCTAAGAGCCATAATAACAGGTTTTAAAATGTATTCACTAAAATAGCTATTTTAGGTTCAAGAAATCCTCAAGAGATGTAGTAACCTATGACACAATTACCTTACCCTGCCCCCCTAGCCAAATGGCCATTTTGAGTATAATTATTAGCCAATGTTCTTCTGTTACTACTACTCCTCACCACCATTTCAAATGCTGCTGGAGGTAAATAAATGGTGTTCGTAGACACAATAGGAGTGATGTGTTCCTTCTGATGGAATTGAAATATGAAGAACAACAGTGGAAGACAGCACACCCAATAGAATGGGTTACTGCCCTCACTAGCTGAGTCATGGACAGGACATTTGAGTCACGGGGTTGTAATATCACAGCAAACACTATTTGCTTCCTTAATAAAATCCACAGGAAGAGTCCTCCCATATCTAGCTAGAACACAGGCAAATAGAAAATAAGGGGAACACTGTATTTGAGTCATTTAGACATTCTGGTTAGCCCTGGTGAGTTGATTCAGTCAGACATCTTTTTGAGGCAGTATTTTGGTGAACCTATTCAGAGCAGGTAAAATTGAGGTCAAAATCTGTATGTTAGGTTTGGAATTTACAATCCATGATTTCAGAATTCTTTAAAGATCTAAGCATTTTGCTCATTGATAAGGCTCAATACATACTAACTAGTGAGAAAGATGCTTGATTCATCTGAAATTGCTAGGGAATGAATGAAGTTCCATCTAACTTATCTCACTAGGTGATTTTTATACACTGAGGGTAGATTACAGATAAAACCTGATGTCTTACCACCTGAATTCCAAGTAATATATCCCAAATCAAGTGCTCAGATCTTAACAGACTCAGGAATAATCTTGTTTCCTTCAGAGGGATGGAAGTGTGTGCAACACCTAGATATTATTTGGCCCTGTATTTTGAGAAGGATAAAATCTTTTTGACTCATCCCTTTCTGTCTGTGTTCTTCTATTCCATTAATTGTGATCAAAAAAATTAAAATATGATCCAGTCTCCACAGTAGAGATAATCTTATTTGGGGAAGGCTCCAGAACATGATGGATCCTTAAATGGGTCTAGTCGTGAGCTAACATTCACCTATGTGTGCTCCATGTCCTGATTTTCAAGCCTAAAATTAGGACACTGAAAATCCTGATCTATCTGGAATCCATCTCTGAGTTGTCTCAACCTTATAATGAGTATGCCATGGGCCTCTTGTGTGCCAGTGGTTCCAAATTCTCAAACATGGATCTGGAAAATCCACATATTAGATTAACAAAGCATATTCCAGCCTAAATAGTTAAAAGTCGCTAAAAATTTTACAAGGTTTTTGTTTTCTGTCTACAGAAATAGAATAATCTGATAACAATAATTATCAAAAACAAAGAAAAAGCAAACCACACTAAATATTGAAGTAGAAACCAGCAGATGTTCTAAAAGCCATATACCAAGAACAAATAATAGTTAAATATCGCTAAGTGAAGAAAAATAACATTCAGAAGCAAGAGCCAAGGGAATTAGGTAGACAGATTGTAATTAGCAAATACCTAAAATGGATCATGTCCAGGACATAAGGGCTAACATCACCTCTACCATTCTAAGAGGTACCCTGGGATTCTTATTAATTCTTAATAAACTGAAGTAAGTAAGAGCCCCCTCCCTGCTTTATTTCCCATTAACATATGGAAGTCCATTCCTGTCTTACAACCAGAGATCAGTTCTGATCAGTACAGAGAACTTTTTGCACATATACAAAGTATGTTAGTGCATGACATAACTTAAAACTCACTCCAAAGTCACTAATTTATGGGGCGCCTGGGTGGCGCAGTCGGTTAAGCGTCCGACTTCAGCCAGGTCACGATCTCGCGGTCCGTGAGTTCGAGCCCCGCGTCAGGCTCTGGGCTGATGGCTCGGAGCCTGGAGCCTGTTTCTGATTCTGTGTCTCCCTCTCTCTCTGCCCCTCCCCCGTTCATGCTCTGTCTCTCTCTGTCCCAAAAATAAATAAAAAACGTTGAAAAAAAAAATTTAAAAAAAAAAAAAAAAAAAAACAAAGTCACTAATTTAAAAATCCATGTCAATTTGAACACAGGCTAGCCTGAACTATAGTTAAGTAAATTATATCATTCAAGGGTCAAAAAAAATCACTGTTGAATTACTAGCTTAAACAAAACTACCAGAGAACAACTTACTGCAATACTTTGATGCAACCTCATACTCACAAAGGGAGCAGGAATCAGCCAAGTTCAGGGGTGGGTATTCTGGCGTGCTCATTATGTGCAAAATATTGTGAGATCCTTAAAGGAGGACCTCTACAAGCAACATTTTTTTATGAGTTTACATTATTTGAAAATAGCCCTTTATTTCTTTAAAGATGACATACAATTATATCAATGGAAACATGCATTTCTCCTCAATTACACTAAGTTACTATCTTTACTGCCCATGTACAATATTAAGAATACCATTATGGTACAATATCTATCTCACTGCACATTGGTAGAGAATTAATGAAGTGTTGCAAATAAGTGATTTTTATGGATAACTAAGGGTAATCTATATAACATTTTTCTTTATATTTCTTTAAGTTAATACTTTGAAATCAAGTATTTATTGAACACTCACCACCTGAAGGGCACTGGACTTGAGGCTATGTCTAAAGTGGATTACATCATTTTATACTGAAAATAATTTAATCCTGGTGATATATGTCTGTACATTTATGGTTGTATGATTCCATAATGCAATTAACCCCCCAGGGTTTCCCAAGTTATATAAGGGTTAGTTGTTTCTGTAATACATATTTCTCCATGGGGGCAAAACTCGCAGCAAGATTTGGCTTTAACAGTTTATGTCAGAAAAATTCTGGAGGAAGATGCAGGGTTTGGAAAATAAAAGAATTTGGTGTTAACTGAGAAGCTATGATGGATCAGGGGAAGAAAGAAAGGAAGGGAGACTCCTTAAAGGGGAACTAAAAGCAATGAAACTCCTAATCTTTGAGATTCTTCCTTGTTCAGCTTTAGTTCCAATGTAAAAGTGAAGCAAGGACAGGCTTTCTGCTCATATCTCAAGTGAAATAAAGTGAATTTTTGTCCAATGGAGTTAATTGCTAGTTACGGTGGTAACTTGACTCCTTTGTTCTGATAAGACTAAGAGTCCGCTAAATACTTGTTTTCTGGGTCTTATTAGAGTAGAAAAATGTCAGGGCCAGAGGCCACATGGCTAGAACATACAGATTCCTCCTAAATAGCCCCCAACTATTAATTTTTAGAATAAATTTGAAACCAAAGTAGGGGGAAAGAATTCATGCCATGCTTTGGTTTAAGTGATTAAGTTACATGCCTGTACTTTGGTACCTGGATTCCTTCCATTCTTGCACTAAATTATTTTTCTTAACAAATATTAAAGATCATATTTGTATTTACCAAGTAGTTCATACTGAATTTTAATAAGACTCCTTGGAGGAAGCATAATTGGCCAGCTTCTGAATTATCCTCCCCCCACCCCCCCATTACTATCTCTAAGAACAGTATAGGGGCTTAGCTTTATTCCCTGCACAAGGACACCTCTTTTTCTCTTGGAGTATACAGAATTAACTTTGAGGTAGTGCTCAGCCTTCACTTTGTGAAACCAAACTAATATGTGAGAGCAAAGTAGTCTTTTTCTGGCTACTGGTAATTCCTATGGCCCAATGGAAGTCAGCAAGTAAGTGTAATTGGAACTTGAACTGAACATGGTAAGAAGACCCTGCCTGCTGCTGTTAATACTCAATTCTGAGTCAATAGACTCTGAACATTTCTTCTACTAGTGGCAGGACTTCTCAAACTTGAATAACATAGAAGCCCCTTTTATTTATTTTTATTTATTTATTTATTTTTAATTTTTTTATATGACATTTATTGTCAAATTGCTTTCCATACAACACCCAGTGCTCATCCCAACAGGTGCCCTCCTCAGTGCCCATCACCCACTTTCCCCTCCCTCCCACCCCCCATCAGCCCTCAGTTTGTTCTCAGTTTTTAAGAGTCTTTTATGGTTTGCTTCCCTCCCTTCCTCTCTCTCTTTTTTTTTTCCTTCCCCTCCCCCATGGTCTTCTGTTAAGTTTCTCAGGATCCACATAAGAGTGAAACCATATGGTATCTGTCTTTCTCTGTATGATTTATTTCACTTAGCATAATCAAAACCACACTCAGATACCACCTCATGCCAGTCAGTGGCTAAAAGGAACAAGTCAGGAGACTATAGATGCTGGAGAGGATGTGGAGAAACGGGAACCCTCTTGCACTGTTGGTGGGAATGCAAATTGGTGCAGCCACTCTGGAAAACAGTGTGGAGCTTCCTCAAAAAAATTAAAAATAGATCTACCCTATGACCCAGCAATAGCACTGCTAGGAATTTACCCGAGGGATACAGGAGTGCTGATGCATAGGGACACTTGTACCCCAATGTTTATAGCAGCACTTTCAACAATAGCCAAATTATGGAAAGAGCCTAAATGTCCATCAACTGATGAATGGATAAAGAAATTATGGTTTATATACACAATGGAATACTACATGACAATGAGGAAGAATGAAATATGGCCTTTTGTAGCAACGTGGATGGAACTGGAGGCCCCTTTTAAAAGAAAAAGCCACTCTTGGGGACCCCCACTGACTATACCAATTATTTTAGCATTATATAAATATATACAAGCATAAGAGTAGCTACAATTTACTTACACTCAAAGTTCTTATATTACCAGAACAGATTTATAAACTAAATATCAAAAAATCTAGAAAAGTTATAAAATTTCAATGAAGAATACAAAGTTACCATGACAGCTGATGTTGCTTAGTTTAAATGAGATTATCAGTTGTATAGTAAACACCATACTCCTGACCTCTAATGCCCAGGTTCCTCTGACATCTTCTTGCTCATGTCAAGCAATTCTGCCCCCGATTTTCTCCATTTGAAATATTGTGAAGACTTTCATTTTGAAAGTGTACTCTGACACTGTTTAACATTTTGCATGGCACAAATGCATCTCTCACATTCTCAACCTGCTTCTGTTTTTTCTCATTAGTCCTTGACAACTAAAGAAAGAAAGGCTGGGTTCCCACGTGGTCATGAACACAAATCAACACAGGCATTAAAATTCTGTGACGGTGCAATGTTATTAAGTAGTCATGGCTAGATCATTCAAAATATGCTTGCATTACAATTGTTTGGACTGTCATGTTCACCCGCCCCTTGCCAGGATCTCAGACCCCATGAGAACTCCTTTCCTAGATAAGCAATTTGTCTCTGTGAGCCATATCCCAAAATGTTTAACCATCCTAAAGTCCAGCTGAAGTGTGGGGGAACAATGAAAGTTGGCAAGGATTATGGTCATGATACTACTTACTATATTTAGCACTTAGATAAGATTACAGCTAGAATTCACATTTTGGTCTTTTTATAAGTGGATTCACAATATTTATAAAACTCTACCTTGGGCATTAGATAAAGCAAGTTCTACTAAAGATGCATGGTAAATTTAGATAATGTCAATTATATTTCAAACCTTACATTAGCTATTTGATGGGATGGTTACTGAGACCCAAACCATCTTTGCTTCTTCTCAATGCCCTCTTTTATTCTCACCCTCATTAACACACCCATAAAGTTGGCACACTTAAAGCCACTATGCACAGAAAAATACTTAGGACCCAGGAACCTAGGGGGTGCCTAGGTGGCTCAGTCGGTTAAGCCTCTGACTTCTGCTCAGGTCATAATCTCGTGGTTTGTGAGTTGGAGCCCTGCTTCAGGCTTCGGATTCTGTGTCTCCCTCTCTCTCTGCCCCTCTTCCACTTGTGCTCTGTCTCTCTCTGTCTCAAAAATAAATAAACATTAAAAAAAAAAAACCCAAGAACCCAGGAACACCTTTTTTTTTGATTCTTGACATTTGTTACACTATGAAACTTATAAATACACTACTGTATTAACCTGACATATTATTGAAAACTATATTCCTCAGACGTAGTTCCTCTGCCACATCTACCACTGCTGCCCGACCCCCCTGACCAGGCACTTCTTCTCTCCTCTCTGATGGACCCTCTTGATCACTTATTCCATAAGGATAGAGATCCACTAAGTAGCTGGTCTATCCTCGCTGCTGCTTGGACTCATCTGGGCAGCAATTTGGGCTCCCTACCCAGAAAAGTCAATAAGTCCCAGCTATTTACAAGAGGGATGGCTGCTGTGTCCCAGTAGGAATCATTTGAGGCCATTTTCTTTCACTGATAGAAGAGAGAAAGATCCACTTACAGTCAAAATGCAGTCAGCTTGCACCACTGAATTCAATTACCCAGGTCTGCAACTGACCAAAGTGCACCCTGAGGTTAGGAAAAGGGAAATGGCATAAAAGGTTTATCTTGCCTTCTCCTTTCCTTTTATTTAAGAAAAAGTGTCATTAATTGAACTTGTTAGCCTTCACATTACTTGTGGGAAGCTCTTCTCTGATAAGATGGAGATTTATTTAATGAGACCCAATTTTGACAGAGTGCACTGTAATGGAAAAAAAAAAAGTCTTATAGTTAACTAGTCAAATATTAAGGTTAATCCCTGTCAATTTTATGGCCACATCCTCAAATTTTAGATGGGATTTTCAGGAAGTTAAGCACGTTCATTACTTACCTAGCATCTTTATTACTCCCATAAGCCCTTTGAAAGTAATACCTACAGAAGATATCATTCCCTACTTCATCAAGGGGTGTCTTTCGTGAAATAAGTGGTGAACAGACATTGGGGCACAAAGTGAAAGCTGAGAACCCACTGGGATGGGCCTGAGTCAAGTCTTAGTCCTGTCACATGGCACTTGGGTAACTTTTATATTCAGTAAAGTTTCTCTAGTCCTCAGTATCCTACTCATAAAAAGGGAATGATAACATTCCCACACCATAGACCCTAGACCCACATCATAACATTATCTGCTATAGATAGGAACTTAGCATTAAAGAAAGCCTGTTGTATACTACCCAAAAAGTTATATTCCTATGAGAACCAAAGGACTCTGCAATGAGCTAGCCTTTCAGACTGACTCTGCTGAAGTCCCTAATGACCCCTTGAGTTTACAGTGAGCAGAAATTCTCAAACCCTTGAGTTTACAGTGAGTAGAAATTCTAGCAAGCTAAACATTTTCCTTATATTCAGGGCCTTACATATTGCGAATTACTATGGATCAAAGTTTCTTCCATGCTGGAACTGAGAACAGATTCTGTCAGTCAAAATACTGAGCAGAAAAAAAAAAACTGCCCATCAATTAATGTTGCATTTTTTTTCTTTTTTAGATATGTATAGTCTTATAAATACAGGGTAGGGTTTCTATCTGAGGGACAAGCATGGTAAGTTTTTAACTAACTTTAACACAAACTAAGGCTCTCCTAAACTCTAACTTCTAAGCTGAAGAGATTGAGATATTAAACCCAATTGAAAATTGTATGACATTTACATGGAAATCAGTGGGACTTCAAAGTACCATTATCACTGGTTACTGGGCAGGAACCAGTGTGGGTGTAGGCAGGGAGCTGGCAAGGAGATGACAATTTGGCAGGGCTATCTGATCCCATCATTTGTGTTGATATTACTGGCTGATCTGTATACCAGGGACACAACAGACTGGTAGTTCTCACAGTGCCAACTGCCATTGAGATCAATGGTCTGAGTATCCCCTTCATTTCAAAAATAAAGTCCATGCCACTTGATAGGACAGGCTGAAAGCAGTAGAGCAACCACAAGGAAAGACATTATTCATACATTTAGGTGACAAATGACATTCACATGCATCCCACTGCAAAGGTAGAACCTATAATTTGCAATATTGTAGCACTGATTCTGGTTATTAGAGTAGGAGAATGGGAATAAGGACACCTCGGTTTTACATCCAGCTCTGATACGGTATATGACTCCTGGCAAGTCATTTCAGTTCCCTGCACTTTCAACTGGCATTCTGAAATGGGCGTATTGCCACCTGCTCAGCAGAGAAGAATCTTATGAAAGATCTGACATTTATACGATGCTAAAATACATTTCAGCACATTTTAACTTAAAAGTCCAATTTGTAATGACTGACTTAGAGTATTTTTAGAAAATAGGTTAACATGAATTGTCATTAAGCATTTTCTGAAAAACTGGTAAGATGCAAAGGTGATGATACGAAAGAAATCAATTCATGCATTGGGGATATCATATAGGACAAAATTGTTAAATGAGGTATTGTTGGGGTTAGTGAACAATAATAGCATGAATAAAAGTTGCAGAGTATTTAGTTCTGTTTTCCAATGCTCCTTAACCAGAAGCTAGGTTAGCTAGCTTTTTCTTGAAGATGGATTCCAGTCAGAATGAGAATCCCCCTCACTAAATCTAATTATGTGAATTCTTCATTCTCCTGTGAGTGGCCCTCCCACTTGCTATCTTAGAATAAAGCCATGAAAAAATGCTACTGGATAAATCAATAATAGATGCCAACAGTTGATAAAAACTGGCCTGATTGTGGGGACAGAGGCATCTGCCAGTGAAATAACAGTAATATGTACAACTAAGGAGGGATTCCATCATATCTGAATCAAATTACAGAGTCCATCAGTCTGAGAAAAAATAAAACAAAACATATACCTTTCTCCACAGCTCTAAGAATGAGGAAACATCAGTAAACCTGCCAAGATGGCTGATTTGTGCAACTGCCAACAGATATTTCTAAATTTGTCTTTTACTTCTTGTTACATTCCTACAACATTATTGCACTATGTACTCAACATCGCAATATGGCTTTGCTGTCTATTCCAAGAGAAGTCAGATCCATATGTTCTCTTGTTCTCTCTCTTTTACTTGGTGACATCTTTTCCTTCTCTCACACTCTTATTTTATTTTTCTTTTTGGTTTTATGGAACAGCATTGCTAATTTTATTTAACAGCTGGAGAAAGACAATTTGACGACACTCATCTATTGCAGCGCCCAGGCTGGCCTGCTTCTTTCCCTCCTCTCTCTCCAATGAGTAGCAGTAATAAAAGCTCAACAGCTCTAAAAGCAATCGATTCTGAAACGGTGTGGTGCAATTACCAGCCCGGATGGCAGCAAAGACTTCCAGTAAAATAAAGGAAAGATAAATACAGTTTTTTGCAGTGGGACTGGCCTCTGTTGCACAAGCAGCCTCTGGTCATAAAGAGACACCATGTGGCACCTAGTGTGATGGAGCAGGTGAGCAGCTGGATAGCAAGGGGCCCAGGAGGAGATGGTACCTTGAAGAACCCAGTGGCTCATGGAGAGGCTGGCTGTTCCAAGGTGATAATCTCTAAATTATTCTCTACTGGACCTGTGACCTCTGAATAGATTTTTATGTTGCTTTCCATACAAGTTCTCCTGCTGCACAATAACTTTCTCATTACTCTGCAATTCGAGCCTATCCCTTCCATCCACTCCCATGAAGAGACACCAATGAAGCTGAATCATTAGAGTGTTGATTCCAGGCTTCCAAAGCCCTGAGAACGGCCTTAGCTATGTGTTCACTAGGCTATATATACACATACATTTTTTTTTTTTGTAAAAAATGTTCAGAAAGCTGCTTTAACTGCAGTAGGTGAAGACTCTGGTACCTTTCCCTCTCAACCTCCCCTCCATCACATGTGCCCTCATGTAGCATGGTAAGGAAGTGCTGTCAACATACCTGGGATCTAACTAATGGGCAATTAAACTGGGACACATTAGTGTTTTGGTGGGATGGCTTTATCTAGTTCATAACCACGTTCTTGTAGAATTAACTTATTGCCAGTGCAGGTGTAGTAATGGCTTTCAGGAATGTTCCAACACCTCCAGTGCTGTCTTATCCAACAGTTTGCTCTGGTCATCCAGAATCACAACTCTTATCTTGACAGAGGCTTACCCAGTGTTTACATAATCCTTAAAATTCACTTAAATTCACCAATATAAACTTGTTTAAACTATTGACAACAAAAAATACAAAGTCTGATCAAGTAGGATAAAGAATTACCTTTCTATCCTATGTGTAAAAGAAAAAAAAATATTATAAAATTGCTCATATGAAAAGATATTCAAAGAGAATATAAAGAATATTGCAGGGGGAAACTGTTATAGGAGTATATCAAACAGTTAATTTTTAAAAAGTATCTTATTTTATGCATGTGATGTTTATGATACATATTAGCTCTTTAAGATTTGTAATTTTTCATTGTTTCTTTTCTCATGCTAACTTGATAGTTATTTTTATATTTAATTTTGAATCCTTTTTCTTAAAGAAGTTATAACACACATACACACACAAATAAGTTTCAGGTCTCACAAAGTGGGGACCTTTCCCAAGACATCCTTGATCTGATCTTTAGTACCACCCTCAGGGAAATCTTTGCTGTCCCTTAGGCATTATTTTTCTCTTTCCCCTTCAGGAATGCCAACTGGTCTCCAGCATGAACATTAAAAAAATTCTGTTTAACTTTTATTCATTTTTAAGAGACAGAGAGACACAGAACATGAGTCAGGGAGGGCAGAGAGAGAGGGAGACACAGCATCTGAAACAGGCTCCAGGCTCTGAACTGTTAGCACAGAGCCCGACGTGGGGCTCAAACCCATGAACTGTGAAATCATGACCCAAGCCAAAGTCAGACACTTAATCAACTGAGCCATCCAGGTGCCATCAGCATGAACATTTTTTTACCTAGTTTACACAATGGCCCACCAAGGACAAAACAGGTTTTAAGTAAAAATCTGTATAGGTAATGTTTCATATTAAGCTTTACAAACTTTTCAAAATATGAATACTTGATTTGAAAGGTAGCATTTACCTGCGTGTGTTCAAGCTTGCCAATAATGTGGGATTCTGATGAGTTTTCACATATTATGAGTTTTATGACACAATGGGTTTGAGAATCACTAGGTTTTTGAGGGTGAAATGAAGAAGGGGTTCTTAACTATAGGAATATCCAGACTTTAATATGTTAATTGGTCTTGCTGATATCTAAGAGAAAGGATATAGTACTCGGTAGTCTCCCAATTTTTTGACCGTGATTTTTATTATTTTTTTAATTATTTATTTTTGGTAAACTGGAAAGAGAACAGAAACCTGGAAATCAGTTTTTCAAGTTTATAGCAAATTGATATTAGTTTTACTTCCAATCTCAAGACCTCAGATACATTAGTGTAGCATTTAACACACTATAATAAAATTACATGGATTTAGCTACTTTGGATCATGAGCCCATCACAGACAAGGGAGCTTCAATTCACTAAGTATATATCTGCTGTTTTGTTATACCAGCTGTTAGGGACAGAAAGATGGCCCAATCTATTACAGTCAAGTGAAAAAGGTATTAAGTAGAATCCAAAATGTGGGATAGAATTCTTTGAAAATCAGTACGGTAAAATGATCACTGTGTGTGGAGAGAGAGGTAAGGAAGAGTCGAGCCAAGCCACAGAGAGTGGGCAACATTTGGGTTAGACCTCAAAAATAAAATAAGGGCAGTTAAGTTAGTTAAAGGTGAGTTGGGGGTAAAAGGATCTCAGGGACAGAGAAGAATGTGAACAGAAGCATAGGATTATATGTCTTATTTATATCCATATACCATGTCCCTCACATAATGACTGAAACATAATACTCAAAAGTGTTTGCTGAAATGAAGCCATTTTAATTTTCTATTCCTCCATTCAGTAAGCATTCCCTTTACTCGGTTTCCCCCTTCACAAAATGGTGAATATATTTGTCCATGCTTGCCTCACAGAGAATGATACATATAAAAGCCACTTTAAAAATAAACGTACTAAAGGAATGGAAGATTCTGGTCATGCTCATAGATACTGACTTTAACAACTGGTGCTACACCATAGCCCACTCTCCCAATGATGTTCTCTGTAAAGGCCAAGCATTTTTCTCTCTTACTCACCACCGTGGATAAAAACAGTGTTTGTGGGAGATAATGTGATAATGTTTCAGTCTACCCACACACTGCTGAAGAGAGGGGCCTGTGTTCAGTTCTGGAGCAATCTGTATTTCTCTTTCCAGTCTCTATGGAGGTTGGCTGAAAGGTAAGGCCACAGCTAGTGACAGCAGCAGCAGAAGAGAGAGGTGATACATTTCTAGAATTATTTTAGTGGGGTAATTTGGCTGGAAAACCACTGAAGGAATAAGCTGAGAAATTATGGTCTACGAACAAAGCAAGTTGGCAAGGTGAAAATATGTATGGTATAATGCAAAAGTGTATTGTCCCTAGTATCAGTGAAATAGGCTTTTTTTTTTTAGCTGAAATAAAGAAAAACATAATTTAGAACTATACTATGCCTTTGAACATGCTGTTCTTCCTGCCTGAAATGACTCCTTCATTTTCTCAATCTGGCAAATTCCAGACATCTTTCATCACAGGGTTCAGACCTCACTTATCTGTGCAAAGCATCTCACAGGCAGAGGAAGTGGTACTTCCTGCAGGCTCTCTTAATGAGGTGTATATATCCCTCTTATTATAGAACAAACTTGCACTATGACTTTATCAAAAATGAAGATTTTGAGGACTTAAGGTCAAATACCAGACTTCATCCTTCTCAAGATCCTGCACACCTGGTACATTGCCTCCCACTGATATAAACTCAGTAAATGGTACCCATTATTATTATTACTTTACAAGGTACACATAAAATATATAAAGGAACTAGCTGAATTCCTGACATTGTGTCTATTCAACAAATCCAATCTTACCATGGTCTTACCCTATCCCCAAATTCCATCTCCTTTAGGTAACTTAATTCTCCTTGATGTTTTGTTTTTGTTTTAAACACATCATGCTTTTGGGGTGCCTGGGTGGCTCAGTCCATTAAGCATCTGACTTCAGCTCAGGTCATGACCTCACAGTTCTCAAGTTTGAGCCCCATGTCAGACTGTCTCCTGTCAGCACAGAGCCTGGTTTCAATCCTCTGTCCTCTCTCTGCCCCTCCCCTGCTCACATCCCCCCCCCCCACTCTTTTAAAAATAAATCAAACACTAAAAACAATAAACACATCATGCTTTTGCATAAAATGCCATCTCTTCTCTTTTCCACCCACTCAAATCTCAGCAATGGTCAAGGTCCAGCTCAGAAATCACCACCTTTGAGGCAACCTATGGAATGGAAGGGAATATTTGCAAACTATATCCAAAAATATAAATAATACATAAAATATACAAAATATATAGAGAACTCCTACAACTCAATAGAAAAAGACCCAAAGAGTTCAATTAAAATACGGACAGAGGAACCGAATAGACATTTTTCCAAAGAAGATATACAATTAGCCAACAGGTACATTAAAAGATGTTCAACATCACAAATCATCAGGGAAATGTAAATCAAAGCCACCATAAGAGATCACCCCACACCTATTAGAATGACTATCATTAAGGGGCGCCTGGGTGGCTCAGTCGGTTGAGCGGCCGACTTTGGCTCAGGTCACGATCTCGCGGTCCGTGAGTTCGAGCCCCGCGTCAGGCTCTGGGCTGATGGCTCGGAGCCTGGAGCCTGTTTCAGATTCTGTGTCTCCCTCTCTCTGACCCTCCCCCGTTCATGCTCTGTCTCTCTCTGTCTCAAAAAAAAAAAAAAAAAAAAAAAAAAACTTAAATTAAAAAAAAAAAGAATGACTATCATTAAGGAGACAAGCAATAAAAAGTGTTGACAAAAACACTTGAGAAAAGGAAACCCTTGTGCACTCTTGGTGGGAATATAAATTGGTACAGCCACTATGGGACACAGTATGGAGGTCCCTCAAGAAATTAAAAACAGAACTATCCCATGTTCCAGCAATTCCACTTAGGGATATACATTCAAAGGAAATGAAAACAGAATATTGAAGAGAGATCTGTACACTCATGTTTATTGCAACATTATTCAGAATACTCCAGATATGGAAACAACCTAAGTGCTCAATAAAGGATGAACAGATGAAAAAGATGTGGTATATATACATACAATGGAATATTATTCAGCTATGAGAAGGATATCTTGCCATTTTCAATAGCATGGATGGACCTTGAGGGCATTAGGCTAAGTGAAGTAAGTCAAACAGAGGAAGACAAATACTATATGATCTTATACATACATAGAATCTTAAAAAGTCAAACTCATAGAAACAGAAATAGAATGATGGGTACCAGGGACTGGGAGGGCAGGGAAAGAGTGGGTGGGAAATGGGGAGATATAAGTGAAAAGGTACAAACTTCCAATTAGAAGTCCTGGAGATCTAATTCACAACATTGTGATTAAGTGTATCATGTATTTAAAAGTTATTAAAAATTAAGAAAATAGTTCTTAAATGTTCTGGCCACAAAAAAAGAAATGGTAAATATGGGACTCGATGGAGATGTTAGCTGCAACAGTAATCATTTTGCAATATATATCAAATCAACACACTACACACTATAAACTTACACAGTGTTGTATGACAATTATTTCTTAGTCAAGTTGAGTGGGGAGAGAAAGCATCATTTCTGTGATGACTTCCCTGGCTACTCCAGGGTTTTTTACTGAGGTTTTTTTTTCCCCATTGAACTCACAAAACACTGTGATGAAATTTACCTATTATAACTGTTATGGGACCTGGATTTTACAGTCCTGTCACCTCAGTATTTCATTTCATTTTATTTTATTTTATGTTTCTTTATTTTTAGAGAGAGAGAGAGCATGAACAGGGGAGGGGCAGGGAGAGGGAGAAGAGGTATGAGAGAGAGAGGAGAGTGAGAGAGAGGAAAAAAAAAAGAGAGAATCCCAAGCAGGTTCCATGCTTCCAGCACAAAGTCTGACATAGGGCTTGACCCCATGAACTGTGATATCATGACCTGAGCCGAGATCATGACCTGAGCCAAACTCAAGAGTCTGATGCTTAACCGACTGAGCCACACAGGCGCCCCTCAGTTTTTTATAGTATATAGTTTTATATTTAATTAGATGATGTTATAATTCTTCCATGTGAACCACACAGAATAAACTGCCTGAAGGAGAGAGTGGTAGGCACATTACGTATTGCTCATAAAAATCAACCACTTAAAGTGTCGGTCTGACTACAAAGGCTAGGAGGCTAGGAATCCACTCTATTTGTGCTGTTACCAGTAAAGTCTGAATAAGGAATGTTGTAAGCCTTTTTCTCTGCAATACCTCAAGCCTAGCCTAAAATCCAGAATTCCCCTCTGTGTACCTTCCACAGATAAGACTGGTCTTAATGATTTCCTGTACTTTCTCATTTAGGATGCCTACCATTTGACAATTCCCATATCTCTCTCAAACCAATGGGTATACTAATAAACATTCACTGCTGGATAATTCTCCCAAATGAATTTTAACCCATCTTTATAGAGACGACCAAAGTAAACAAGTAAAAGCAAGTAAAACAAGTAAAAGAGAAAAAAAAACTATGCTTTTTCTCAGTCTTACCTTGATTTGCTAAAGAAAATGCCTCTCTGTTCTGATGAGCAGGAAAGAGAGCTCAGCGGTTGGGTTATGACACGTTGAGTACAAAACTAAAAGCACCATGAATCCTTTGGTAGAGAATTAATATGGCAGGTAGCGTTTCAGCACCCCTGGTTTCCATTTTATGAGCCTTCCGTGCCAGCCCCAGTACCTTCTCTCCAGCCTGCTTTCCGCCCTCCCCTCGCCTAGTTTTCCTATATCACCTGCATCTCATTAAGGCCCCTCAGGTGGGCTTTGGCTCACTGAGCAGCACCTCTGTTGTTTATTTGGAGTTTCCTTTCTCAATTTTTCTCCCAATCCCCCCCTTTGGGACCAAACCTTCTATGAAAACAAAACAAATACCCCAAACAAGCAAACAAATAAACAAAAAACAAACCAGTGTAACTGACATCAAAATATAGGTAAGCTGCATTAAACGGAACTTTCCTACGTTTCCTTTCCTCAAAGCCTGAGTTCAGCTGTGATACACGATCATATTAACCCAGGCTAACCCAGTCATAACTCCCACAATAATGTGTTTATATCTCAATGGAGAGGTTCCTGCTCATTCCTTAACAGGTATCTTCCATGTAGTGTACTGAAGGTTAATAAAAACAATAATAAAGAGGACACAGTGAGACTGAAAGCATCTTTGACAGTTCTGTCCAGGTGGTTGGCCACGGTGCAAGGTGGGACTTAATGAAAGGATGCTCATTGAGCTTTTAAAGGTATATCCAAATGTTCTGCCACTGCCCTGTGCCTTTAGTGACAGGCTGTCTTCGAAACTAAAGCAGAAGATTCAGAGCAGTTAGCACTTTTCTCCAACTTTCTTTGTGACCTCTCCAACTCAGGTGTCACTTAAACAGATTTGCTAGGATCCTGCTTACAGGATGGATATTTGTATGTGGTTATCACACAGTGGAAGTACCAGTGGGGTGGGGTAGAGTGAAGTGGGATGGGTACGCTAAATTCACTAGTAAATAGCACTTTAGAGTGTGAAATCAGACAGACCTGGATGTGAGTTTTGACTGAACACCCTACCAGCTGCGAGTCTTTAGGAAAATTAAATGATCCAGTCTCCTCCCTGGGTCTCAGTTTTTTGTTTTGTTTTGTCCCTGTAAGAGGAGCTCTAAATACTGACCAACTCAAGGTCAAGGAAAGGTTTTAGCCCTTTATGTTACAATCATATTCAACCTTCACGACAACCCTATTAACCACTATTGTTAACTGCATTATACAGAGAAAAATGAGGCTCAGAGGTGTTAAGTAATTACTTAAATTCACACAGCTGGTAAGTAGCAACCTTACACTCTTTCCAGAATACTGGGCTGCTTTCCACTGTAACATGCTGTAATCAAACCTGCACGCCATATGGGCTTTCAAACAGAAGGACATTAAATATTACATGCAAAGTAGCTGTATCAGTACCTGGTATATAGCAGGCACCCAATAGATGTTAACTGCTTTCACTTCCTTTCGCCTTACAGTCAGTACACTTTGCTATTTTGATTCACTGGAGAAACAAATTTGAATTTTTTTTTTTTTAATGTTTATTGTTGACAGACGGAGAGAGACAGAGAATGAGTGTGGGAGGGGCAGAAAGACAGGGAGACACAGAATCCAAAGCAGGCTCCAGGCTCTGAGCCATCAGCACAGAGCACACGGGGCTCGAACTCACAAACCGTGAGATCGTGACCTGAGCTGAAGTCGGACACTCAACCGACTGAGCCACTCAGGCGCCCCTGGAGAAACAAATTTGAAACAACAATATATATTTGGAAATAAAGACACTGAGACATTCTTAGGCACAAAGTAGAAATAATATTGATAGTTGGTCTTTGTCATCTCTAATGTGTGACTAGAAGAAAGACATGTAACACTTTGTACACAAAGACCCATTAGGCTCTCTGTGCAAGTAACTGAGAACATCTGGATAGATGAACAGAGAGCAGGGGAAACCAGGTGTATCACCTGGGTGGTGCAGGAGGACAGACACTCCTTGTCTCCTGGTACTGTAGCTCTTTTGAAATAAAATGTCAACAATGCGCTGGTGCGTTTTTCATGAGCTGTACACTGAGCCATGCCCAGAAACGCTAGAAGTTTCCCCAGGGTTATATTAGCAAACAACTTACCCCTCCCTGAGCCTCCCAGGGTTTAGTAGCCCTTCCTCCTTTTGGAGCTTCAGTTTCCCTAAGAACAGCTTCTGTTCCAAAACTAGTCCCTCCCCAAGTCCCTGGGGCCTGAGCTAAATGCTGGCCTTCATGCCTGTCTGAATGAGGACAGGCAGCTCTCACTAGCTCAAGCTGCACTGTGGGTTTTTCTAGTACTCTTAGGGAAAGAAACCTAATCCTGATGTGTTAAGAAATAACCATCCAGATTTTTTCTCTTTTAAGAAAGGAGGCAAGTGGGAAGAAGCATTTGGAGAAATGGTGATAGAGTAATCATAGCCAATGTTTCATTAAAGCTGTGTTTTCCACCAAACCCTATTAACTTAAAACACTGCTGTGTCTCTTGGGCTCAGTGAGAGACTAACTCCTCCCAGATCGGACCGTTTGGATTTGCATTTCTTTTTACTATGTCCATGCTCTTTTTAAATTAATAATAATAATAATAATAATAATGATAATGAAAGTTTCTATACAATCTCCTAACTGTCACACTCCTTCCCTCTCTCAAATTCTGAGCAGAAGGTTAGGAGCCGGGAAGTATGTGTGTGTAGGCAGCAGATGAACTAATATTTATTAAGCACCTAAGAGATGCCATGCACTGAGAGGTTTAAAAGAGATGTCTTAACAATTCTAGGAGGTAGCTATCATTTAACCCATTTTACAGTTGCAGAAAGCAAGACTCAGAATGCAAGAAACTTTTTCAAATTCACCGAGCTAGTAAATGCCTGAGCTGGGGTTCTAACTCATATCTAACTTATTATTTTTTTAATGTTTACTTATATCTGAGAGACAGAGAAAGAGTGTGAGCAGAGACAGACATACAGAATTTGAAGCAGGCTCTGGGCTCTGAGCTGTCAGCACAGAGCCCCACCTGGGGCTCCAATTCAGGAGCCATGAGATCATGACCTGAGCCAACGTCAGACGCTTAACCAACTGAGCCACCCAGGTGCTCCTAACTTAGTTTTAAGTTAAGAGGTTCCTCCTCTTATTTCTAAGATATACCAACTCCTTGTTGGTGAGCAATGGTAGTGGAAACAATGTGCTAGCCCACAGCTGTATGATCTGTGATTAGGGGACGGAAAGCATTGACTCCAGAGAGATCTCCCCATCCCTCCCCTGACAAAAAGTCACTTTATACATGCTAGATATTCTGTGTCTCAGTGGTGTCTAATCGTAGGTCAGGGTCAGGTGATAAAGTCAGCACAGAAGATCACTGAGTCCAAACTGTCTTTAAAAATCTATCTGGTCCACTAAATGCAATGCAGTGCCATTGCTCAGGAAACATAATTTTGGCATTTTGCCTTTAGCAGACATATTCTGTTTCTTTGGCTGGACACCAGCTGAAGTTATTTGCTTGTGTTTAGGGATCATGTTGCATGAAAAATATGTATTGTACCTTTAAGGACTAGAATTATATTCCACTCAAGGAAGGGAGATGTGCAGCCTTGAGAAGCCAGCAAGAATGTAGAAATTGGAGGCTTGACAGATTCAAGTCTCCCATTCACTCTGACTCCGAGGCATACACTCCCTAAAGGGAAGTGTGGTTAGAAATACCACATTATTTCAATTATTCTTGGTTTTTCTCTCACTGGCACATCGTCTCCCAGACTCTTCTCACCCCTTATTCCCTGCATCATTAAGGTTGCATAAGTCAAAAACACGGGTGACAATTCCACTGTGTGCACATGAAGAGAAGAGTCACAGGCAATGCAAATCCAAAATACAGGTCATCAAAAACTCTTTCCAATTAGCTCTGGACTGCATGTGTTGCATACATTATCTCTATTTGAACATAGGTGCTTCAAGTGTTTGGGGAATAAATAAACCTTGCAATAAATCAATGAACCCATGCTGTGATTGTCAAAATGCCATCCAGGTCCCTCATCTCCTTACTGGTTCTCTCCTGTCTTCCACTCCATGAACATTTTCACTTTAGAACACAAGTGTACTGGAGAAATGGCCCCAGCTACTGCTTGCTGGTTCCCAAATTCCCTGGAGAAAAAGGACCTCTTGAGGGGACCTGAAGTCCTCTCTTTCAGCTTCAGAGGCACATCATAGAACCAATAAGGGAAGAGATAATGTTAATATAATTTAAATCAAGATTTGTCTTACTAATTAACTGAATTTAGATTCTTCAATATTCAGTTTTCAGTGTGTTCAGTGTATGGGGCATTAGTAGCATTGCCACTATTTGAAGGTATGTTTCTGGACTCTATGCACAATGTCCCTCCATTTTCCATAGTGTTAAAGGAAGATTGATGTAAAACTCATTACTGTTCAGGTGATGCCTTCAGAAAAAGATTATTGCAAGAATTTATACTACAGAATGTAACTTTAAGCACTGACATTTTACAAAGCACCCAATCTTTAGAAACAAAAGGTTATTTAATTTCTTATGGCTCTAGATTGAATGTGTGTGCATATTGGGGGTGGAGGTGGGCACTGGCACAATGTTTTCTATAACCTTGTATAGGGCCTGGACTCCAGGAAAGGCTCAACACGTGTTTGTTGAATGAATAAATGGGAATCCGATCATTAAATGAGAAGTCAGTAAATTAGAGGATTACTTGATCAATATTTGATTTCCAGACATAACTGGAGCTTTTCCTGGTTGTTTTACACCTCTGTATTTATTCAAGCTTGATTGCAGTGAATGGCCATTTCGTTGAGTGCCCTCATTCCTCTCCCCGTCTGAGTCTGCTCCTCTCCCCACGGCAGAGGCAAATGAGCTCCAGCCTTTTAAGAGTGAATAATAAACACTCAGACTGTTGGGCTTCAGCTGGGGTTATCGATGGAAAATGGCTTGACGAATAGTCCTTGCCTGAGTGATAAACTTGTATATCAGGAAGTAAATCTAGTGGAAAAGAAAATCTATCCACCACTTCCACTAGCAGTTGGGAGACTTATATTGACAGTAAAGGTTCATTTTCTTAATTCTGAGTAAGTCTGAGTCTTCTTTCTTTGTATCCATCTTTTTCTTTTCCAGATACCTTCTCCCCCCAAGGTGGTATTACCTGTTGGCTGATAAAGACATTTACACCATTTTGCACTTAAAAATCACTTTTTCATCTTTGAAACTCAAATATCTTACATATGCTAACATGCAAATCAGAAAAATACCCCAGGGAAATGTTTTTCATTAAATGTAATTCATTAAACTGAAACACAGAGTTAATTGGTTTTACCCGGCAGTACAAAAATGGAACTAGGATATCAGGAAATAATACCATTGATTATATTTCTAATATGATTCTGGCACATTATTTCTATTTCAGTAAAACAATCATATGAGGGAAGTATTTTCCCCATTTCAGAAGAAAGAAATCTGTGTCTCAAATATGTTTATAGCTTGACAGAAGTTATACAGGTAGTAAATGCCAGAGTAGGAACCTGAACTCAGGTTTGTATGGTTATAAAGCCCATGTCTTTTCCCTTTAATATTATACTGCCTATCCAGGACATAGAAAAGTAGTTTAGAGTGTAGATGAAGAGGTCATATATTACATCTGAACATATATTTATCAAATTACCAAACTCTATTTCTTAATGTAAAAAAAAAAAATTACACAGTCTCTCCAGACATATTGGGAATTGTGTTAGAGTAAGAGCAGCTCCAAAGATGTCCAAGTTCTGATCCCTGAAACCTGTGACTGTGCTACCTCCCATGACACAGGGAAATTAAGACTGCAAATCAGCTGACTTGAAACTAAAACAAGTAGCCTGGTTTATCCAGGTGGGCCATGTCATTACAGGGTCTTTTAAAATGGGAAAGGGAGCCAGAACAGAGAGAACCAGATAGGTAACAGTACAAGAAGCTCTCAGCCTGATGTTACTGTTTTTTTTTTTAAGTTTATGTATTTTGAGAGAACAGGAGGGAGAGTGTGTGTGCACCAGTGGGGGAGGGGCAGAGAGAGAAGGAGAGAGAGAATCCCTGTGCTCTGTGCTGTTAGCACAGAGTCTACTCAGGGCTGATACCAGCACTGTGAGATCATGACCTGAGCTGCAATCAAGAATTGGATGCTTAACGGACCGAGCCACCCAGGTGCCCCTGATGTTGCTGCTTTTGAACATAGGGAGTGAAGTATACAGGCGAAGGAAAGAGGTAGCCTCTAAAGCTGAAAAAAAAATAAGAAAATAGATTCTCTCCTGGAGCCTCCATAAAGGAATTATCCTACGGACACCTTGATTTTACCCAGAGAAGCCTATGTTGGACTTCTAACTAACTGAACTGTAAAGTAATACATTTATGTTGTTTTAAGCCATAAAATTTGTGCTAATCTATTACAGCAGCAATAGAAAACTAACACAGGAATCAATGGGGCTTACAAACAAAATATAAACAGAGACAGACACACAAACAAGAAAAAACTGACCAAAACCCAACCAACAAAGGAAGTGTTGCTTTCCAAGTATATGCTAACTTGGTGGTCTACTGCATAGCTCACTGGTGAGGCTTCCTGGGACAGAGGGGACTGTGATCATCTCTAGACCTCAAACATGGGTTATTTGAGGTTTAACCCTCTCCCAGGGAACAAGAGATATTCTCAAACTTATTATTTATGAGATCATCTGAGGGCTACACTCCAGAGACTGTATTTTGAGAATAAACGTTCTAAGCAGTGATTCTTGGAAGGGTGATCTAGGCTATTTTCCTCTTAATACTGTTGACTTCAATTCATAGATCTGTTAAAATTCACAGCCATCCTTAAAACCAGTGACTTAGAAGAACCATGTGTCCAACATACTATAACTTCTGGAATTTCAAGGTCTGAGAGGGCCAACTTTTTTTTTTAAGTTTATTTTTATTTATTTTTGAGAAAGAGAGAGAGAGCAAGTAGGGGAGGGGCAGGGACAGAGGGAGACGGAATCCTAAACAGCCTCCACACCATAAGCACAGAGCCTGATGCAGGGCTTGTACTCACAAACCGTGAGATCATGATCTGAGCCAAAATCAAGAGTCGGACGCTTAACCAACTGAGACACTGAGGCGCCCCTGGAAGAGCCAACTCTTTATTGGTTTTGCCTGTTGACATCCAATCTCATCCAACAGAAATGGTAATCATCTAGTAATTCATGACCATCAGGCATCTTTTCTAGTTTCTCTACTTTTGGACATCATTAGGAAGAGACACTTTTAAAGAAGGAAATTGAATCATAGTTTTTGAGGGCCTACCCCATACTTGCTTATGTTATCTTGGCATTTTTTTTGTAATTACTCCATGCATATTAATGTAATATTCTCAATGAATTCACAAGTTTTTCAAAGGCAAGCAGCTTGGGCTCTGCCTTCCTTGTGTATGGATGATTGTGCTTTTCGTGTAGTACTTCTTTAGTGATTCAACCCTGGCCCAGGGTACGGTTACTAAGTATTTAGGGATAGAAACAGAACTGAAAGTACAGCTGGCCCCTTAATTCAACCACCATAACCCCATGGGGACACAGTGACTTTTGAGAGGTATTTTCATTTTTCTTGACTATCTTTTTCATTCGTTTTCATTTACAGGGATGAAATTAATGATGTCTTCGAGCTTGAGTCCACAGAGCTTCTGTATAGGTATTAAGAAGCAAAGAAACCAGGCCTCAGTGGCCTTAGAGGTTGCAAAATGGTAGCTTACAAGGCAAATTGATTTACAAGGGATTTAACATACACACCACATAGTTAGCTTCTCTTGAAAAGATGGTAACTCTAGATTCACATCTTTGAATGACCATAATCAGTGGAAGCTGAGTTGCCACTGTCCCCTTTAATTTGGGGCCTATTGTGTTCAATTTTCCACCTTGTCAGTTTCACTCAGGCATATTACCTGTCTGGCCCCGATAAAAAACTGAGTTTACAACATCTGTTTTCAATGTGTTTATCCACCTCTGCATCAGCTCCAAGTTTTCAAGGTCTAAGGTGGCCTGTGCCAACTATGTCCTGTCAAATGCAGGCAACTCTCTAGCTTGTGCCATCAGTCACAGCCAGTGCAAGCCCCGTCACCCTGATACCCAAGGAGCACATATGGCCCACTGGAATCTCCACAAGGGGAAGCTACAGGACCCAGAAACTGTTAACACATCCATCTCTCTGTCAGGGAACGCCAAGGATTAACAAGCCTACCTGGAGCTTGGGGGACATTGGGAAGCCTCACTAACCATCTCTTCCCTTGGGAAACAGGCATTGGATTTCAATGTGAGAATATATTGCATGTAATTGGACTTCTGATCAATTTAACAGGATGGTGGAATATGTCACTAAAGGTGTCAAATCCCCATGTTGCATCTGATGAGTAACATTACAAATGAAGATAAAGGAATAATTTCTTCTTGGCCTGAACTGGCAATCAGGTGATGCCTGAGAAGATGCTAACTGGCTTGTGTTTATGGAGGATATCCCATTGTTTACATGTGTGAATGATATCTGCCAAACTCACCATGCTGAACAATTTGTCTTGATAAGAATCTACAGAAGCCAGTATCACAGGCTAATTATCTGTTAGAGGGGAAAAATATGTCCTTTCAACTGAATGTCTTTTTTTAATGCTTTTTTTTACTTTAGTTTTGAGAGAGAGTGCAAGTAGGGGAATGGCATAGAGAGAGGGAGACACAGGCTCTGAAGCAGGCTCCAGGCTCTGAGCTGTTGGCACAGAGCCTGACAAGGGGCTTGAACTCACAGATCGTGAGATCATGACCTGAGCTGAAGTCAGACACTTAACCGGCCGAGCCACCCAGGTGGCCCTGATTGTCTCTGTCTTAATTTTAGAGAGCCCTCTCCCCCACATACTCTCAAGGAGAAAATGGAAAGCCTCTTCTTTATCATTTCTAGGGGCACCAGCTATACACATCATATCATAGAGTTTTTCTTGCTGGACTAAAAAAGATACTTGCCTTTTTCATCTTCCCTCATAGAGAAATCTGCTGTATAGTTTTGCTGGCTATCCCTGCCCTTCTGTGGCCCTTTCCTATTTCTGTCTTCTTTTAAAAAGATACATCTCTAACAGTGAAGGCTGTATGTTCTGAAGGGACCTTTGCCGAGAGAGTGTTTGGGGTCCTTTCCCTTGTTTATTTTTCATTAAATAAAACTACATTTGACTTACTTCTTCCACTCAAATAGATGGAGCACCCCAGGGAAAGGAAAAGAGAGGGCTTATAAAGAGGACTTCAGGGTCCTTCTCACAGGGACATGATTGGGTTAGTCCACACAGAGACGTTGAAGGAAATGCTATCACAGTTGTTAGATAAAAGAGTACACCAGTCAAGGAGCCTTTAAGTTAGCTCCTCCTGTCTTTAAAATAGATGCTGTCCAACTGGTGGATTGGAAGTAAATTAAGTCTGAAGGACACTCACATAAGCAAAGGCAGAGTGTTCTTTCCAGAAAATTTTGTGACCTTTATTATAGCTTTTAAGGGACAGTATGAATGCTTGGGTTGACGTACTTCATTACCACTGCTGGAATTTTAGGCAAGGTTGTTTTTATAGTTTGGAATTGAGAGAACAAAAAAACAAAGAGCAGCTCCTGATGTCTGGAACTTGACCTGGCACCCACAGCTAGACAGTGTTATTCTCCTATTAGACATGAACAATGCCACAGAACACCAGTCACAGACAGGGTCACTCTGAGACCATGATAAAGTGAGGCAAAACAAGGCTACATCTTAATTTTGTCTACTCACAGATGAAAACAAAGTTACTGCTTCACTCACAAAATACCAAACATTTCGCTCTTGGCTAGTGACTTCTACCTCTCTTTACCAATTACAACTTTATCCCTACTCTAGTCTGCTCTCCCTACAGGTAAGATTTACCAAGATACCCACTTTTGGAATTGCCCTTGCTTTCTGACAGCATCCAATCTAGAGCAAACCAGGCTTCCTTAGACTCTCCCCCAAATCATCCAATTGAAGTCCAAATCCTATATTAGTTTTTTTCTAATACACTATAGATGAGATGCTATAGTCCCTCATGGTATGTGTTCTCCCTCTCTGTAACCAGTATTAACACAACTTAATCAACTACAGGTGGGTTCCTGATGGTCTTTGGTTGGAGGCATTAAGTGTATAATTATTTTCCAGAGATATGCCAATTCCATCGTTGAAATTCCAATGGCTTCCTATGTCTTTCATGATAAAGCCCCATTCCTTTCCACATACACGAAAGTCTGCAGGACTTGGCCATGCCTCTTTCTTCATCAGATTACTAATTTATGTTTATCACTTATAGTGGGTTGAAGGGTGGCCCCCCAAAATATATGCCCACCTGGAACATAGGAATGTGACCTTATTTGGAAAGGGTCTTTGAGGATATAATTAAGGATCTTCAGATGACATCATATGGATTATGTAGTTGGGCCCTAATTCCAAGAAACAGTGTTCTTATAAGAAGAACAGAAGACACAGAAGAGGAGAAACACAGAGGAGAAAGATGGATGCAGAGATGGGAATGATGTGTCTACCAACCACCAGAAACTGGAAGAGAGACATGGAAGGGATTCTCGCTCAGAATCTCTAGCAGGAACCAACTTGCTGACAGTTTGATTTCATATGTACAACCTCTGGAACCTTGAGAAAATAAGTTTCTTTGTTTTAAGCTACAAGTTTGTGGTCATTTGTTACAAGAGCCATAAAAAACCAATATATCCCTTCCCCAGCTTGCAGAACCACTCTCTTTGCCCATGCTTATCACTCAGCCTGGACAAGCCTTGCTTGTCTTTTTAACTCCTATTTGTCTTTATAACTCACTCCAAATGTCATCTCTTCTGAAAAGACTTCTTGGACTTCCCCCAATTTAATTTACATGACCTCCCTTATGTTTCCATAAGAGCCTGTACTTTCTTTTATCCTGGCTGTTTTTATACTGTATTGTAGCCCTGATTTATCTGTTTGTCAACCTACCTAGACTGTAACATCTTTAGGGTGGAGACCATGCCATTTATCTCTTTAAGATTTATATGTATAGTGCTCAGCTTATAATGTGGGCTGTATGAATGAATGGCTCACAATTTCTGTTGTTCAGAACACTGTTGCTGGTTTCTTCACCCTTGAAAGTGATCCTTTTTTAAGCATGTTATACCCATGTCAGGGTATGTGAACTAAAATAGGAGAACATAAAAAATTACCACAAGACTGGAGAGACTGTTTGAATTTGTTACAAGAGTAATTGTCACAACACCAAAACACGTAATCCTCTCATAAAGCATATTTAAGCACAGGGTAGTTGAGCTCCTGCTCAATGAGGGAGTTCAAGGGTCACCATCTGCAGTGGACAACTGTGCTGCATATATCCTACTCCACATGTGATCCCATGGGGCTGTTGATAACACACCAACATAAAACTGAATGTGTAATACCCATTCTGGATGCATATGACATACTTTTAATGACCTTGTTATACTGACACCCCTAACTCAGCACAGTAGAGCTGCCTTAGAAGAAGTTTTTATGATGTTCTGGAGAGACCAGGAGCTTCTGAGTCAGCAGAGCTACTCTTAAACCCTTGGTGTCACCGCTTGCCAGCTATTCAAATCTACCTCCTTGAACTTCAATTGTCTCAAGTGATACTGAGACCTTTTACCACCTGATTGCTCTGAGGATTAAAGATGATAAGATATATAAAGTCACTGGCATATAGAATGTGCTCAATGTGTGACAGATAATAACATGATTTATCACAAAAATGGTGTAATACCTAGTAGTAGAAAGCCAAAATAAATGTCTCCAAAATCAATTCAGAAGAGGAGGGGGAAAACTAAAAATAGGCAAAAAAATATTTCTTCCCATCCCCAAAGCATAAAGCCTTCACCTTTACTCTGGAGATTTCAATAATGAATTTCTATTTTAATTGACGCTGCAAACGAGCCATGCTTCGCACACCAGCACACTCACTCTCTCAGTGATGCTGTGCAAGGAGCTTTTAAATCAGTCAGTGAGCGTAATGAACTCCAATTTTCCTTTGACAAGGGCAAAATTACAAACGTGCTTTTCACTTCCAGACAATTAATTAATTTGTTTACACGATTTCTTTGCTTTGTTTTATTTCATAATTCTTTCCTCTTCACTTGCCTAATCTCAAGGGTTTATTATTAACTTTTCAGGTGTTCCTCCAGGGTATAGCAGAGTATAATTTAAGGGGCATTCTTCACTTTAATGAATTTCAGATTGGGGGATGAAAGAATAAAACAGATCTCCAAAATAGCTCTAGGAAATATTTTTGACAGTTTTCATAGCTATATATTATATTCTTCCTTTAAATGTAAGATTACCTGTCATGGTGTATCTCTATTATCAATGTCTAGAAAGGGATCAATGTTTCTTCTAGGGTGTCTGACCACAGGAAGATTCATGGTGTGGTGTATGTTCGGCAATGTGAACATGCCAGACAGGACCCAGATTTTTCATCTTTCTGGTGTTCCGGGACATTTCCTGATTCATTCTTATGCAAATTGTGTTTTTGCCCAAATGATCATTGCCACATTTCCATTATACACTTATATCTCAGTGTTTTCAAATGCTAACAAGCTATTCTTGGCAGGCAGGGTCTTTTCATGGTTTTCTTTTCTTGTTGCTGCTGGTTTTTTTTTTTTTAAGCATAGCCATGCTTTTGATTGATTTGGGGCTCTTCCATAAATCTGTGTTTTTAAACTCTGAATTGAATTCACACAGGTTCCCCTAGGAGAGTTTCATTTTACAGAGCGAACATAAAAAGCCATGCAAAGTTCTGAGCTCTGTGTCATTCAAAGAGTTCAAACAGAGTTTAGAGGGGCTGAGTTTGAACATTCATTTATTTATTCTATAGATATAGTGTCTAGCATAGAGCAGACACAGTATCCATAGAACGAATAACAAATGAAGTGTTGGGCATTTTAAACATAAAACCTCTTTTAATTCAGTAATTTTATGTGATTATAAATCTTAGAGCCCTTGAACCCCAGGCTCCCTTATAATGAAGCAGCCAAAAGTAGTTATTTATACAAAAGTTCCATATTCTGTACAACATTATGTCTCAGTCCTGGCCACAAATTGCTCAGCTGACCCAACTATGCCAATAGAAATTCATGCCATGGCCTGAAAGGGGACTTGAAAAAGTCAGTGGACTTCTCTAAACTTCAAACTTTTCATCTATAATATGATGCCAGGGTACTACAATGATCTCTAACCTCTCTTCCAGGAACAACATAACACTGTGAGACCCTTTAAAATTTTCTCAGTAGAAGATAGAAAAGGATGAAAAGAAGAAGAACCCAAGAGTCCCCAATTCTGGACTTTTCCCTTAGAGAAAAAAAAAAAAAACATATGTACAAAGTAAGGGGCACATTTGCAAATTACATGCATGTATTAGATTTTAATTGCTATAAGTTGTTATCAATTACTATTAATTACTATAAAGCATTAAGTAAGCTGAGGATTTTTACTTTAGTTGTTTCTCCAGCTCTGGCTAATTAGAACAGACTGATTATTTATCCACTCTTTTGCCACTTTTAACATGTGTGGTCATTATCAGTTTTTCATAGAATGGACACATTGTTTAACTATTAATAATTGCAATTATTACTGGGATACAACAAAATGAAGAAGTTTACATATTTTGAACCTCACCAAAGATAACAAATATGACAATTTTTTTGTTTGGACAGAACACTAGATGTGCTGGGAGGATTTTTACTGTTTTCCAGATGCCAAAATACTCTTACATGAATGTGAAATCACTTCTCAAATTAAAGAGGTGGTGACACAATAGATGTTCTTTTAGTGGATAACAGCATAATTTTCACTATCAAACAGGAGATTTAAGCTGAACTAAGATGAGCTCTTAAAACTCAAAATCACACCTCTTCCTCATAATTGTTGGTAGTCATAAAGCTGCTTCCCTTTGAAGTGACTTTCAGCACAAGGGTACACCATGACAGTTTACACTGAATGAAACAAAGATATCAGGCTGGGAACTTTACCATTACGAGGCCGCACAGCATACTGGTTAAGAGTCTAGAGGTTGGACTTCTTCTTTTAATATGAGCTCTACTCCTTCCTAGGTATGCAATCATGAGCAAACTCCTTAAGTTTATTTCTCTCAGCTTTCTCCTCTGTAAAATGGAGATAATAACCATCACTAGTCATGAGAGAAATGCAAATGAAAACCAGGATGTGATATCACCTCATGGGTTAGAATGGCCATCATTAAAAAGCCAAGAGTTAGAAAATACTGGCACGGATGTAGAGAAGAGGGGACCCCTGTGCACTGTCGGCGGGAATGTAAATTGGTACAGCCACTGTGGGGAACAGTATGGCAGTTTCTGAAAAAATTAAAAATAGTTACTGTATGAATCACCAATTCCACTTGTGGAAATAATTCCAAAGGAAAAAAAACAACAACACTAATTTAAAAAGGTATCTGTACTCCTATGTTCATAACAGCATTATTTATAATAGCCAAGACATGGAAACAACCTATATGTGCACTGATGGATAAAGAAGTTATAGAGAGTGTGTGTGTGTATTTAAATATATATTTGTGTGTGTATGTGTGTATATATATAGATAATAGAATATTATTCACCCATAAATAATGAGAAAATCCTACAATTTGCATCAACATGGATGGACCTTGAAGGCATGATGTTAAGTGAGGTAAGTTAGACAAGGATAATAATATATGATCTCATTTTTGTGTGAAATCTAATTAAAACAAAAGAAAACAAAACAAACCAACAAACTCATAGATCTGTGGTTACCAGAGGTGGGAGGTAGGGAGGGAAAACTGGAGGAAGATGATGAAAAGATATAAAATCTAAATTACAAGTTAAGTACTAGGGGTGTAACATAAAATATGATGACTGTCATTAACTCTGCTATATGATACATATGAAAGTTTTTGAGAGTAGATCCTGAGAGTTTTCATCACAAGGAGAATTTTTTTTCCTTTCTGTTCTAAATATATGAGATGATGGATGTTAACTAAACCTATTGTAGTAATCACCTCACAGTTATGTAAATCAAACCATCATGCTGTATACTTTAAGCTTATACAGTGATGTATATCGATATTTCTCAATAAGACCAGAAAAAAATTAATGGGGATAATAACAATATCTATCTCATAAAGGTTTGAGAAGAAAATAAGCTAATGTATGTAAAATATATAACATCATGCATAGCATATAGTGAGCACTTGATAAATATAAGCAATATTATCATCTAGTTTCTTGTGATACACAGAAAAACACTGGGCAAACCAAATTGGGACATTGCATACTTCAGTAGAATTCAGTTGTAGGTTTTCTCTTTTTTATGATAAAAATTCAGGACTAGAATGGTGGTTCCTAACTGGTAAGATTTTGAGGGTTGCTAGGAAACTCTCCCCCTATTAATAGATGCAGTCTCCCAAAGCAAGAAATTTTGAGGTATACAGAAGTGCCTTGAATACTCATTTATTAATTCAACAAATATTTATTTTTTAACAGTGCCAAACATTTCACAGTTCCTTCTCAAATTTCTGTGAAATTAATAGCACACTTGGGAGAGGACATGGGGGAGGGTAAAGAAATGGGTACAATAGGTATAAGAAAATAAGATGGGGGGGGTCCTGGGTGTCTCAGTTGGTTAAGCATCCGACTCTTGATTTTGATTCAGGTCATGAATTCAGGGTTCATGAGTTCTAGCTCAGTGTTGGGCCCATGCTGACAGCACTGAGCCTGCTTGGAATGCTCTCCCCTCTCTGCTCTTCCGAACTCACGTACATTATCTCTCTCTCAAAAATAAATAAACTTTTAAATAAAAAAAAGGAAAAAAAAAGGAAAAAGAAAGAAAATAAGACCTGAAATGTAGAGATAGTCGCATTGTTAAATCTGACCCTAGATTCATGGTGTTTCTGTATTTTTTCACAAAACAGCATATAGAAAAAATGATAATACTCACATAACACACTGGGGTAAACAGACAAGGCTGCTCAAAAATGATGATTACCTCATCATTTAGAGATTCTGGCAGGACCATCATAGGCTGAGGGGACTGAAGCCATAACACACGGTATCTCATGCTGATGTATCCTGTTTAGGAAGTTCTGGCTTTAGAGGCTTTCATGAAAGTCCAAGTCATGAAGCCTAGGACTCCAAGAAAGAGAAGTGCAATAGTTCCCGTTTTCCTTTCAGAGTAAAGTAGTTGTTTTATAACTTAAATATTACAATTAATGGTCTATTTATATGATCAAATTTCAGTATCAGTAGAAACCTTCTTGGAAGGTTTAGGATAAGTGATGCTGTGCCGTAGTAACAAACGAATCTGTAGTTTAGCCCCCTCCCCACACACATTTATTTCTTGCTCATGTAAATGCTAATATGGATTGGTGCCATGCCTGTACCTTATGTAGGACCCTCTAGAACACACGATCTCTAAAGCCTAAAGAGATGACAAGAAAGAGAGAGGCGGAGGATCGATGTAAAGGACTCTAAACCTCAGCCTAGAAGGGAAACATTTCACCCCTGATCACAGTTCATTGATCAAAATTTGCTACAACTGTACAGGCCAAAGAACTCAGAAAACACATGGAAAACTGGTGTGCACAATTTCTTCCCCATTTGATCAGAGTACTCTCAAGTTTTAGAAGATACATTACCATCTGATATCTTAGTAACTTCTGATGCTTTGTTCTTAGCAAATCGTATCTCAAGCCAACAGAGACTCGACAGGGGCACACTAAGTACAAAATATCATAGGATAAATAAATCTAGTTACTGAGGTTGAGGAAAGGTATCAGACTACATATCATAGTCTGAAACCATCTCTAAGTTAGAGTGAGACATCCTTGGTAATTTTACTGATCTATAAAGGTCATGCCCCAGATAAACACAACCCTATCATTTTCATAATCCTGCATTCATATTGCTTTTTCTTTGACCTTATTGGTATGTATTAAACCTCAATGTAGCATTTTCTGCAAAATGTCATCAATATTTTACTTTTCCCAGAAGCATTTTTATAAAATTAGCATACTCTAAAATTCTCACAACACTATGCCTACTTACACTTTCCCTACCTAGACATTATAACATACAATGTTGTTCTGTTATTTAGAGGTATATCTCAATGTCCTATCCTTCCTTGAGCTGACTTGAATTAATTTTGCAAGGTAAATTTGGTGAAAGATGATTGAATGTATTAATTGAAGCTTAAATCCAAGGCAACTAATTCTATGTATTCCATCGAACAAAATGCTCCTTTGGACCAAGTATTTGGACTTAAAAGATAATATGGAGCAGTCATACCCTTGGTTTCTACAAAGCTCAAAAAGCAGGCTATGAGCATAAAATTAGCTGAATTGATGCAATGGGACTTTGCCACTTCAAAGAGGATTGGGAGGGAGGCTGAGTACAGCTCATTAAGCTGTGTATTTAAATACAATTGCAATAAATGGAACTGGAGGGTTGAATTCTTATCTATGTTCTCAATGCATAAGTTAGGACAGTGCAACATTTCTATAGAAGATAAGAAGAAATGGGGCCCAGAGATAGAAAACTTTAATGAAACTATTTCTTCAAGTTTCTGTGAGATAAACAGAGCAAATTTAAGGACCACTCATTTTAGACGGCCATCTTTATGTTGTTTCCATATTTTCCATTAATTTTGAGAAAAAAAATGAGCAGGGGAGATAGTTTGGTGATTTATATCTAGAAGTCCCAGTTTCCCTTCTGAAGAGAATCCTGACAAAAAATTACTTTGTTCACTGGTAGAAAACAGCTAACTGTACAAGAAGAATGGACAATCCTATTTCTTCCCCTTCCTTGGTTTCATACTAGTTTTGCCTCCCTCATTTCTTTCCTTTAATCACAGCTAAAATTTGGACAGTACATTCAAGGAGAGGGAGAGAGGGAAGAAAGGCAAGCACATACTTCTTTTTCTTTAAATCCAAATATGGAGAGCCAAAAAAACAAGCAGAGAGAGGAAGCTACATTATCCATATGAACAAAGTATGGAAAAAACATTTCCTTCCCATTCTTTGTCCAAGAGCCACCTGAAGGGAATGCTGAAGCCTCATTTTACCAGTTCCTTTATGTTATTCATGCCTGTACACCAGCTTCCCCCACCCCGCACATGTACACACTACAAGAATATATAAAAAAAATTTTTTTTAATGGCAACTTAAATAAAATAATCCTGTGTAAAATTTCATAGAGGGCTGGTTTTGGTTTTAGATCTAAACCCTCATTTTCTTTTCTTTTTTTTTTTTTAATTTTTTAAAAATGTTTATTTATTTTTGAGACAGAGAGAGACAGAGCATGAACAGGGGAGGAGCAGAGAGAGAGGGAAACACAGAATCGGAAGCAGGCTCCAGGCTTCGAGCCATCAGCCCAGAGCCCGTCTCGGGGCTCGAACTCACGGACTGCGAGATCATGACCTGAGATGAAGTCAGATACTTAACCAACTGAGCCACCCAGGCACCCCAATTCTTTTTTTTTTTTAATTTGAGAGAGAGGGACTGGGGAGAGGGAAAGAGGGAGAGAGACAGAGAGGGACTCTTAAGTAGGCTCCATGCTCAGCATGGAGTCCAACACAGGGCTCAATCCCAGAGTCATGACCTGAGCCAAAATCAAGAGCTGGATGCTCAACCAACGGAGCCACTCAGGCAACCTTAACCCTCATTTTTAATTTGATATGAATTCTTCAGCTTCTCCCATACCAGTCTCCTAGTAACCTAAATTCTATGAGCGAAGGATTACAGGGGGAGGTGCAAATCAGGGCAAATGTTTATGGGCTTTAAGGGGCACGTGGTTGGCTCAGTCGGGTGGGTGGCTGACTTGGGCTCAGGTCATGATCTCATACCAAAAACATTTTAGAGGGAGAACTTAATTTTTTTTTTTTTAGTAAAATCTAACTGAATTTATATTTTTTATGTTTGATATATTTTATTTTATTTTATTTTATTTTATTTTATTTTATTTTATTTTATTTTAATCAAGTTAGTTAACATACATTGTAGTCTTGGCTTCAGAGGTAGAATCCAGTGATTCATCTTTTACATATGGCGCCCAGTGCTCCTGCCAAAACATGTCCCATCATCCACTTAACCTCTTCCCCCACCTACCACCCCTCCAGCAACCCTCAGTTTTTTCTCTGTATTTAAGAGTCTCTTATGGTTTGCCTCCCTCTCTGTTTTATCTTATTTTTTCCTTCCTTTCCCCTATGTTTATCTGTTGTGTTTTAGAGATTCCACATATGAGTAAAATCCTCTATCTGTCTTTGTCTGACTGATTTATTTCGCTTAGCATAAAAGGCCCTAGTTCCATCCAGGTTGATGCAAATGGCAAGATTTCATTCTTTTTCATTGATAAGTAGTATTCCATTATATATATTTACACTACATCTTCTTTTTTGAGATTTAAAGTTTATTTGTACCTGGATAATTGGAAAATTGCAGTTTTGTGGTAGGGCCAGGTATTTTAATACTGCATTAACTACATGACCTAGCCATATTTTCTCCTTTCCTATGAACATTGAGGATAATCCTCTGATGTTGGTGCTGGACTAGCCACTTAATACACAAATCCCCATTCTCAGCTTTCTGAAGAGAAGACTGAGGCTCACATACATTAAACAGCTTGTTCAGAATGAGACAGCTAAGGAAGAGTGAAGCTGGGAACAAAACCAAGGTCTGTTGTAATACCAACTCATACTGTTTTCATTACGTCATGCTCAGTTTTTGCTGAAAGGGTTTATTATGTCACATTTAGCTGAAAAAGGAAACAACAATCATCTATTTTTTCCCAACACACAAAGGCACATCATGTTTAACAAGGTCTATCTGTAATGTCTTTTAGTCCTTTTGTTTGCCTTTTGTTTTTGTTTTTCTAAATTTATTAAAAGTTGTCAGCACTACATTTTTGCTGTACAAATTTTAGGAAATACTAAGGAATCAAAATCACCTGTGATCCCATCATCATTCTTCATGTGAATATACATCCTTCCAGTGTTTTTCTGATGCAGTTATATTCACAGATGTGACTAAATAGAATCTTTTATAAATTGCTCTACTTTTTGCTCCATATTTTATAAACATCTGCCAATGTAATAAAATGTTAGCTTAAAGTAGTAAATATGTTTTTGTAAATTATATGAAGTACATGATGTATATTTATAATACCAGAACTGTTTTTTAGAATTTTTTTTAACGTTTATTTATTTTTGAGACAGAGAGAGACAGAGCATGAACGGGGGAGGGTCAGAGAGAGGGAGACACAGAATCTGAAACACGCTCCAGGCTCTGAGCTGTCAGCACAGAGCCCGACATGGGGCTCGAACTGACGGACTGCAAGATCATGACCTGGGCCGAAGTTGGCCGCTTAACCGACTGAGCCACCCAGGCACCCCTATAATACCAGAACTTTTAATTTTACCACTCTATAGCTCTCACACAACCATTATCCAGTCCAACTGTGAGGAATATCTACGCTAGTCAATTCTTCTTAAAAATGTATGCTTCATGAGAAACAACAATCAGAATCCCAGTAGCTAAATCTTTGTTTACGTTCATGATTATTTCCATTGGATAAATACCTTAAAGTGGAATTGTTTCTTTAAATTCACAGTTTAAAAGCTCTTGATATGTTTTCCCCAATTTCCTATCAGGGAATTTAGTAATTTCTAAGCCCAGCAGCAACATATGGAATCTACTGCTGCTAATGATAAGTTTTATCTTTTACTATTAGAACCACTGGTGTAACTACCACCACCACCATGGCTACTACTTTTAAATCCTTCTAATCTGGTAAACTAAAAGGAATTGAAACCCAGCCTTTTATGATAGTATCTTTTACTTTCCCTAATTACATAACTGTTCACAACAGCCTAGTATTTTTAAGCTTTCCTCCTCCCAGTGGTTTCCCCATGCCATTCCTTCTGCTTGAAAGACCACTTTCCATTCATAATCTCTTCATTTTTTGAGATCAGCTTCCCATCCTTCTCTAACCACCATCCCAAACCAGAAGCACTTTACATTCCTCAAATTCTAAAGTAGTTATCTTATTAGTACTTACTGGATAATTAACTGGGTACTTTCTTGTGGTATCCCTAGTTTTTGTTTCGTTGTTTTAAACTGTTGCTTAATTTTGAATGGTTTTACTTTCCCTCACATAGGCTTTTCTTTTGCATTTTGTGCACCACACACTAGTAGCTGTAGTAGAATGCTTGCATTTAGAATTCGATAAATATCTACTATATTTGTTTCTTTCCTAGCATTCTTAGCTGTACATTGTTACATGCATTTATTGCCTTGTTTATTACCTCTTTTCTTCATTAGTGTCTAAACTCCAGGACAGCAGGATTTATATCTGTGCAAATCAAGTGCCTAGCTCAGTATCTGGCACATTGCAGGTCCCTAATAAATATTTGATGCTGATTGAATTGGAGGAATAAGTAAATTTACCATGGGGATGATAACCCCTTCTTCAATTCTAACGAGTATGTGATCAGGAGAAAATTTCTTAGGGCTAGAGGAGATTTATGATAATAGAACAAAAAATGAACAGTTTGAAGAATCTGAATTCTTTTTTTAATCATGAACTGGATTAATAGATCTCATGGACTAACAGGGCTAATATGTGTTTTTCAGCAAAGACCCGTTGTCTTCTTTATATGGAGCCAAAATAACTTGCTACTTCAGGGGTATGACCTAAGCTTAGGTCAGAGAAGCTTCTGCAAGCTTACTTCCTTTGTTATCATTTTCTTTCTCACAATATCCAGACTCTTTGTCTCTTTCCAACCCACTCATAATATGTTCAACTCATTTTCTGATTTTGCATAATCCAGAACTTCCTTTTGAGAAATCTGCTCAATTAGAAAGGTAGAAAGCTCCTAATAAGCTTGTACTCTTCCCTGCCCAAGATGATAATAATATACGTCTGTCAACCTAGCACCTTTTCCTAGCATTAAGTGGACTTAAAACATTTGTAATGTGCATAAGAGGGAGATTTAAGGCAATAAAACTTAATGTTAATGATGGTAATCTAGCAGTCAACACTACCCCTTCTCCCCACTTCACAAATCAAGTGCAATGCTCAAAGGAAAATGAGCATCACACCCTCTAACCAGAACACTTAAAAGTTGACCTGGAAGAGCCTGTAAGAATATGGAAAGGGCATATTTTAGACTGAGCTGACGGATTCATTCATGGGGGTTGCCTGTGGCTGCGTTTATTTTATGGCTGCCAACATTAATAGATTTGCAGCTAAGGAGAAAAATAAGTTTCTGGAGTGTTTAGTTTCACGTAGGATGAAGTAGGACTCATTAAACAACATGCCAATCCTAGGAATCTCTGTTCATGGGCTGGAGATGTGGACCACCCCATGTAAGTAGGGAATGAGAAGTGGCATTTTATAAGTCTTACACTAGACCCAACACCAATTGAGTTCACATCTAAAGAAAGAGAATACTTGTTAGATGGCCCTTAAAAATATTGCCTGAAAACACTCAAAATGATATCCTAGAGGCCTATTTATGTTGGGATCTATTTTTATAATATTCTCATCAGAATAATTTTTTGTTGGTTTAATCATAAGTATAAGCTTTCATTCCTTTATCATCAATCAAAATTTTGGTCCAGAACTATTTTAGGTACCAGGGAAATAAATCATGAAAATGTAAAATGGAACTTTCATGCCTCAACATATTTACCCCCTGCCTAAAGAAATAAGGCTCACTCAGAAAATTTTCTACTTTGACTTCTGGCTATCAGTATAAGACACATTCACTGGGGGTCAATTATGGGTGCAGGAGAGGGGGCCTTGTGCTTTACTACTTCTCTTAGAAATTTAAAGGAAAAGACAACCAAAATGAGGTTGACTCCTTGTCCATGCTCCCACCTGCCATTTCCTTCTTCAACTCTAAACTCAAAAGGATGTCCACTGCCAAGTTCTACTGGAAACATCATGCCCTGTTATCCTTCTTAGATCTTTGCCTTTGTTTGTGGAGGGCCTTAGGCAACACAAGTAAGACTCAAACTCTCATCTGCAGGACAGTTGTGTCCAAGACATTCTCCTTACCAATAATTTAGATGTGCAGCTAGTCAGTGAAGGCTTCCACCCAGTCTTAGTATTAGCAATGGCGGTAGAAACAGAAGAAGCTCCCTTAGCAACCAGCTCCCTTAAAATCTGAAGGAACATAGTTTGGCTATTAACTTATTCCAGTCTAAAATATATTCCTGTGATTTGAAAATTTACCCAGCCCTCTAAGGCCCTGAAATCCCAACTCTTCCTCTATCCTTCATTACCTAAGTCATGTTAAAAGGATTTACCAAATGCTAGGGCTTTGAATTCTGATGGTTCTTTAATCTCTCTCTCTCTCTCTCTCTCTCTCTCTCTCTCTCTCTCTCTCTTTTCCATTTTGGCAACAATAAAGAAATTCTTCAAATGCCAACTGACAGCAGGGCTGTCCATGTGTAGCATCAGCTGTCAATCACAAAAGTCGTGAGAAGTGAATGTCATTTTTTCTTTAATAGAGGTGGAAGGGAGGCATTTTAGTTAAATAGTAATTGGAACAGATTTTTTTTCCCCATCAGTACATTTTCAGGGAATTGGCTCGTTAGACAGCATGGTGGACAAAATCAATTAACATCTTCCAAAACAAAACCTGCCTTATCTATTTTGTATGCAAACATGGCAAGAGTCAAGCTGAGACTCTATTAAAGCCTTGCTCCTTTAGGTAACAGCTCTCAACATGAGAATGAAGAAATTCTTGACTATTAGTCTGCAATATATTTTTATTTTGTACTCACTGAGAAGAGGTATATTGAGGGGATTAAAAACCATGTGCATACCTGAAAATTGCATTAAGGAAATGGAAGACATCAGAAAAAAAATATTAATTGCAGAGTTTAACTAATGTGGGTCTAACAAGTTCTCACACTGTGAACATGATTTTGTTTCCATCCCCAGTCTCCAATGGAAATCCCACAATCCAGTTTCCTTTAGAAGTGGCCAATAATGCTATTCAGCTAGAAAGGAAAGCAAGCAAGCAACAAGAAAGAACTGAGACTCCAGTTGGTTGTCTGATGGTCACCGTTTCTATGACACAATGTAAATTTGTCTATAAAGACAACATGTTTTGCATACAGCTGACTGAAGATAAAAGAGCAATACGTGGAATTTGGCAAGATAGTTTTAAAATAATGTTTAATAAAAAAGCATGCTCTAGCTGAAGCTAGCTAACTCTGGCAGCTTTAGCATGGGTGAAGTATGGTAGATCTCCAAAACTAGCTGGAAACCAGTGAGATAGCAGAGAGCTCCCAATACAGCATCTGGGAAAGAAAATGTTTTAGAACTATAGTGAATATCAACTGCATTTGTGAAGGTTTTCATGTGACATTCTTGGAAGAAAAAGAGTTCACAGATTACAGCAGTGTAGGAATATGTACCTAAGAACTATAATGCCTTTTTTCCTTTTTCAGAAGAGCCAGTATCTTTTTATTGTTAAAAATCATGATTAAGATATCCTTAATTCTTTCTATTTACTGCTACCTAGGAAAGTAGTTAGAAATACAGCTGTAGCATGAAAGAACTACATTATTACTGGATAGCTTTATTCACTTCCCTGTACAAAAGTCACCAGACTGCTAGTGAGGTTGGCAGGAGTGATGAGGGAAGGAAGCTATCAGTGGACTGGTTTGTGAAAGATGGGATTTCTGAGTCTGTACTGCAAGAGCACAGGTTAGAACCCACAGGCTGCAAGGAAGGCAAAACTCACAGACTCCTCTATAACCCTCCCTTAAACTGAGCAATTCTAACCATATGTGCTTCTCTTGCCTCATACCATTCAGTGGCTTTCCTGTGTCCTCCTAGAAGAAGTTTAGACCCTTGGTGTAGTAAATCCTTCAGTATCAATCTTCTCCTACCTATCCAGGGTCAACTTGGACAGATCTGTTTTTCTGCTATGTTGTGGTTATCTACAATCTTCCATAAAAGCTTTATATTCTTTTTCACCTCCATTGCTTCTGCCTGGAACCATGTTCTCTGTCTGTATTTTCCTGAAATCCATCTAGTAAAAAATAAACACAGATATTGACTCTTCAAAGAAGGCTTCTCTGGATCACTAGGACTGTATTAATCAATTTTCAGAAATATCTCTAATATGTCTTCCACATTTTATACCCAGCCAAACTATGCTTAAGTATAAAGTCTACAGACAAACGTACTTAACATACAAGAACACTGGGGATATTGAGGAAACTACAAGGGAACAAATTTAGTCAATAAAACATGACTAGGGAAAGCATGACAATAGATGAGGTAAGCACAGACTAGAGTCCCTGAAGAACTCTATCTAATATAATGGGGACATGTGACAGACCAGAATGAGAGTCACATATGCCCTGACAATACAGAAAAAATATTACTAAAAATATTTGAGAGAGGATAAAAGGTAGGAAGTAGAGCAAATTCTCAGATTGACAGGAGTCAAAGGAGAACATAAAAAGGCTTCATCTCAATTAATGGAAATAAATGCATATTTTTTTCTATATTAACACTAAGAAAGATTATGATTCACTGCTCATAGTAGGGAGCTAATGCATATTCATTAAAGCAATGCTTCCTGATACTTTTCAAATGATAGCTCTACAAGAAAATTATATACTCACAGGGACTGAGGGAAGCAGACAAGACTATTCATGGCCAGAGGCTTGTCCAACTGCACTAAGACTTGTCATACACTGGATGAGAAGCTCTAGTTTAAACATATACAACACTAAAAATATTATATAATGCTTTAGTTGTAAAACTGGTTAGCTGGGAGAAAATACAAACTCCTTATTTCTTTATTTCTTTACTTATTTATTATTAAGTAGGCTCTGTGCCCAACGTGGGGCTTGAACTCATGACCTTTAGATCAAAAGTCAGATGCTCTTCCAACTGAGCCAGTTAGGTGCCCCCAAACTCCTTTAAATAGCAAACACACACACACACACACACACACACACACACACACACACACACACCAGAGCACATAATTAAAACAAACAAGCAGACAAAACTCGAAGAAAAAGAGAAAATACATGAGAAAATAACATGAGAGGACCTGGGTCAAATATTTCTTGCCACATCATTAGATATATGACTTAATTTACCTATTAAAAGATGAAGACTTTCACATTAGATCACGAAACAGGTCCAACTCTATTCTGGGAACAAGAGATCTTTTAAAAATAACTGTTTCAGAAAGAATGAAGATAAAAGGATGGAGCAATGTATGTCAGGAGAAGGAAAACAAAATTCATTGGTTAGGGATCTTAAAATCAGAAACAGTGGTATTCAGATTTAAAACACCCATTAATTGAGAAAAGATAGTATGTTTTGAAATGCTAAAAGTTGCAGTTCAAAATAAAGACATCAGAATCACAACCATTTGTGAACCAAACAACATAATTATATAACATTCTGAAAATTCAGAAGTTAGCAGGAGAAATACCCTGTAAACAACCAGCAGAAGGGCACTTTTAGCCAGCTGTGTCTTCAATGACAGATGAAGTACTAAAAAATGATATAATTCACACAATTAATAAGGTATATCAAATAATGCATTTCAAGCTTTATGCATTGAAAATAAAGACTATACTTTCTTTTCAAGAATCCACATGTCAATCAAAAATGTAACCATATATTGTCCAAAATGGAAACTAATTTCTCCTTTCCAAAAAAGGAGAAATAGCATAGTCCACATTTTCTGATCACACTGTAATAACTAGGTATTAACAGCAAAATCAGAAAAATAAGCCAATTCCAATAGGGAGTCTTGATACTCTCACAACTCCTGTGTTAAATGAAATACAAACCAAATTTACAGGTTGACTAGAAAAACAATACTATAAAAGCACTGCATATCATAACCTATGGGAAATAGTAAAAGCAGTGCTTAGAGAAAAATCTATAGCCTTAAATATTTATATCAATAGGAGGAAATAATAAAATTAAAACAATTAAATATTTGACACTATTTTTTAAACAACAAACTATATTTAAGAAAACCATAAAGGAATATAATTGTAAAGTTGTATTGAGTAAGTTAGGATATACGTTAAGTGGAAAATCAATATTTTAAGTTTGTTTTGAAAAAAATTAGGGTGAAACATTATATTATCATATTATTATAAAAAGAAAATTATAGATAACTACAGTTAAAAATGATAATTAGGAAGTAAACACTGAGAAGGAGAAGAATATAGTCTTAACATTGTACAAATACATTTGAAAAGGGAAGAAGAGAAAATATTCTAGGAAGAGGTAAATGACTAAAACAAGTTTTAAAAAGAGACAAAATAAAAACATCCATTTTCATAGATTAGAAAAGTCTGACTTGAGCCTCATTCAGAAAAAGAAAGCATTAGGCCCAAAAATTTCACAGAAAAATCATTCCATGACTTTAAAGGATAGAGAATTCTAATGTTAAATAAATTGTAAAAGAGAGTATAAGAAGAACAAATAATAATAGTTAGCAAGAAGAATCCAGCCCCACATTATAAATTTATTATAAATAAAACTCAAGACTAATGGGATTTCATTTGAGAATTCAAGGACTAGAAAATTCAATGTTAGGAAACTATGGGTATATATTTCCAAAAGTTGGCCTCATGATTGTTAGAGAAACATCAGAATCACTCTTACTAAGGTCAGGAACAAAGTTAAGGAAATTACAATACCATTATTAATTGTATTGGATTATCAGCCAATGCAATTAAATAAGAGATACTGGATATATAAAAACCAGAAAGAGAGCAATTAAATTATTTGCAGATGATGAGACTGAATACATGGAGTTCTCAAAAGGAACAAATGGAAAAAACAATTATTATCAACAAAATTGTGTAAGGCGGCAGAGAACAAAATTAGGATGCTTTAATCCATGGCCTTCATATATACAAACAGCTCATTAGTAGAGGTAATGAAAGACAAGACTCATTTATAATTATGCATAAAGAAGAAAAAAAACTTTTAGGAATAAAGCTAACAACAAAATGTGAGATTTATATAAAGGGCATAAACTGAAATTTAAGCAAAAGAAATGGACATATCATGTCCTTGAACAGAAAGACTCATAAAGGTGATAAAAATTATAATTCTCTTTAATTTATAAATTAACCTTATCACAATGTAAAAACATAATGTTTTTATTTGTCTTATATGGCATATATGTATACGTATACATATACACACATACCCTTGGTTAAATGAAGAAGCTGATTCTAAAGTTTATATATTTAAAAAAAGGGGAAAGTAAAAACACTCTGAAAGGTAAGAGTAGTAAGGAAGAACTAGCCCTCCTTGATTTTGAAATTTATTACATAGACTCAGCAATTTAAAAATGCACATGGACAGACAAACCAACATAGAATAAAAGTCTGGAAATAGACCCCCAACATTTGAGAACTTAGAATGTCATAAGAGTGGCTTAAATGGGAAACAATGGCCTATATAAACATTGTTATTGGGATAACTGGAAACCATGTGGAAAAAGTACATAAATTTGGATTAACATTTCATACCCTACACAGGGATAAAGACCACATGTGTTAAAAAAATAATATAAAAATACCAAACACATAGTAGTGTCTAAAGAAAATATGAGAATTACTTTAAAATCCTAGAATATGAGAAGCCTCTTTTCTAAGTTTCAAAATATAGACAATATAAACAACAAATTTGATAATCCCACTTGATGAAAACCAAAAACTCAAGGCTATAAGCAAAATCACAAGACAAAAGACAAAAGACAAAATCAAAAGGCAAACAAAAAACTGGGGGAGAGAGCCCATCACAGAGAGTTATTCTAGTAGAAAGTAGAAAACAATTAAAAACAATTAAAAAAAATCAATTAAAAAACAAAACCAGAAAACCAAATACAAAAGTGGACAAACATATATCAATGCACAATTCATGAAAAGATCTGAAAATGACTCAACCATATTAAAAAAACACGCAACCTCACCAAGAATAAGAGAAAGAAAATTATACTGCAGAGAAATGCAATTTTTCACATACCATTTTGGAAAATTCCTAAGTTTGACAACACACTCTGTCAGTAAGTATGAGAAAACACTTCTATTCATTGAGGACAAGCTGTGGGTTTGTACATTGCTTATCAAGGGCATTTTGGCAAGATCTATTGAAGTTACAAATGCATATGCTCCCTAACCTAATAGTTCCACTTTTGAGAATGTATCCTACGGGTAGATATCCCTAAACATGCATAACAACAGGCACAAAGAAGATCAAGGGCAGTATTGTCTGTAATAGCCAACAACAGAGGCATGGTTAAATAAATTTGGCATGTTCATACAATGGAATATAACAAAGCTATAAAAAAAGAAAGGATGAGGAAGTTCTCAATGTACTGATATAAAAAGACACCTAAGATGTATTAATTGAGAAAAACAATATGCAGAGTTGTATATACAGTATGCTATTTGTTTAAGAGGGGCCTGATGAGAATAGAGGCTTGTATTTGTTTGCAGATATATAAGAAAACTCTGGAAGCATGCAAAACCAATAACTGGTTGGTTTCTTGAGCAGAAGACAGAAATGGGAAGAAGCACTGTTTTTTGTTTTTTTTTTTTTTTGCCTCCGGCAACCATGTTATTATGTATTCAAAAATTTTAGGAACAAATTTAAGAAACAAACTAGACAGAATTATATGAATGCAACATCACCCAAGATGCAAACACATCTGTCCATCCAGTCTCTCACACCTTTTTGCTCTCCCAATACTCTTGTTAGCCGAGCAGACAGTGCCAATCGGATTTTTAAAACATATTTACAAACTCTTGTGTGACTAGAGGGCACCTGTCCACTATCTCCTTTCAATCCGCCCAGGGCAGTGATTGAGGTCACCTGGAGAACAGGCAGCATTAACTCTACTAACTGGAGGCCCTCTGACCCCAAAGGATTATTGCCATTTGCTTCCTGTAGTAAGTACTCCAGCTCTTCTTAGGCCATTTGGGTCAGGCCAGCTAGTTTAGCCTCCTCACCAAAACCAACCTTCAATAGAGGGAGTGCTAGGACTTAATTGATGTGCAAAGACCTAAGTTTTGTAGTGCCTTGGAGGAAAAGAGCCAGAGGCTGGGCTCAGTGGAGTTCTAAAATGTTCTGTAAATTCAAATAGGTCTCTCTTTCTCTAGGGACAGTTTAGCTTGAAAGGTCATAGTCTACAAGGCACTTTCCCTGTGAGTCCACCTTTTACTCTTAGCCAGACTTCCCTTTGCATAAATGTGTTTTGAGTTAGTCTCCCTTGATTTAAACACACGAATCCCTCAGAAGGGAAGGAAGAAGCCTCTTTAGACAACATAGGTATTTTATGCCAGGCTAAACAATGTGAACTGCACTCTGCCGTAGTTTTCCCGGTGAATCAATGCAGAATTGCTCACGTATCTGTCAAAGTGTCATTATCCATTAATGGGAGAAGAGCCCTTGTTTTTCATACTTGGAACACCTCAAGGTACTCTGAAAGGGAAAAAGATTCTTTTTATATAGAGGTTTAATTCTGTAAAGTACAACAAACAAACCCAAAGAAGAGGAAGAGAAGAAGGAAGACATAGGAGGAGGAGAAGAAGGAGATGAAGAAGAAAATGGATAGGAAGAGGAGAAACAGAGTATGGATAGTAAGCACATATAAGAAACTAGCCCTTATTATTAGGGGCTATGTAGGTACTGTGATGTACCATCTTCCTTAAACGAAAGCCTGGTTGCCCCACCTCCTGGGAATGCTGTCAGCAGATGGTCTGCAGCTGTATGCCTCTTCCAGGTCAGCCTCAGTTTCGGTGGCCCTTCTTGCCCAAGATCACTGCCCCCTTTCCTGGAACAGTCCATATATGGGGACTGATCATTGCAGGAGTCACAGAGCCTGGCCTTCTCAGCCCAACAGAGGAGAACTCCCAAGGGCTATCCTAGCTCCAGAGCTCCTTCTGAGGTTGGCTAAGGCTGCCCTTGTGCCCGGGGCAGTTCACTTTCCCCCTCTGCCCCACGTCGCTGCCTTCCTCTCCCTTTCACATGCATTCATCTCTGAACACTCCCTGCCTGCTAAGCTCATTCTAAGAGCCTGTTGCTCTGGGAACCCACGCTGTAGGCAGGACAACATGTGCTGGGTGTTTTCATCTATCTCCCTCAGTCCTAGAGTGCTCTGCCCCAGGCATTTTCATCTCTCTTTCTTTGTAAATGAGGAAACAAAGGCTGAGGGGGTTAAATAATTTTTTCTCGGGTCCACAATGAGTCCACTGCAGAACTAAGATCTAAACCTGCAAATATGCAAATATGGAAAGCACCTATTCTTTGCACTCCAACACACCGCCCCCTACAGAGAACCAGTGACATAAAAGGCATCATTCCAAACTTTCTGAAGAGAGTCCTTTCACTGCAAAACAAGACAGATCTTCCATTCTTCAGCAGAAAGCAGAACCCACATTATCTGAAAATTCTGTTAGGCTGAGCTCTTGCAATTACTTGGAAAGGTAATTGTAAGCTATGGGTCCTTCTTGCTTCAGCACCCAAGGTAAAACCATTCAACTTGAAAGCAGTGAAACAGGTGGCGATTCCTATTTTTTTACAGTTGGGAATGATCAAAATGTAGCATCAACAGAGTGTCCCACATAGAGCATCTCTCTCTACATAAGAAATAAGTTTAGGTTTCAAGGATTATTAATGCCAAAGAAACTGATGGAGATGTTCTAGGTATTTATTTACAACTACTTTAGCTCACAATCAGATAATAATGGGAGGAGGGAGGCAGAGACAATGATGTTATTTTTGCAGTCCTAAACTGAGCAAAACAATGAGCAGAAATCATTTGACTTTCCATGGAATTAACTGATAGGACAGTAAAGTTGTAGAATCTTTTAGAGAAAGGCTTACATTTTAAGCCACCACTGTACTCCAACATGCTGCTTGGTTTCTCCACTTATGCAAGAATGGGACTGGATGGAATTGTTGGAGAAAGAAAACAAATTATTTGAAGATTTGAGGGAGGAATGTTAGAAGAATGAAAAATAAAGGAGAAAAAATAAAACACACACATCCTATACATAATTACATATATATATTTTCTTTTTATCAATCCCTTGTTTAATCTCTCCTGATTTAGTCCTATGAAGTAAATGGTTGTTTAGAACCAGCTTTCGTGAGGAAATAAACTGTATGTGTTGTATTTTTATATTTAATTTGCTCTATTTATCACTTTATGATTATATATAGCACCTTGGAATGTAAATATTAATTTATTGACTGAATGATATTTTGTATTATTAAGCAACATTAAATTAAAAATACCCCTAGGTGCTGCCTGCAGGATAGGTTTCTCATAATAAAACGGCTAAACAGGCGGTCAAATTATCTTGTAGAACTTGCACCCATAGTCCTATGATTTGGTGGCAAGAATGTTATCCGCAGAGCCATTAGTGCCCAGTAACCTCTGTCTTTGCACATTTGCAAATTACAGATTCACATCCTTGCTCTGATTAGCTCCTGAAGTGCTGAACAAGAACTTGTAATTATGCACCGCAGTCCACTCTCCTGACAGACTGACATTACAATTTGTATCCAAGCCCATATAGCTACAGAATATAAAAGTACTATTGAATGAAATTAGTTCATTTGGATCCACTTGCATTAATGGAAAGTGTCATTTATATTGCAGAACTGGTTTTGTCTTTTATTCATTGCTGCGCTCAGCCTCCAGTGCTAAGGACAGATTATTCCCTCAATGTACCAGACTGAACAATTGTTCTCTCTTGGAGCTCATGGCATAGGGTGGTTTAGTGGGTAGTGAAATGTCCTTGGAGTCAGAAATTCTGCTGTCCTGCCCTCAAAGCATCACAAACTCTTTTGGTAATACAAGATAGGATTTCTCACACCTAGATACATGAAACATCCATCACTGCAAGAATTGAGAAACACATCAGATTCCAAGGAAAGTATCATTACAATAGACAACTTGTTTTGAACACCTTAGAAAAAAATGTAGTATATGAATTACTAATGATTCATTGACTTTTCTTCTTCATACTCCATTCTTAGGGGAACATTACCTAACAAGTCCAGGCCTATTTAAATCATTTTACTTTTTTTCCTGTGTTATTTTGGCTTCATTCCATATTAATAATTTATCTGTAAATTCTTATATATTATCAATTCTTTTCCTTTTGCAAAGACTTTAAGTGTTCCATGATGTTTCATTAGATCATCACAGACTGATATGTCAAAATATATCCTCCCATCAATTTTGGAAAAGTACATAAGTGCCATGTCATACAGAACAGATTATACACATGTAATTTCTAACTGGTGGGAGCTTCCATTCTAAAGGAGACAGATGTGGATCAAATGGAGGTGTAGCAGTGGTGACAAAGAACAGAAGAATTTGGGACAACATATATGAACACCACAATAAATGTTAAACATACCATTCAATATAGTGTGCGTATTATAGGCTCTGCTACAATCCCACTATTGTGAACTAGACTAGTTTGGCCAATTTGCCCATAAATAGCACTGTTTATATCTGGAATAAGTGTCCATTGTAAGAATTGTGAAGCGACATTTTATTGTTTTTGAGCTGAAGCTTAAACATACATCTGTCACTTAAACTATTATATTCTATTTCCATACTTTATAACAATAATGGTAGATAACATTTTACAGAGGGCTTATTCTATGCCAGACATAGTGCTAAGTTTTATATGTATCATCTCACAACAGTCAGCTGGGGTGCAGCCTATAATTATCTCTCTTTTGTAAGGAAACAAGAATGGACATACTGGGAAGATTGTCCCAAGGTGGGATCTAATTTCTCCAAGCACACTCTAAAACCCACACTCTTATCAACTATTGGTTTGAGTGCTTATAAGTTACAACTGATAAAACTATTACACAGCACTTCTTTGGGTGCCATTTAAAAAACTTTCATAAGGTAAAAACATTGGAGTAATAATTTTCTTTTAAGTTATTTATTCTGAGCTTGGAAAGGTCATCCAGTTGAGGCAAGAATTCTGAAATCAGAGGGAAAGTAGCATTTGGGGCAAGACGTAAGCCACATACCTTAAGTATAGATCAATTCATTATTGCTTCATTATTGCATTGATGGAGTTACTTGAACTACTCAATGTGGGCAAGTTTGCAAGGAATAAGGGAGCTCAACGTTCAGACTGAGAGAGATTGGAGGTACAGTTTGGAATTAATTAGTAAAACAGTTACCTAATGGGAAAGAAACTGAGGCTGATCAGTTTCAAATCAGCACTACACTTAACAGCAAATCACCTGATTTGGTAACCTGAGATGGTTGGTGGTAAGGGAATCACTAGGAGTTCCCAGGCTCTGGCACTTTTCAAGCACACAGAATAGGAGGAGAAACAATCCAGAGACTCAAGAGGGCCTGGAAACAAATGTCCCTTTTGTGTACTTTTCTCAGTCTCCTGTGTGCACTGGTATGAGTGTCAGATCCTGACCTTTGTGGAAGGAATGTTCTTGGGTCTCTGTTTACATCCCCAGCAGCTGTTTCAGTAATATTTCCCTTGGAGACGTGTTGGGGAGCTAAAGCTTCAATACAAATTTCACATCACTGTCTGCAGGCTTTTTTTCACTTGCTGTGTTTCAAATGGAATGGATCAGCCTGCCAAGAAAGGTAAAGCTATGGTACCACCCTTTCTGCAATAGAACTAGGTTGGACTTTTCTCTTTGCCTCTGTCTTTTTGTTCTTTTCTTCTTTCTTTTTAAAAAAGTAATTAAGAATCCTTCCAGAATCTGGAACCAAATACTCCTTGTTTGTTAATATTCTTCTGTGATCAACTCAAGATTGGGCAGATCGGATACTACAATGAGTCTCTTGCCCAACAGCTGGGGTTTCACTATGGAGCAGAGCATGTGACAGGAACACTGATGAGGCAGAGAGAGGGCTCTCCCTGCTTGAGCTGAGAGTTATTTTTAATTACTCTCATCTCTCAGCCTCCTCTCCCATTCCAGGCAGCCCTGAGACATAGCTAAGCTGAAACAAGTCTTATTTCCCAAAAGACCTCAGGGATATATTGGCAGGAAACTGTTCAGAGGTGTCCTTCAGAGACCAATGGTAGAATGCAGAGTCAATGCGACTGTCAGAACTTTGGGTATTTCAGAAATATAAGTGTCTCTCAGTTCATCCTCTTGTTTAGTTCTAGACAGTCACCACTGGTCAAAAAATTGGTTTGGTTTATTTCTCAGTCATAATGCTGGCAACTCTGGCCAGGTCTGTGTTCCTTTCTGGCCTTCAGTTTCTCAATTAGTGTGAAGGGCACACATATTTATAACTATCACACAGGAGAGCTGCGGTGTATCGGGAAAGGGACAGGTGTTCCCTTCTTGTAATAAACCTTACCTGGCTGTGCTGATTATTTAGGATGTCCTCTAGCTATGCTTCTCATGATCCTGTCAACATCCCTACTTTCAGCTATACTGGATTCCTAAATGTGTATGTTTATGCCTTCCTGATATCTTGCCTAAATACCCATTCCAACAGCAGGCAGTATATCTCCACCACTTGATCTTTCAGCCCTTGCCTCAAATACAACTAATCCTGGCTATCCTGAACTAGATCCTTTTTCTCAAGACCATTTTGACAGTAGTATCATTTAACTTTGATTCCCTTAGGGTTAAGCCCCTAAAAACATCTTTGACAAATGGAAAAGAAGCTCTGGTTTACCCTCACGTGTTTTCTATTGGCACGTATTTTCATTTGGTCATCGCAACTGGATTTTCAGCTCCCTGAGGACTATGTTGTATGTACGTGCACCCAATATGTCGGAGCACTGCATTTTCAACAACAGGTGAAGGCTGGTGGAGAGCTACAGCAAGCTCTGGGCTTACTTACCATGGATGCCTTCTTTTACCTTTGTGGAGGGTTATCTATTTTGTTTTCTAAAACTTCAGTTCATTGACTGAATTGCACAGACACCGACTTTTGCTCTAATTTTGATTTTCAACCATCTCTTCAGAGAAGAAATTCAGTTGTCTGAAAATCTAATCAGGCCAACGATGGATCTAATGGTCAGACTGAGCTGATAATAAATCTGCACCCTTAAAAAATCTGTTTTGACAAGGATGACAAATAATGTGTTTCATTAAAAAAAGTTATTATTTCATAAAGAATCTGATAGGATTTAGCTCTAAAAAGATTCCCAAATGGTCACAGGGCTGTAGCCACTGGAAGTTACAGGATGCTGGAAAATATAAAACCATTTGAATTAGGTATTATTAGTCCCATTTAACAGATGAATAAACTGGACTGTCAAGGAAGAGGTTCAGGAATTTGTTCAAGATCATGCAGTTCATAAGTGGCAGAGCATAAAACAGAGTCCAAAGCTGGCTGAATTCAAAGCCAAGGCTCTTAATTACTCCCTAAGACATGCTAATGACAAAGTATTTGCTTACTCTAATACTGTGATAAAAAATACAAAAAGAGAAGTCTCTGGGTTACAAAGTGAAAATGCATGGGCCAAGGCATGTCAACAAAACATCACAAATCTTGCAAAAGACAAAGGAGTGGGCCTTTATTCCGTAGTTCTGTAGGCAAGTGGGCCTGCCTTGTTCTTCAGAGAATGGAGACTAGGGTGTAATAGCCACACTAGGAGCAGCTCTTTACCCCCAAACAAAGACTTAATTTACAAATACCAGTGATGCAAAGTACTCTTGGGTTGTGTTTTTGGGTTCTGACTGAGGCAAGGTCAGTTAAGTAAAACATGGCAGGCCTTATGCAATTGGATACCACATGGTTAGACACCTATAAGCAGGTGGAAATCCTGATTTCTCTATTTCCTCCCCTCCTTTTCTTCTCGTCTTCCTGGTATATTATTAAATACAGAACAGGTATTTGTGTTCAGAGAAACGGTTTGCTTTCATTTGCAAGACTTTTGCAAAGGGAGCTATTTCCTAACTCACTAATTTCCTTTGATTGTTTGTTTTACCTTTTATTTTAAAATAATTTTAGACACATGGATGTTGCAAAATAGTACAGAGAGCCTCTGTGTCCCTTTCACCAATTTGCCAGTTGCAAGTCACACCAAATAGATAAGAATCGTATGAAACTTAAAGATAGATGGGCTAATCTAGGAATGAATGCCTTGAAAAGAAAAGAGACTGGTTTTTCTGAAGTCTGTTCTATTCTTCTCTCCCTATAGCTCAGTGTCATTTTCACTTCCAGGTTAGCTTTGGTTTTAAAAGTCCAGGACTGTAGGAATGATTATCCTTGTATTTTTAGCTGTTCACAGAGCCAGAAGATATCTTCAGAATTTGGTTTTCCTTTTTAGAAATGTCACTCTATTAGACCCTTTATATCTTTCAGTTTGATGCCCTGAACCTTTATATCCATGGGACTATATCATAGACATCCTGGATGAATTAACCATAGAAAGTCACTATTGGAGTTCCAAAGACTGGGTGGAAGTAGTTGGAAAGTATCTTTTTCCATTGCTGGCATATAAATAAGCATTCCAGATCCTCTCAGACTTTCTCCTCTCAGTATATCTTGCTGGTAGAAGTCTGGAAATGGAAGCGTGAATGATGAACTCTCCAAAGCAAATAAAATACATAGACTAAAGTTTTATACCAGAGCCTTACCTCAGACTTTCCCCCAGAAGATATGCTAAGGGGTATCTTAAAGGATAACTGGAACCAGAAAGGAAAATGTCAAACAAGAAGACTAAGAAGAAAAAAATTCAACACCACCTGAGTTTGACAGAGAAGTAGAGAAAAGGGGACCAAAAAGACAACAATTCAAAATGACAGCAAGGTTTCAAAATGCCATATAATGAGGGCCATAGGGTATTACAGGAATGAGATTTGTTTGTAACAGATTCAAGATGGTCTCATCTTGATCCAGTTCTAAAGATGATCATGTGAATTAAGGTTGATATTTGTGAAGCCTAGCAAATACAGTTCCTGAGTACTTGTTTTGACAGCATTGTTACTAGCTTTTGGCCAACAAGGAACACTTTTCTCTTGAGATATTTGATAACTCTTCACAGTGTTGTGTGAAGAAGTATGTACAGATAAAGTGGTGATTCCCTGGCTAGGGAAGAAAGACCCCTATTTTTTCAATCACTTACTATGGTGGACAGGCCCTGATGATTACCATGATAGACAGGCTTTCTGGTATTCACTTCCTTGTATACTTTCCCTTGAGTATGGACAGAACCTGTAATTTGCTTATAATCAATACTGAAAAGGTGTTGAGATGTCACTATTATTATTATTTTACATTATGTAAGACTTTATGCTGCTAAGAGTCTCTTGCTGGCTTTGAAGAACCAAATTTCCATGAATGCTTAGTTCTTTGAAGAACCGAGCTGCCACAAGGAAATAAAATAACCTGGATGAGGTTGGAAACAGACCCCTCCCCAGTTGAGCCTCCAGATGAGTCATCCCTGATATCTTGAGTGCAGCCTTGTAGAGCACAAAGTTAAACTGTGCCCACCCTCCTGACTTAAAGAAACTGTGAGGTAACAAACATGAATTAAGTCACTAAATTTGTGGTAATTTGTTACACAGTAATAGAAAGTTAATACACATATGAAGTGCCCAATCTGCCGAGACTTCTATACTACATGCTGTGGGCATAAGAAAGTAATATGAAACATCTGCTCAGAGAGTATTTACAAGTTACTAGGAAAGACAAAGTACAAACCAGAAAGACCCTGAAAACTATATCAGGTAATATATAAAAACATATAAAAAAGGTTAGTTCTTCATTATAACCAATTTCTCTTCTTCCTAGGCACATCCTAGACAACATTTCCTAGCATCCAGTGAAATTGTGGGTGGCCATGTGGCTGAGTTTATCTAGTAGAATGTGAATGGAATTAATGTGGACTACTTTTAGGTGTAGCTCATAAAATCCTCCCATATGAAAGTATTCATATTCTCTTCCTTTCTAAAAATTGGATTTTGACTCCAAAAGCCCCTGGAAGTCATGCTGAAGATAACACCATCTTTGTTGGCCAGGTCTCAGAATTCATATTTATATGACAGTGTAGAGGAGAGCCCCCCACTCATTGACTAATGGAACCACACTGGACTATATATATGAATGAGATAAAGCTCTTTTATGTTTGAGCAATATTTTGAGGGGGCCTATTTGTTATAGCAGCAATACTCTTCCCTATTTTTCACACCTTCCTTTTAATGTAATTTGATATTTTAAAGTGAATTAAATATTATGAACACAAACAAATCAAAGAGATGATAATTTTACTTTTTGCTTTTCAAACTCCAAAGATACAGATATACCCTATAGGGAAAGAGGGAGAAAAACAGGTTATATACCCTCTTGTGAATTCTTGATTTGTAAACCAAATAAACCATCATTTTCAATTTGAAACACTTTATATTTCATCATGAAACATCCCAAATGTGTAATAGTCTTTTAAAAAAACCTCCATTTTTAGACACACAAAGGTTAAATTATCTGTGGACACCAAGAAAAGGGCAAAATTAAGGTTGAAAAGCTCTAGTGTCCCAAATCCTACCTATAGTAGGAGGAATAAAGTGATGATTCATAAGTTGGATTAATCCTAGTGGACTTTTTAGGAGAGATAAGTTCATAACTTGGTTTGGAATAGATAAACTTACTTGATCCAGTATAAGCAAACCAAGGACTTCTTTTGGACTGTGAATGAATGAGCACAGATCATTGAGAGAATAACAAACAGTCTGGCTTGGATGGATGCATTCGATCACATTGAGAAGTAAGGAGTGTAGAGATAAAAGGGACCAGTTGCCTTAAGTACTTACAGTGTGGGCTTTGGTCTTCATCTAATAGGTAAGCTAAGCCAGAATTTCTCCAGAGAGGTAATGGAGTAGAAATGTGTCTTGAAACAATTGACTGGGTACATTGTAGAAGAGTGCATTATAGTAGAAACATACAGAAGATAGATCCACCAGGAGGCTATTATAGAATTCCAAAACTGAGATTAAGAGATTCAAGATTAGACTGGTATCTATGGAAATAGTAGTTTCATATTTACAAAAGGGATGAAGTTAGAGAAAAACAGGCTTGTAGAAAAGATTTCCCAGGAGTAAAAAAATATATATATATTATTTTAAATTAGTAGATTGAATGGAGAAAAGGAGAGCAAAGGAGAATAGAGGCCTCTTGAGAAGTTCCAGGTGCTGGGGAACAGGTAGATTGATTAATTCATCACCTCTCTCAACCATAATGACTCAGTATGCCCTATATTCCAGGCAGTCTGTGAGGCATGGGGAATTCAAAGAAGAATAAGACTTTGTTTATCCCCTGAAGATCTCCCAGTTGAGTGGGCTAGAGTGGCAGGAAGCTGTCACAGGGATACCAGGAAAGTATCATGGGAAAACATAAGGCAGAACATCTGATTTTGCTCATCGGCATCTGGGAAGGCATATCAGAGAAGATGACATTTCTATTAGGCTATAAAGGACTAGTCTAAATTTTCCAGATGAAGGATAAAGGGAAAGGCATTTCTGGCTAAGGAACAGCAAATACAGAGCAAAAAAATATATAACTTCTGTTAGTTGGTTCTCCTGGTAATAAGGTCACTGTACATGGAAGTTAGGATGGGTCAAAGAAGTGGGAGAGTTGGATTTGCTTCAAGAAGCCCCATATTTATTCAAGAAGCCCCATAAATCATATTTATCCTATGTCAGTGAGGTTTTTGGATTTGTTTCCAAATGGTGTTATCAGTTATTTCATGGGCAAACCGAGATTTATCACCTTTGGAAAACTATATACCTACCATGTACATCCAGAAGCAAGGTATGCAAAACAGAAGTCAGTTAATGGAAAAAAAATTAAACTGGATGTAATAAAACACAGGAAAAAATCAGAAAGAGATAACTAATCATCAAATATTGCAGAAGAAATTTATGCACTGTCAAGTGATAATCCAATCACTTAAACTCTAAAGAGTTAGGACTACAAATAAGAAAACTTACACAAATGGTCCAGCTACCAGAATGCCCAAATGTCGTGTCATTTGTCTGGGCATACTCTTTGATCATTTAAAAGAAGGAAAGAAGAAGGAAGTAATTCCATTCAGCTTGCTTGATTCATTCTTCTATACTACAAGCCAGTGAATCTGAAGTCTGGTGATAAATGAGGCATGAGGATGTGAGAGTTTGCAGTGAAGGGAGTTGAGTGAGAAAAGGTAAGAACAGCAGTGGCAGGGTACAGAGAAGTTTTGAAAACCAATATGGTTATCCTCCTGGGTTAGGGAAACAAAGAGCTAGTCCCCTTTTGGATAAGACAATGGAGACCAAAATTAAGTAAAAGGAGGTAGACACACAGTCAGCTTTCTTGAGTCTTGACAAAAATAGGAGAGAACATAGGCCAACTGCACAGAACATGGAAACAGCCTAGGTCAATGTTGAAAATTGATGGTTGCAAAAGAGAGACAGGGAGATGGAGAACTGCTTCTAGTTTCTCTTGTGTTTTCTTACTTCAGGACAAAGAATATCTTTCTTAGACTTTTAACTACTCTTAGGACTCTACAGAGGAGTGTCAAAGTCTCCCTAAATGCAGAATAGGCTCAGATAAGAGAAAGGGCACTTCATACTCTGAGTAAATGCCCTCTCTCTCTACCTGTTGGGGAGTAGAGGCCAGCATGCATGATACTAGTGCCTATAGAGTGAAGTCACCTTTCCATTTTAGGGGAAAATAGTGGACATTTAAACTTGGCTTTTCGAAGAGGATTTTAAAAGATAGCTTCCCTCCAAATAGCTTCTCTTCACTCTGTTCTTACTTTAGAAGTATCAATTCCTTGAGTGGACCAAGCCACACTTAGAAATGGTCAATAAGTACCATTCATTAAATACACAAGAATACACAAGAATTAAATACACAAGGTACCATTCAATAAATACACAAATCCTACAGGGATAGGCAAAGAAAGACAGTGTCCTTGCTTTCACAGACCTCTTTTCTCAGAATCCCCAAATATTAGATCAGATATATTTTTGAAGATACCATATAGTCCTCTGCCTTTACAACTTAAAGAAAGTATCAGGGTTTTTTTTTTCCCCAAACAAACTCTTAATGTAATTTTAAAATACCAACCAGATAAAAACAGAATGAAGGGAAGTCTAAGCCCCACCTTCTGACCTGCCTACACTCTCCCACCTCTATTCCCATCTCCAATGCCTCTCTGGCTCTTACACTGAACCCAGAGTTTCAGTAGAGACTCAGATAACACAGTTTTAAGTCACTTATTTAGTCTAATTTTTCCCCCTTGGAGGGGAAGCCAATTGGTTGTATGAATCAGGCAATGGTGAACGAGAGAATATCATTAGGCTTGGAATCAGGACATTTAGTCCAAACTGTCCCTCTAATTAACCATTTGACTTTGCTAAGTCCCTTAATGGCCTCTGTTTCTTTATTTTTATATCTCTCAGTTTGTAATGGGTGTTCTCCAATGGCACTTCTATCTGTAATATTTTAGAAATCTGTTGCTTTTTCTATCCCTAGCTTCTGTCAAAGTGGACTTCACATTGTGAAACACTCAAGTGTTTTAGAAGTAAGGTTGGTTGAGCTTAGTTGGTGAGAAAGCTTTGTTGACAAATGTCACAAGGTCAACGTATGTTGTCATAGCATTGACAAAGGTGGGGGGTAATGGACTAGTGCCCTTATTCATTCAGCTTAAGAATAAAAACAGAAAGACATCTTCATCATAGAATATCCCTACATGGACTTCACTCTCTCAAAGTCCAGGCAATGGGCAATGGAAAAATTCAATGTGGGAGATATCTGAATATTTTAATCTAAGTTTAATCAAAGAAAGACACTTAGGCTTTACTCCAATCAGGAAAGTATGAGGCATATAAAACTTACTGAATATTATTGGCACAAGGCTTCCCAGCCTTTGCCTGATGATCAGATCACCTAGAGAGCTTGTTATGTATATGGATCCCTAGGCCTGTGAAAACCTTTGATTCATAGGTCTGGGGCATATTTTTATCTGCCACAGTTGATTCTGATTGTCAGGCAAGTATGGGAAACACTGTTAGTACAAACCCTCTCTATCTTTTACCACTCAGGGAAAAAAAAAAGACCAATATAAATCATGTATCAGTTATGCTGCTAATCAAAGCATTAGTGATTGCCAGCAATCACTGGCAAAATGTGCAAGAAAACTGCCAATGACTTCATCTAAGACATCTTAAGAGAAGTCCCTCTGTAAAGGAAGCACACATGTGGTATATATTCAGTTCTAGGATATATGTATTGTTAATATTTTCTCTGCCATTTGACTGCATATAATTGACCTCACTGCAACCTACAGAGGAGGGAGATTTAGAAGCATACCAGTATGACAGGGAAATGGCCCAATTATGCTGAGACTTGATGTTCTCTTAGCAAATCAGATATAGACAGCATGCTAAGACACAAAGGGAAGTGGAAGGCACTGGGAGAGTGTCATTAGATGAGAGAGATGAAAGGTCAGCAATTATTCTAATCATCTATGGAGAGGGTACAGTAATGCTTCCTATAATTGCTGAGTGATGCATGAAGTCAATAATTTTAACTGGCCTTTAAATTTTTTTTTCTAGAATGAAAACTAATTTTGCTTTTCATCCCTTGGGCTAGTGAAAAGTATTAATCACTCCCCCATTAAACAGCAGCCAAACCAGTCTGCTTCAATATCCCTCACTCAAGATGAAGAAGACCAGTGATAACCAGGGGCTCATGTCTAGTTTTGAATGATATCTGTTTTATTTGGATGAATGGCCATTAGTCTTTGTATTGATTCTTGTGTTTTGTTTTGTTTTGTTTCTCTCCTTTTCCTCCAGATCCGATATCTGCCAAACCTTGGAATTTTGGAAAACCAATTGTAAGAAAAATCTATCTCTGATAATGTGAAGATAAATGCTTATAAACTAACTTTCTAGTGAGCAGAAACAGGAGCACCTTTCTTTGCATCCCCCCCAAAATAGTATTCACGTAAGTCTAGATACACAACTGCTACTAAAAACAAGAACACTTTTGCATTATACTAGTTGTTTATGTACTTGATTCTCCCTCCAATACACACACGTGTACTCACACATGCAGTTGACTAAGATAACTGCCAGAAAACCAAACGCAGGAGGCCTCAATAAATGACCAATGAATGAAGAAAGAATGAAAGAATGAGTGAATGAATGAACCAACAAATCAATGCCATGACTCTGTTCCTTTTGGCATTTGTGCCCTAGGTGAGGGATGCAGACAAAATGGAAGATAGGTGTCAGAATCCCACTGGTCACCATCTCCAGGCTCTATACACATATCACAAAAGCATTCACCCTTTCAATTCTATATCCCTTCATTTAGTGACTCTATTTATTAAGCATTTACTGTGAGCCAGGCACTATTTTAGGTGTCAACATCAGAGCAGTGATTAGTGAAATCAGACCACCTGAGTTTGAGCCCTGTTCTGCCACTTACCACATGCATGACCGTGGATCCATTACTTAGCCCTCCTATGCTTTCTTTCCCACCTGTAATAAAGTCCCTCCTTCATGGGGTTATAATGGTGAGCATGTAAATGAATTAGTAGGCAGAGTGCTTAGAACAGTGTCTGGCACCTGGCAAGGGCTCAGTTAATATCAGCTGCTATTATTATCATTAAAATTCCCCCTCCCTCACTGGGTTGTAACTCCTTGGGGGTTTTATCTACTCCTGGATCTCTAGGACCTAGCCCAGGGCCTGACAATGGTTTGGTACTTAAGGGATGTTAGTTGAATAATTTGAATTCTATTTGGAGTCCCATAGTCAATCCAGTAAACACATTTACTAACAGTTTTAGCCCTAATTTTAACTCATTCCAAAATCAACATTTGGGTTAAGGAACACTGCTCATTAGGCCCATCCATCTAAACACAGTGTAATTATAGCAAAGGCTGTTTTATCCAGTGTTCTGTAATTGGAGCTTCCTATTCACTAGCACTTCCCAAATTCCCACAATAATCACTGATGTTCATAATGACAGCCCCGAGGCAGAGCAGAATCCTTTCGGATAACCAAGAATGAACGATTACACCATGTTCTGTCTAGCTGAGGGCATTTCACTGTTTTCTTGGTCTTTGAAAATATGTAATCCCTGGTTGTTATCCATGGGGAATCTCTTTTTACCAGAGATCAGATTTCTTACAGAACACCACCCTTTGATCAGCTCAGGTAACTGTTTACTGTACTGAAAACTGATGACCTAGCTGGCCCATGATCATATGTGTGTGTGATACATAATTAGGTCATAACCTGGTCTTTTCCTTTCCTTTTCTTCTTCTTTTTTTTTTCTTTTTTTTAGTAGAAAACTCTGCAAGTTAGTCTGTCAAAAAAGCACTCCTTCTCCCAGATCACTGGGTCATGGCTACTGTTTCAAGGGGAAAAAAAAAATCCTAATACTTGCTACTCAATGCTTTCCCTCCAGCATTTTAAATTTCAGTTTATAGTTAATCCTTTTCATTTTAGTATTTGACTAATTGATGGAGATGATACCTTTTAAACATAAAATGACTACTTTCAACCATAATCACTATGTTTATAGCTTTTTAATTTTTTTGCACATATTAGTTTAATGTGAGTAGGGGTAGAATAACACTATCATTGTAAAGATCTTTATGGATTATCTTAATTATTGAAAATAGTTATCAGAATGGGAAATCTTTTGGAAAAGTACTCTAAATTACAATCTGTGCAACTTTAGACAATTTTCTTATTGACTAGGTGCTTCAGTTTTCTCAACTGTAAAATGGCATTAGTAATCAGTCCTATTTCACAGAATTGTAAGGATTATTTGCCAAATGCTTAGAACAGTGCCTGGTATATAGTAAGCAGTCAATAAGTGTTAGCTATTAATCATATAATTTGTCCCTCAATTTATGTACCTTATAAGAGTGTTCGGTCTTTTGAGGATCCTTTGTATTTATTATAGAGTTATCATTTCAGATTGTTAGAGGAGGAGGAGAGGAGGTGGGAGAAGAGGGAAAGGTGAAGAGGAGGAGGAAGAGGAGGAGGAGGACAAGGACAAGGAAGAGAAGGAAGAGGAGGAAGAGGAGGAGAAGGAGGAGAAGTAGTGCTTCCAGCCGCAGCTACCACATCTGCCTGCTGCTGTATTGAGATCCTGAATTCAGAACTCTGACGCAGCATGCTATCCTTGTCCCTGAGGGACAACTAAAGTGCCCATTTATTCTTTCTCAACGTATTTCCCTATGAAGTGGAGGTGGTATGTCTTTTTCTTTTTCATTCTGAAGAAATCTCAGTTGCTTGGTAACAAAGCAGAAAATCAATGGCGAGCATGGCCTCAGCAGCCCCAGTACACTCCATACCCTGGCCTTCTGTCCTGAAGAACACTCCTTGGCCACTGTGTCAGCTTGCAGATTCTCAAAGCACTAGACCCCAGGTGGTCGGATGCCACTTAGAAAGAAAGCAAGGTATAACTTCCTCTAAAAGTTCTTTGCAGTAATGACTGAAATTAACAACACCAACGTGAAATGAAGAATTCAGATTAACAGCTAACTCACCAAGTCCCCAACCCCACCTAGTCCCTTATTCCTGTCCCTTGTGAGCATCAACAGAAATGTCTGGAACATTCTCCAGTGAGGCTATGAGGGGTAACACCTGTGTTACTCTCTTTTCCAGGTACCTTGACCTCCTGTACCCATCATATTTGGTCAAGAAAAGGGACATATATACATGGACCATCAAACCAATACCTGTGGCCAACACAAACTACTCCCATAAACCCACACATCTTCTACAACTGTCAGGACCAGGCTACATGGTGAAGTCCCAAACTCTTCCTGTTCTAGCCACCCCTCCTCCATACTATTGCTCAGGTTTGCATTTTACATTTTGCAATCTCCTTTTCATGCCTAATGTGATCCTTAAAGTAACTCCTTGAAAAACAGAGCAGGTGTTATTATCTGTATCACAAAATAAACCAAGATGTTAACTCAGGCATTCTGATGCAGAGCGCAGGAATTGTTCTGCTGCCCTACACTGATTTCCTTCCTTCATTTTTTTTTTTATGGACAATAATAACTATAGTAAGAGCTACTATAAAGCACTTACTATGTGGTAATTAACTCTTCTATGTGTTTTGCACATTGATTCATTTTAACTTTCTGTGCATTTTACAAATGCAGAAACTGAGGTACAGAGAGATTAAGTGACTTGCCTAATGTCATACAACTAGAGTGAGGGTTCAAATCCAGCCAGTTAGGCCACAGAGTCTGTGTTTCCAACCCCACACTCTATATTTTGTTATAATGAGTAATGAGAAGATAGTTTGGTGAAGCTAGAAGAGTATTTTTGTATACTCTCTAGATTTAAGTGTGATATGCATTCCTAACGTGTGACCACATCAATACACTTATAATGTGCTATAGAAAAACATTCAATGTGTGAATTAGCATCAACAGCTAAGGAAGTGACTGATGCTCAAATTCAGTGGAGAAAGGAAAGGTAAGAAGAATGGTACTGATTTAACAAATATACTTTTAGATAAGTCTTTCAATTAAGAAGTATTTGTGGACTGCCACAGATTGGAGGAAACCAAGGAGACAAACAGAGTAAGTAAAATATGGTATTTTGGACTAAACTCTAGAGCATAACAAGATTATTAGCTGAAAAACCAGGAAAAGAGTCTACAGTTAATAGTATTGTATAAAAATGAATTTCTTAGTTTCAATAAATGTACCATGGTTATAGAATATGTTGCCATTGGAGGGAGCTGGGTGAAAGGTGTAAAGAAACTCTATATCATCTTTGCAAATTTTCTATACATCCAAAATTATTTCAAAAAAAAAGTTTTAAGAAATTTTTGGTAGGTGGAGTATATTTCAGACTACATTTGTCAACTGTCTTTCCCCAAAGTGACAACTTCAATCCCTATTTTTTCTAAATAATTGACTCTTTCCTATGTCTTTTAAAGATTTTCCTCCTTGGTCCCTTGTAGAAAAGATCGATCTTAATGATGTTCTCTTTGCCTCCTTCATGCAAGGCCTCCAAGGAAGATGGGTTTGGAGGATGATCATGCTTAATGAAACGGAAACTCACGTCTCCTTTCTGTTGCTCTCTGTATGTAACCAGTTTTCAAGTTTCTGGGAGATTAGTTCAAATTTTTACAGAACGGAAATAGTCTCCCCAGTCTGCCTCAATGCAGCCATTTCTCAGATGAAACAGGAGGTTAATGAAGATGGCAGAACCCATTATTAATTTTTTTGTGTCAGGAAACAATCTTTTGATATAAAGAAAGGATTCTGTTTGTTTTAATGATCTCTCTATATATTTTAAATTTTTTAATGTTTATTATTTTGAGAGAGAGAAACAGAGCAAGAGCAGGGTTGAGGGAGGCGGGCAGAGAGAGAGAGGGAGACACAGAATCTGAAGCAGGCTCCAGCCTCTGAACTGTGAGCACACAGCCTGAAACATGGCTTGAACCCACAAACTGTGAGATCATGACCTGAGCTAAAGTCAGCCGCTTAACGGACTGAGCCACCCAGGCATGCCCCTTTAATGATCTATATTTTTAAGTAAACCACTTCGGGCTCAAATATAGTCAAATTTTAAAAAAAAAATTAGTAAGATAATTCATCCCAGACATCAAGTATACATTTAATACATACTTATTAACTTTGCAATTAGATTACACTTTTGGTACATTCATTGAAGAAACATTTATTGAGAACATACTATATATGTTAAGGATGGACAGGACTAGGACCCTGTCTTTAAGGAACATGTAATCTGGCAGAAGGAAATGAGTAAAAAAGCAAATTATGACGCTTAGACACTGTCCCTAGTATGACCAGCTTTTATTCAATGAGACATTTTCATTAACTAATATAGACCTTGTGGAAATTTTTGTTGAAACACAATGCTAATGCTTACCTTATATTTAAAACTTGATAATAATATATTCTGTTGAACCAAACTCCTTTGGAGATTTTAAGAAATGAAGAGGCTCTGAGTTTACATTTTAAACCATCTTTTAATATATTATTATTGATGGATGAAATAGCTACTTTTTAGTCTAAGAAAGCATGACAGATCAGAGCTGGAGTAAAATCCAAACACATTCATCCCATGGTAGATTGTATTTCAGACCTCATTTATAAACTCCCTTTAGGATAACTTCAAACTTTTTTTTCTTTTCTTTTCCTTTTTCCCCCTAAATATTTGCCTCTTTTCCATTTATGTAGCTATACCAGAAGGAATACCTCATTGGCTCAAATGATTTTGGATACTTGCCCAAACAAAGATTTTAGCATGCATCTCTCAAGAAGACATTGTCACTAACATAGCTCTGTCCACTTCTGTAGGCACTGCTCTGGGCTAGAGCCCTTCTATAAATCTCTAAATCCATTCTGAATGTACAGCTTTCAAGCTTTCAGGTTCTATTCTCTTGCCTTGAATTGTCTGTTGTACTCATTAATTACCTTTTTGTGAAAGAAAAAAGAAAAAAAAAAAAAGAAATCTCTCTCAATTTCCCTAAAGCCCCAGACCTTTCTTATGATTCACCAAGAAAAGCAATTATCTTTTTGTACGGTATTGATCTGTCTGGACATTGCCTCTCAGTGGATCATCCATTTAGTTCTGGAATTTAAAGAGCCTCACAATGCTAACCCCAGTGTTGCCACTTGAATTAATGTCTATTATTCACCTGTAGGCACCCACCGATGGTCAAGTTCACTATATTAAGCTGTTTCACACTGGAATTTCACTCAGATGGAAAATACTTTGGTGTTCATATTGTGCTTTTGTTTGGCATTTCTTCACTTAGCACCATTTAAGACTCTAAACCTTGCTGGTGCCTGAGTGGCTCAGTTGGTTAAGCATCCAACTCTTGATTTGGGCTCAGGTCATGATCTCACAGTTTGTGAGATCAAGCCCCCCATCCAGCTCTGTACTGACAATGTGGAGCCTGCTTGGGATTCTCTCTCTCTCCCTCTCTCTCTGCCCCTCCCCTGCTTGTGCTCTCCCTCTGTCTCAAAATAAGTAAACATGTAAGATTCTAAACTTGGATTACCAACAAATCTCTAAAATTGAAAGCATGCTTTTTGGGAGGAAACACATGAGATTGTTCATTGAAACCTGGTAGAATTTACTATGTCATAGTACTTTCCATACATGATTGATAAATTGTGTGCAGGAGTATCTGGCCATGGAAATACAGACATAATCTTCTGAGACTTCATGTAATTCATGATACCACTAAATTCTCTGAAGGTTTCATTGGTAAATATATTCTAGAAAATGATACATTAGCACTAACACTAAGCATGTTGCAAAATCGTTTTGAAAAGAGAGACAGCATTGGAGAATAGGGACCTACTGACAAATTCAAATGTTTTTTTTTTCTTGACTTACTGATGCATAAAATTTGGTTTAGAGTGATTTTTCTAGCTCATGAACTAGTTTTCTCAATATTAACATTAACTAAATATTAACATTAAACTGCATTTTAATTGATTCTTTTGAAGCTTGGATATAATACACTAGGACCCAAGAGCCAAGACTTATGGATATTCTTTCTGAGCTGGCCAAGGCAGTTCAGCAAAAAAGTGGCACCTTCCTGATGTGGGCTTTCTAGTTCAGTAGGTATACTAGTAAGTTCCAGGAGTCCATCTATGAGAAGACAGAGAGATGCTCAATTATTACTGGTCTGGGTCACAGTTGTTACGGTCTATAATTGCCAGTTGATTCTGTCTATCAGACAAATCATTGTCTCCTAAATAGAGACATTCATAATCTAAGATGATATAAAAATAGTGAAGATTTTGACAGAAATAACATTTAAACTGAGCATGATGCTTCTTAGTGTTCAAATATATTCTCTACCTGAACTTACTCCTTACTTTGGAGAAAATAGATTACCCTTCCCGAATCAATTATTCTGTGGAAACTTTTGCCACTTGTCTGTCATGCTAACTGGCATTTGTAGATAGACTCACACTCTTCCCCAAAGATATGTAACGTCAAATCTTATCAGAGTATATGAAGCCTCCCTGGCAAGATTTTGAGGGTTCTGCTAGCAGTAAATAATTCTCAAGATTTTCCCAGGTAAGCGGTATTGGTTTCCCCAAAGCCTTGTGACTGGCTTTCTCTCTTGTTACTAAAGGTAGGAACCATGCAGGCACATGAGTGGAAAAGCTGATAAAACAATCTCTTGGTTTCATCTTATCACCTTCCACTCTAGGGGCCAACATGACAAGAGTGTGCCATAGAATAGAACAGTGTGGAGGCTGAATGATTCAAGGGACAGATTGTGTAGGCATTAGGAAATCCCAGGAAGAAGAAAGAACCTGGATTTTGGCTGTAGGTACACCTGGACTTAAATCTCGTCTCAGCTCTTTGCAAGTGGCAGGGAACTTGGCAAGTCATTTAACCTCTGGATTTTGGGTCCCCAATTGTTAAATGAGGATAATAGCTTCTATCTTTGAGATCATTCAGGGGATTACAGAGAAAAACAAAACAAAACAAAAGCAGACACACCCACCCTACGCAAACACATTCCTGCACTCAGTCAATGCTTTCTGAATAGCGGCATTTTTATAAGACAATAGTCACTCCATTTAAAAGGAGTTTTTGGTCTAAAGAAGTATAGTAAAACCTTGTTTTGCAAGCATAATTCACTCCAGAAACATGCTTGTAATCCAAAGCACTGGTATATCAAAGTGAATTTCAAGAACCATTGGCTCAGTTGTGATCATGTGCCATTTGACGTCACGTACTACTCTTATTGCCAAGACATCATTCAATTATGAACTTAAAATTTATTAGAAATGTTCGTTCATCTTGTGGAATGCTCACAGAACAAGTTACTCACAATCCAAGGTTTTACTGTGTTTGAATTGGGGCTTTCTCATGAAAGGTAAATTATTAGATATATGAAGGGGTGTTGAATTGCTTCTTAAGAAGGGTCTTCTTTCCTCCCAGGTGAACTCGCACCTCTACTCCAACTGCAGTGAATGTTCACATTTGTGATTATCTGTATTAATCATGTAAAATATAATAAAGAGGAATTCCTGAAAGGGCTCTAGAAAGAGGGAACTCCAAAAGGAAGTCGTTCACATTTATTCTTGGGCTATCCTTTGAGTAAAATGAACCATGTATCTACGATTGGTAGTTCAATACTATTGCAGATGCTAAACTACCTGACCTACCTGTGCAAACTCTGATAATTTTTCCTTCTCAAGTGGGAGCCAGGTGTGGCTTGGGGTTTACCTGATTGGCTTAAGTGCCACTGGCACCAATTCAGGAGCACAGGAAACACGTTATAGTGTACAGAGACTCCCTTCCTCTATGTAGTCCATTACCTAAGGCCACATGCAAGGAAAAATGCATAGAAGAGAAATGTTAGGCATGAACAGCACTGGGGCTGAAGTCCAGCCTCTGAGAGGCTTCGTACCTATGAAGAATATTACATACTACTGGCACAAGAAGATAGGCCAATGCAACCCAACTGCTAAATTGGACACTCCTATTTAGCAACCCTGGATATTTTATGCATTCTCTGCCATTGCGCCTATGTTTCTAAAATAATGAGGAGCTGCGGTGCCTGGGTGGCTCATTTGGTTAAGCGTCCGACTTTGGCTCAGGTCATGATCTCGCCATTACCGAGTTCAAGCCCTGCGCCAGGCTCTGTGCTGACAGTTTAGAGCCTGGAGCTGCTTCGGATTCTGGGTCTTCTTCTCTCTCTGTCCCTCCCCCACTCATACTCTGTCTCTCTCTCTCTCTCTCTCTCCAAAATAAATAAACATTAAACAATTAAAAATTAAAATAAAACAAGAAATTTTGGGTGTCAACTATAGTGTTGTGCACATTACATATGTGTTCATATTTCATTTTCTTAACAGGTGTAGAGGGTATAAATTATAACCCTGTAGTACAGATGGGGGAAGTGACCAGGAACTGCTTACAGTCATCCTAGGAGGAAAAGACAGAACTAGGCTCAAAACCTAAGTCGTTTTGACAGAGGTCAAGACATTGTTGAAAAGATGCCTTGCTGGCTTCTTCCTCTGAGATCCCCTGAAGTGGTCATTGCAAGGATTCCAACTTTCTCCCAGTCTCCAAATCTACTTGCTTCTGTTGCTTGCAACAGATGACCTTAAAAGTTTTCTCACTGGTAAGTTTAAGATATCAGATGTGAACTTCCTTGACTCCTCCTACTCATAATTTTGGTTCAGTTCCCTAATCCCTGCTCTCTTCTTTGCTTCACAGGAGAGGTGGCCGAAATTAAACCTTGTACCTTGGTTTTCCTTCCCTTTCCCTGCCTTCTCCTGCTCTAAATTGGCCAATTTGGTCCACCTCTTCCCCATGCATTGTCAATCTCTGACTTTGTACTGATGTCCTCTCTTCTGCCTGAAAATGTCCTCATGTCTCCTTTTTTGCACTCAGGCACACTCTTGTCTCTATCCCACTACTTTGATGGAAATGACCTTTGAGTTGCAACTCCATGAGATAAGTAGGGCATATATAGTTCCCAACTTCTCATATCAAAAAAGCGATCGCCGCAAGTTAACTAACTCTTACTCAGGACCCCATGGTCTTGAACCCTATGGTCAAGACTTCTATGGTGGCTGAATTAGGGATAAAACTCAGTTCTTCCATTCTTTTTCTATATTCAACGCCAATGACTACTTGATACCCATCATGACGATTTAAGATAGCCTCTTTCGGGTCACCACAACTAGTTCTACTTTTGTCTCTGGAGACTGCCTCACACATGGAACAGAGCTGCCAGCCCTAGGTGCTGGGGCCCTGCTTATGATAACTGACACATCTCTAATTATCGCATTTCCCCGACATTGTAATCCATCCTACCAGGTATGAAGGCCCATTAATAACTCTCTGGGGAAGGGAGGCAGCATACCAGACGCAGTCCTATCACATGATCTGTTCTCTGATACAGAGTTCCCGTAATCAGTGCTAACATGCCCTCCAAAGTGTCACAACACTCATTGTCTCTCAGCCTCTCACAATATACACCAGGAAGCAAACCCCCTTATCATTTAATAACACTCCCTGATACTGAACACTGGAGAAAATGGAAATACTCCAAGGGAGTGGAGAAAGCTAGTTATGTGAGGAAGTTATTAAGGTTGTAACACAGGCTCTCACGCAGTAGAGAGTTCAGACAGATGAACAGATCCTACTTTAACCCTACCGCTGCCATCATCCTCGGGCTGGACAGACTTCTGGCAGAATGGGGCCCACATGCACAGAGAGGATATGCTTCAGGGAAATGGGAAGAAAAACAAAAATATGGATCTGTGTTTGTGCTCTGCCAAACAGGGTTTTGTGTCATTTTTTTCACCGTGAAAGGAAATACAGTTTGACATGGAACACCAGTTGAAAATCTGTCCTGGGATTCAGAGCTGATTTGGGTCATCAGTATACACATAGGCCTCAGTGTACATGTTCATACAGTGGGAAGGGAAATGCTTTTCTCTGTTTAGCATGGGGGCATGCTACAAAATGAAATGCAATGGTTTAAGGCAAAGTGCTCTAAGCTTTTAGGAGAAATTACTAATAAAATGATGACAATAATGACAGCTGACATTTAAAGAACCCTTAGGATGGGGCCAGGCAGTGTGTGAGGGCTCTCAATATATCATCTCATTTAATACTCACATCAACCCACATGGAGCTTTATTATCCTCGCTTTCAACAGATGAGGAAATTGAGGCATGGAGAAGATATGTAACTTTCCTAAAGTCATAGAGCTATTAAATAACAATGTTAAGTAACAAAGTCAGGATTCAAATGTGGAAAGTCTGGCTCCAGAGCATGTTCTTATTAAAGAGGTCTGTTATTGGGGCGCTGGGTGGCCCAGTCAGTTAAGCATCTGACTTTGGCTCAGGTTCTGATCTTGCAGTCTGTGAGTTTGAGCCCCGTGTTGGGCTCTATGCTGACACCTCAGAGCCTGGAGCCTGCTTCAGATTCTATGTCTGCCTCACTTTCTGTCCCTCCCCCACTTGTGCTCATCTCTCTCTCTCTCTCTCAAATAAACATTAAAAAAATTTTTAAAGAGGTCTGTTGTAAATAGAAACTTTGAATTTTAAGTTGGAGAGAGAAATGGAAAGATACACTGAGACAGAAAGAAAACTTGTAAAGAAGGCTTAATAGGAGAGGGCATGAGAGAGCAGAAACCACATAGGCAAACAATACTTCACCATCAAAACAACCCTTTAATGCACCCTCTCCTGTCTCCCTCAGGAGCTCAGCTTCCACCTTCCTCAAACTCTAGCTGAAGCCGATCAACCAGTGTTTTCCTTGCAATCTGACAATCATGAAACTTTTGTTTTACCCCCAGCTTTCTTGTCAAACGACTGTGACCTTAGGTAGGTAACTCTCTGGGCCTCTGTACCCTCATCTCTAAAATGAATGTTTGGATGACAAAGCTCTCAGGTGCCCTCCAGCCTTTAACTTTTCACTCTGGGCTTCCTTCTGAGAAGTGCTGAGATTGGCCACTTACTCTGTCAGTTCAGAGATTCCACCAGAGCAGCGGTCTCCAAAGTGGGCTACGAATCCCCCAAAGGTGTCAAGATCAGTTCACTGGGGTTATGGGGAACAATACTGAAATGTCTATTTACGAAATCTTTACTTTAAAAAAGTCTGATGTTTTTGTATATTTCATAATATAAACAGCATATTAGTACTGATGCGTCTTTATCAGTGGCACATGATTAATTTTTTTCTCCTATGTGTGAACAATCAAAAATGTTTGGAAACCATGCACTAGAGAGCTAAGCTAGGCCTGGCTCTTTGCAGGGCCCACCAAGGCTATACCCAATTTGTTATACTGATGGAGTGCTACCAATGACTGTTGACATGGACCAGAACTTAACACTAGAGCCTAGGTGATTCACACTGAAATTTATTTTTCCTTCCTAAAATTCAATGTTTAATGCTGTTTCTTAATTTTAAACCACAGGGCAGGAACAATATTAATAATAACAACAATATTAATGATGATATTGGTTTAAAAGCACATGTAGTAGGGGAGAAAATCCATCTTATTACACAACTATATTTGAAGCCTGGAATTTTAAAGAAGATATTATTCTAAAGGACAGGAACAAGTCCCCCAACAGAATCAAGATATTCTCTCTCAGAAAAAAAAAAAAAATCATCACTTACCCTTAAGCTTCCATGATTATCCTTACATTATGTTAAAATATATGGAAACGTGTTGACAGTGCCCTGTTAGCTTTCTCTACCATTCTGTTTTTCGAGTCACAAATAGATTAAGTTCAGTTTTGAAGTAATCCTCTCAGTTGATTTCCCTCTCTACATTCAGATACTCACAGTAATACCTGGGATATGATGTGTTATTCTGACCTCTTTAGTTTGGGAAGAATACTGAAATATCAGAGAAGCTACAAAGATAGGCTCAAAAAAAAAAAAAAAAGGCAGTGTTACAAAGGCTGGAAGATAAAACATATGAGGAAAGGTGGGAAGAGCTAAATTTATAAAGTCTGGCAAGGCAATGACTCCAGGGGACTAGATCACAGCCTATAAATACCTTCAAGGTAACAATATAATTGAAGGGAAAGAATTATTCATAGTCTCAGAAGATGATATGACTGGAAGCAAAATGGCCTGAAGCAATGGAAGAAAAGGTTTAGGTAATACTGTCAGGAGTAGGGCAGGGTTGAGGGGGTGGGCGATTCTTGACTATCTGAGGAATGAAACAAGAAAAGCAATGCGGAAGGAAGCATTTGAAGCATTTTGATACACACAGCCTAAAGCCCTTGAGTAAGAAACAGGAATGAAGGATGTGTTCCTCAATCATGTGCCACCTTTCATTCTTGTAGTAATTAAGAGCTCTCAGATGCGCCCCTGAAAGGTGGTCCCCTTCAGAAAAGGCTAAGTAGTCAGAGCTTTGCGTGAAGACTCTTAAGAATAATTAGGAGCATTCTGAAACACCAATATTAAAGATTATGCTTAAGATATAGAAAATGTGTTATGGTATGCAAAGTATGTGTAATGACATATTTTAGGAATGACACCCATCTTTTCTCAGAGAAATCAAATAAAATTTTTTCTCAGAGAAAACAAATAAAATCTTCATTTACCATTCTGTGTTCAATATGAAGGTCCTCAAAGACCACAAATAAATTGAACCACTGAATTAAAATCATCGAATGTGCTATGCTCAATAACACATTATATATATGAAATACATATGTGAGTCCTAAATATTTCTGACTACACAAATATGTGCCCTAAGGACAGCAATGTAAAAGTCAACTTCTAGGCTCTTCTAAACTAAGTATTATAAAAGCTGTGTCTATGAAAATGTTTGAGAGCTCATTTTATGTATAAAATGCAAAAGGACGACTCTAAATTGTTAACAACGTTCTGTGTGAGAGGAGTCATGAAGTTGAAGGTCTACAGGCAGGCATGGGGATGGAAGGAGAGGAATGGAGACACTGAATGATTTGTATGGCAGAGAGAGGGTAGAGACAGCAGTGGCTGGAAATGGTATATCCAAAAAATGGCAACTGTTCCTTGTCTCCAGTTGGCTGATACCACATAGGAACATTGGCCCAATGTAGCTAAACCTTCTGATTATTTTTTAAGAGAAACTGGAAATCTCAAGTTGTATATGAAATACCTGAATTTTTAAACGTATTTGTGTATAGTGTATACTGTTGTGTATACTGTATAGTATAGTAAATGTATAGTGTCCATGGGACACTAGCTGGGTACATTCTCTAAACTCAAACTGAAGAAAAAGGACACCTTGTTCTCTGAGATGAGGAACCAGGAATAGCACGTTGGAGCTAAGTGGAAGAAGTGAGCTCGTTTGTGCTGTACCGCCGAATACTGGGAAGAGAGAAGGAAGAAAATACTTCATTCCTGCCATTCATGGAGCCAGGAAGGGAGGAGGTGCTGGAGAAAATGCAATAGCTCCATTTTAGATGCCCCCAAGCAGCTGCCCTGCATATGCTCGAGAATCTAAGTGTGCTGACCTGGTTCGTGACCAATAAGGAGGTCAGAGCTGGCTCTGGCCTCACTATCAGTCATCAGGAACAGCAGTAAGGCCCCCTGAGAAAGAATCAAATCTGCAACTACTCTAAAGACAAAGAGAACAGAACTGTGACTTTTTATGGGCACACACTGCAACTTAGCGGGAATCTCCAGAAGGTGGTGTATGAAATGCGGTGGTTAGGTTTCTAAAACCTAGCTAGTCAAGGTCTGAGTTTATAAAGTAGCCTTTGGTGGTTAGCAGTAGAGTATGAGTTCACAGAACAGTGTGGTTCTATTTAGTCTTTTTTTTTTTTAAGCACTTTTTTGTTTTTACATTTATTTATTTTTGAGACAGAGAGAGACAGAGCATGAACGGCGAAGGGTCAGAGAGAGGGAGACACAGAATCTGAAACAGGCTCCAGGCTCTGAGCTGTCAGCACAGAGCCCGACGCGGGGCTCGAACCCACGGACCGCGAGATCATGACCTGAGCAGAAGCCGGTGGCTTAACCCACTGAGCTACCCAGGTGCCCCCTATTTAGTCTTTTAAACACACACACATATACATTTTTACTACTGTGTGAAATGAACTGTTTTTGTCAATCCGGTGATCTTGGTCTGTGCAGCATAGAGATGTCACTGTGTTCACAAAGCCATCTGACCAGCTCCTGTCTGTAAAACCATGTACACAGAATTTGGCCTCAAGTCTCACTAGTTTGCAATATTGGTTGTTTTCTTGGAGAGAGAGAGATGAGAGTTCAAGCTGCAGGCCTCGTTGAGAAGTCTGGTTTTCCTGCCAGGGCTGAAGTTCATACCCAGGATACTTCTTTGTTAATATATTTCTTATATCAAATACTCAGTTTTAACAAAGAAGGCCTTTGTGGAAATATACAGAAAACTTTCCCATAGTGCCTTCTATGTTCTTTCACATCCATCGTATAAGGTGGGTGTTTTGGGTTTTCTTTATTAAAAATTGAGAGTTATTTATAAGGAGAGAGCTGATGGTAAGTTCCCAGTTCCAGAAGGCAGTCTGTTATGATTTTGGTGAATACCCAATTTTGGATAAAACACATTTAACTGTTGTTTGGAGAATCGTTGGTAAATATCATTCTTAGCATCTCTGCAGAGACTTAGTTCGAATAAAAGATCAAGATGTAGGAAAGAAAAAGACATGAATGGCTTTCCCTAGAGCTGACTTACTGTGTCTGCATTTCAGTCCAATGTTTGCCTGTGTTTAACGCACACACACAGCTTGAAGGAGGAAGCACACACTCTGTGTTTTGCAGTGTTTGGGTGTGAATCAAAGGGAAACATGTGGCTCCATTCTGTTTCCTGTGGCATTCAGTTAAGTGAAGGGAAAAACCTAATCTGTACTGATACTCTCACCATGGGGGGTGATTTTGTAATTGACTGGCTTTGGGAGGCTGGAAGCTCTAGGTCAATATGTAGACATGACAATATAAGCAGGCTTGGAGAGTATACTGGAAACTGTAGTCTCACTCCCAGGGAGGGTGAGTTTTTATTTGATTTTGGCTTTTGTCCCCCACCCCTCCCGACCCCCTGTTAGTACTGTTTGGATGCCTCTAGCAATTTTCTGCCTGTGAAATAGAGACGGATATGCTGAAGGAATCCAGTACAATTACAAAACAAAACAACAGGGATGGCCACAGTCATTTCAAAGAGAAAGGAACAGAAATTGAGGGTAAAGATGTTCCTTTTTGTTTCATTTTGCTGCTGAAAACAGACTAGAGTAGTCACTAATGGGGATCACAGTAGAACCGGCTAATGACAGGGCCCTTTGCTCTTTTTCGATTATAAGAGTAAAAGAGGTTCATATGCAGCTTTGGGAAACAGAGAAGAGTACAAAGATGTAAACAAAAGTTTGGTGGGGATTCACCAGTCTGTTCATATGTCAATTAACTAAATATATTGACACTGCATTTTCAAAAAATTCTGCAGCACCCACGTTCTGACTGCCTATACCCATTAGAATGTAAGCTCTGTGAAAATAGGAGTTTATATCTTCTTTACTCTCATATCCCCAGATCCTAGAACTTAACGGACATCTAGTAGCAGCTGGTTGAATAAATACATGAATGAATTGTTTTTCATTAAAGTAGGCTGCTAATCTTTGCCTGCTTGGCTAATTTTAACTTGGCAATTATATTCCTCCCTCCTGCCTCTTTTCTAAGACCAGGTTTGTCATATTGTACTTCTATATACCCCTGTATCTATTCTCAGCTAAACCTCAGGGAGACTTTCGCCTTATTCTTAAAGGTGGCTGTCCCTTGTGGGTAGTCAAAGACCCTCAACCGTTGCACATTCAGCGTTCGGGGCAACATGTCGCACCAAACTCATTTTCCTCTTTCACACTTTAGTACTGTGTTTAAGCTTTGCTGTTTAGACATGCAGTAAGATCAGCTGCAGCATTGCTGATCTAAGTAGCAAACATGAAAGCCTCTGAACCTTAGGAATTAGGCATCGCGACACGGGCAAGATGAACGGAATCTGCTCCCACTCCAAAAAAAAAAAAAAAAAAAAAAAAAAAAAAAAAAAAATATATATATATATATATATATATATATATATATATATATATATATATATATGATTTCCAGTGTAAAGGTCTCCCTTTCAAGTTTTTACTCTATTCTGCCACTCAACGTTAGAAGCTAACAGACCAGTGGATGACAGCCTGGTGCTGCTGTGAAGATACTCATACCTAGTTTTAAATTATAAATATAGAAATTAAATACTGACTACAGGGACACTAAAAGTGTTTCCATATAGTTTGAGATCATTTAGGGTTTTCAAGCAAGGATATTTGAAAACTTCTGATATGGCATTTATCACACTAAAATACGAGCATGCATTTATCTAGGAATTTCTGCTCAGATCTACTACAGTTGAAAGGATTTGTGTTAAAATTTGGGGGGGGGAAAGCTACTGCAAGCCTCTTCTTGTACCACATTGTATTTAAAACCTTAGATTCATTTCCAAGCCCATTTTGCACAGAGATGTTTAAGAAAGTGGTTTGGGAGTAATTGGGTGCCTTAAAGCTGTTGAGACAAAAACAAAATACTGAGAAACAATAAAATGTAATGTAAAATGGAGAGTTTCTTTGAATCCAAAAAGAAAGTGACCTAATTCCAATTATGTATTCTGCTTTAGCCAAAATGCTGTGCTCCATCCCTTTATTTTGGTTTGCCATTCTTAACTGTGTGGATTAAAAAAAAAAAAAAAAATCACAGGCCCTGTTAAATTCGCCACATCTTACTTCAATATTGAATAGGTATCCATCAAAAGCAGTATGTATGACATTAGAATCAAGCATACCACTAATTTCATTTTTTTCCTTCCCTTAACATGAGGAACAAATGGTTAGTTAATCCTCTGAGCCTTAGCTTCTTAATCTCTAAAATAGAGGTTATCTCCCCAGTTGGACAGTGGTGTGAGAACTGAATGAGCTGACATATACAAAGTGGCTAGCACAGTGACTGGACAATGAGTAAAACAGCAAATATTGGAGTGATTCCAAAAATATGCATGCCCCCAGGCAAGAATGTGAGTTTGTAGTGATGAGAAGTCAACCGGTAGAGTTTATTTCCAAAAGGGTTTAGGAACCTGAGTACTGCAGTTTGCATTTAAGAAAGGGCTGGATAATTTTAGGACCATTAGTAACATTTGTAGCTATCCAAGCCAAGATAATGATAAGGGTAACTGAGATTCTCTGCCTCACCGCACAAGGGATCAATGGGATCAGGAAGTTTGCTTTTTGGGGAACTGAAGCATGACCTTAAATCCAGACAGCCTCCCCTAAAGTGATGCTCCAAGGCGTGAAGTACAAGGTCCGAAGATGTGTACCAGATAAAAACATCATTTGAAGACCATAGCAGTTCATGAGATCCCACTGTTGGGCCATTCACATTTTGGCTCTGATCTGCTATTTGCTTCATTGCTAACCCCACTGTTGAAAACTACAACCACCTTAATATCTCTCAGGTCCTCATTTCCGGGTCTCCAACCACAGTCTCTTAGGCACCAACAGCTTTGCAGGATGCTAGGCAGACACATATTATTATGAAAACGATCTTATTTCCTTTGTAGACCTTTCAGTGGTAACAGGGCACATTCACAAGCATTCTCTCATTTGGCAGAACAGTATCTATATCTACACCATTTCCATGTGACAAATGCTGGCTGGTGGCAGATATAGGTTTAGACCGGAGTCTTCTGATTCTGTGGAAGCAATGCCCACAACAACTACTAAAAGAAGAAGTGCAGAATGACTAATGAGGAGACTGGAATGACACAAATTACATGTCATAATAAATGCCAAAAAAGACAAGGAAGCCATCCCTATAAACTGACTGCACACAAAAGAGGCTTGACTAAAAGTTATGGAAAAAATAGCCCTACAACTATTCGTGTTTGAAAAACCTCTGTTAATCCTCTGTAACACTTCACTATTCAGGTTTTGTGTGACCCTCTAGCCTTTTCTTTTTAGCCTCCTTTTTTTTTCCTCCCCCATTTTGTAAAATTATGTACATATTTCCCAAGTTAATACCCATTTATGTCCCTGTAGATCTTAGCAATCCTTGGTTTCCATTGCCATTTCAGGCTGAAAATTTTCAAGTCCCTACCTCTGCCTATTCTCTTATCAGAATTCATCACATATTTCCAATTGGAAATCTCTAGAGTGACTCTTGAATGCCTTATGTGTTGCATCACTAACGTCAAACTCTGGCCACCTTAACCTAAAGTATGTGCCCTGTTTTACTGTTTCTATTAATGAAATTTGACCTTTCCATTCTAGACATTCCTTACCTCTCTCCCTTTCCATCCAACTAGGTGGCAACACCTGTGGATTCTATCTCTGGAAGGAATGTCCTTCCGTTTCATCTCCATACCTTCCTATGATCACATCATAGAATAAGTCCTTGACCACTTAAACAATAACCTCCTACCTACTTTCCTTGAACCCACTGAAAACCATTCTTTCAACAAAGCCAAAATAATCTTTCTGAAAATTAAGCTTTAGGCATTTCACCTACTGCTCAAAGACTTTCAATGTGCTCTCATTGCTTTAAGAAGCAACCTATCAGGATGGCATTCAAGTCCTCCTCACTATGGACCTAAAGTACCTAGAAAGAAAAAAAAAACCCTAAAAATATAATTGTCATTAATTTGGCATCTACTGTGAACCAGTTACTCATTAAGCATTTTCATATATGTTATTATAAATTTTCACACAGACTTGCAAGATGGCGTCACTGTTAACTCCATTTTAGAGAGCAGACAAATAATTCCTCCAAAGCCAGAGCTAGCTGGAGGCAGAGCCAGATCTTGAATTACACACCACTGGCCTCTAAGACATGTGCTCTTTCTGCTATCCCATACCGTCTGCCTTTTCCATCAAGATGTTTATTCTAGTCAAACTGAACACATCATAAATTTGGGAACAAAGTCTGTGTTTCCTTCCTTTGAGGTAATACTCAATGCTGGTATCTTCATCTAGCATGTTCCTTTTTTAGATTCCATTAGTCAAAATCTGACCCACCTTGTCTGTGTTCATTTCTTAATCTCTACAAACTGTAAGAGTCTTGTCTTCCTTGGAATGTACCTGATGCCATCTAAAACCCATCACATGTATAATTTTTACTTCCCTCCTTGATATTAAATTTCTTTACATCTCCAACAATCCCACATAAATTGCTGTTCCACAAATACGGGTTGAATTAAAATCATCATCACTATACTTTCTACTCTAAAACTTTCATTAGGAGTGGCATAGTAATTAAGAATCAGAACTGGATTTGAATGACTGCTCAGTGCTATCTTGGGAAATTTCTTTAGCTTCATTAAGCATCAGTTGCTTCATTCTTAAAGTGAAGATATTAATAGTGACTACCTCACTGAGTTGTTGTGAGTTCATAATAAGAACATGTAAACAGAATTCTTACGCAGTGTCTGGTACCTGGTATTTTGTCAATCGATATTAGTGGTGTAAGTGATAATAAATGGTAGGAACATAAGATGATTTACGGATGGTCCTAAGTCTGTGTCAGAAACAATCATCTATGTCATTAAATTACCTGTCATTTTGTAGAAAACGGAATAGAAAAATAAACCAAATTAAAAGAGGTTAACTAAGGGGTCAAGAATAGAAACAGAGACTTAATTGCCAATCATCTCCTGTCATTCTGAGTACGAAATGACTTCAGGATGAAGGTTAGCTTGATCGATCTACAGGGCTTATCTAAATGTCTTTAAGTGATTCTAGGCTCCGAAGGTGTCATCTCACGCTGGGAAACGACAGGTCTGGCTGTCAGAACTATCTTTGAGGATAATACAGTTATACAGTTCCCTCTGCCATCTATCAGGGGCACACTAACAAGTTGAAACAGTAGCAGTGACAGCGTCAGGATCTAAGCACATGATGCTATGGAGTGGGTGGCTAATGAATTCCCCCATTAATACGCTGAGCTTCCATGCCTCCTGAATGCAGCCAGGGAGCTAAAACGTATCATCTATAGCTTCAGGGAGTCCACGAGTTATTTCTTGCCCTGTTGCAGTGAACAATACCCCAGGAGTAATGACTAATAACAGTGTAAGTGGTGGGGCAACGAGATAACTCATCCAGCCCACAGTGTTAAGGTAGGCCTGCCATTAAGTCATATGAGCCCCAGCGCTCACTTTACAGTACCCACCATTTGCCTTGCTTGCTGCACTTCAAATCCACATGTCTAAAAAGACTCTGCTATTCAGAACCTGCTCGGCTATTTGATACCTGCAGCAATCTAGGATATATGCCACAAGGGCTGGCTTTAAATCAGTAGCATCCTGACTTCTCCTTAGAATTTCATATTATTTAAGTTGCAATCTCAGAAACCTGATTAAAGTCTGTTTGTTATTTACGGAATACATACATATATATATATATATATATATATATATATATATATATATATATATATATATATTGTTTTCCCTGACTTAAGAAAAACTTAACTGCTGAAAAAGTACCAACGATATTAAAGGCTATCCATAATTGAAAGCTCCCTATATACCAAGAGCTTTGGAGGAGTGTTATATACATCACCCCATAAGGTGTAGGAAATCTAATTTCTCAAATTTTAATTACTGGGGTGTTTCAAGTCTATTAGTTCTATGTGACCCCATGTTGATTACAGTATCCCTAAAACGTAGCACTGTGCCTGGCACATTAAAAAAAAAAAACAATTTAAATATACTAGTTGAAGTTTATGAGCCAATCTATCCGAATCCTAATTTTTCTAACTTCATATTATACAAGTATTGAAGATTCTGAAACACGACTGTTACCAGTTAGCAAAAGAGTCACTGATGTAAGTGATAAATGGGAAAGACGGGGCCTTTTGGTCTCTGCTTACTCATAATTGTTTACCAGTCATAACATATTTCCTACACATTTGTCAACTCGATTTTTATGACTGCATTATTATACATCTTATCTGTACACTAAATTTATCATGCACTTTTCTCACTATTTTGAGGAATCAAAGTCTATGAAATGCTTTTACTTGTACCTGTGCTTTTACGTTCCGACTTTACTTGGCGGCAGCTGCTACTCATCCCCACTCAATCTGGCTGTACCCACATTAGGACGCTGGTTCCAGCAGTGACTCTCTCTGGCCTCTGTGAATTCCCAACTGTCAGGCCGGGCTGTCTGTTTATGTGGTCATCTGGAGCCCATGGCGGGTCTCAAACCTCTTTCATGCTATCCCTGCCTAGAAAGGTTTTGCTCTCCTGAGGCTCCTTCTCCCTTTGGCTCATACAACTGAAGAAGGACCTTCAGGGCAAGGTGAATTACGGGTTTACTGGTGAGGAGAGAGCCCTTTGGAACATTATACTGAAGGGCAGCAGAAGCATAATGCATCACCTTGTGTCACTGTATAGAGACATAACAGCTTACAAGGACATGCCAAAGAAGCCCCAGGTCATATCCTATTGATCTAACCAGGTCTCTCTCAGAGGGAACTGGGTTCTTCACCCTCTCTTAACAGGACATTCCAAAAGTCTCAATCAGGAATCTGATTAATTAAAAAAAAATCACTTTTGATCAGATAAAATAGGAATTTGTTTGCAGAAACAGTCTTGGTAGACTTTTAAAAATACTTAAAATGACACTCTACTTTTAATTTTAAAACATTCTTCCTTGGGGCTCCTGGGTAACTTGGTCAGTTGAGTGTCTGACTCTTGGTTTCAGCTCAGATCATGATCTCATGATTAGTGAGCTTGAGCCCCATGTCAGGCTCTGTGCTGGCAGCATGAAGCCTGCTCGGGATTCTCTTTCTCCCTCTCTCTCTGCCCCTGCCCCACTGATGCTGTCTCTGTCTCCTCAGAATAAATAAATAAACTTAAAAAAAATTCTTCCTTTCACTAATTTTTTTCCTCTATTGAAGTTATTACCTTCTGGATATTTCATGAAGAAAATCATCATCCTACATTTGTGCAGTTTTTGGCCGGTAACAAACAACTTCTAAATACTGGATTCCACTTGAATCTCGGAAAAACCCGGTAGTATGGTATATTTTTGTGCCCATTTAAAGGAAGAGGAAGGTGGAGCCCAGGGCAATGATGAGTTGTTCAAAACCAAAGAGCTCCTTGGATGCTGACAAAAATGAGACTCAAATCCGTGTCTGTTGATTTCAGATTAAGTACATTTTTCCACTATGGCATGCTGCCCTTCAAAACTAAGTGTGCAGTCAAAGTAAACAGATTTAGATAGAAATACCTCAGAAATAAGAGAGATTGGAGAAAACACACCCCAGCTCCCATGCAGGGCGCTGCATCTGGTCCAGCTTGCGTAAGTGCTCACTTCATCAAATCCCTACTTCCACTGCCTTCTCCCACCTTCTTCTCCAACTCAGCCGGGATGGAACGGCTAAGCTGGAAGCTGCAGAGAGGATCCCCAGCAGGCCCTCTCCACAGAAGTGGCTAATGATCTGGAAAAGCTCCTAAGCCCGGAAAACCCAAAGAGGCTTTTTTCACTAAGAACAAATAGCAATGAAAGGGAATACAGAGCCAACCTGCAGTGCATAGCACTCTGTGGGAAACAAAATTGCATCTGTTGGACACCTTTGTTGTTTTCTTGTTCTTTCCCTCTCTACTTGCCTTACCAGTCTCAAAAATGCCAACGCTCCTCTGCGCTCCTCTGCGGATTCCCCCAAACACAATTCCTAAGTCAAATCCGGTTCTGCTACTAGCCAAATCCAGACACGAGTCTAAGGTAACAGCCACCTAGCCTCTCTGAAGACTAACTCAGCAGATGTTGATGGTTCACTGTAAATATCTCACACAGAGACAGCCAAATGAAGCATCCAGGCCAGCAATTTATAGATGCAATAGATGTGAGGAGCAGACCGTTTATCATAATTCAGCTTGGCTCCCATTTATTCTCCAGGAGTCTTTCCAAATGCTATAAATTATAGAAAAACAATACTATACATATCGAACTTAATATTCTATTTCCCCAAACATGACACTGAGAGAATACTATGAGCCTTTCATTTGTGGAGTGAGGAAAGCAGTTTTTGTAAGGGGAACACTTTGCCATCATGCAAAGGGGGTAAGTCAGGACAGCAGCCCTTTGTCTTTTCCTACCCCATTTTATCTAGGTATCTACATTATAAGTCAGGAGAGAAACAGTTGGAGAAGGTTATAGATTCTTGTCAAACAAAACAGATGTCCTGACACATAAATTTTCACTCTTACTGAAAGGTTCATAATTAAAAAATGAATCCAAAGGATTTACTGTAAATTACATGCAGGGAGAAAGAAGTTAATAGCATATCTTTTTTACGCCCTGTATTAACTACATAAAGAGAAGCTAATTGTTGCCCAGTTTTGCCCGACCTTCTATTTTGTAGGTGGTGAAAGGAGTTTGTCAAGAATTTCATAAGAGACTAACAAGCACTTCATGGTAATCCTTTCCCTGGTCCTATTCAATTTTATAGGCAGATGTCACCTCCAAGTGACAGCAGCTTCTCTCCAAGTATCAAGCGGATTAATTCCTTGACAATAGACTTCAATGCAGGAAACATATCCAAAGTAATATTTCTTTACAAACCCCTCTGCCCTAAGACACCCTCCCTCCACAAAATTTCATTTCATGCATACACACTTCAGCAAAGATCTTTTTGCCTTTGTCAAACACACTTCATCTGTGATTTCATTAATATTATGATTAATAATTGATTCAGAAAATAGTGCATCCTAGGAGTGTGAACCAAAAATGAAGAAATGGAAGCTAGTTTGAAGCAAACCATCTCTAAATTATTTTGATCTCTTGGACTTCTCTGATTTTTTTTTTATTGATCTAATTCTTGTCTTATTCAACACTTATCATCAAGGCCTATTTAACCATCATGAGCACCCGGGGTGAGTGCTAGGACTTCAGGTTTAAAAGAAACCAGCAAAAGAAAGAAGAGCCTCTGCCCCTTTGGCCAGAAGAACAGATAATCTGAGCAAACTGTGAAATAGGAAAAATTGCTCCTATAGCACCTCCCCACCTCTGTCTTGGTGTCCCTTTCTTTACATCAGTTCTTTACCGTAGGGCACCACTGCTTTCATTCTGCCCGGGATTTCTCTCACCATCTGCTCCAATGTTGTATGTCCCCAAATTGGTCATGTTACTTTCTCCTCCTTTCTCCCTACCCCTCGAAAAAACCTCAAATTCTGTTAGAGCGGCTGACCATGGCCCAGTGTGAGAAGGATCATAATAAGACTAATGACTTAAACGAATCAGGAAATGATTCAAGAGCCTCCCGTGGAAAAGGAGTTTAAGAAGATTCCAATTTTCCTAAAGATTTTTTAATGTGTGAGCCTTTCAGGATGACAAAGGAAGAGAAATGGGAAAGTTTGGGAACAGGATAGCATGTAGCCTAGAGCAAATGTAATACAGGCAGCATGCATCTGTCCACAAGTCTCATTTCAATGCAGGCGATAGATGCACCTAGTGGAAGCTGGAACTCCTACCTGCTGGATTTACCTGCTGCTCTCACAAATCCTTCCACTGGAAAGCCTGAAGTGAGGAAGTGAGAGGCCCTCAGAGCTGGCAGACAACATGAAATCTGCTTCCCATTCCTGCTCTGGGGACTCCACACCGCCCACAGTGGAAGAATGAGGCTTTACACACATGTAACCCCCTGCTAGGAACATATCTCTTGGCAGATGGGTCCACTTCTTCAGGCCCAGTGCCTCCTCACTCCCCCTGCCCCTGGGATATGCCCTGCTTCCCTCTCTTCTTTGTGTCTGCCATCACTTTTTCTTTTTTTTTTTTTCCTCTGGTGGGTTTCTCTTCTCCCAGGCAAACTGCAAGTGGGAATGGAATCTTTGGCCTCCTTCCCAAGTCTTCCCACTTTCCTTAATGGTCCTTAAATTATTTTCTTTGGTACAAGGAAACAACCTATATCCATTAAATAAATCCACATTTTACAGACTGTAAAAGTCCAATAAAAGTATCTCAGTAAGTATTTATGGAATTGTATTCCTGATGCATCTATGTAAATGTCCAAAACAAGAAGCAAGGTTTGTAATCAAGTCTTTTGATCTTCCATTTGTATTCCTTTATTGCTGAGTGTGGTGAGGAACTGTCCCTTTGCTGTCCCCACTCTGACCTCAGGTTTTGTAAGAGGTTCTGGACATCTCTATGAAGAAGTTTGCAGCCTAGAGCAGGGGTCACCAAAGTACAGCCTGCAGCCTGCCTTTAAAATGAATTTTTATTGGAATACACACAGTTTTTATCTCTGGTAAACACCAGAGAATTAAAAAAAGTTTCCAATTATCAGACCAATTAAGTGATGTCATTTTCAAGAGGGCCATGACCATGTCAGGTCCATTCCAGAACGATGTGGTTTTTCTACTTTGTATGGTCTGTCTTTCTTTTCTCTAAGAAGGTCAGATGATGTCAATCTGATGAAGGGCAATCATTTGGGATTTTCCAGAATGTTTAAGCAATGATAGCATCACTGGAAAAGGTCCACAGTACCCAAGGGGGCTTATGCATTTTAAAGTAAAATTTCTTATATTTTTGCTGTTAAAAATGTTAAAACAGAATGCTATGGTTCCTCCTAGAAATTCCTAGGATCCTCATACCCCTTTTGTAAAAACAAAACTTTTAAGTAAACTCTCAGAATATAACAAACATTTCTCTTGAACGTAGAGATGCTCTACAACACACAAATGGGGAGAAATGGATAAACTGGTAGCACATTATCTGACTCAAAAAGATGTTCGTGGCTGTGCCAAATCATATTTTTCTTAGTAAGTCACACTGAACAAAAAAAGAAGATAAATCACCATGAAAATGCAAGTGAGCTGGTAATAATAGCCTAGTTATAGCTGCCATGAAATAATCATTAAGTTATATGCAGCATAAATCTCACAGAATTTTGTAAATTATGGTGGTTTTTAGAGGCCAAATAGAAATAAACCGTACAAACTATGGCTGCTTTTCTCTGTGCTCCTTGGCATGGCTTTTTAAAATGCTTAAGCTTATGCTCACAGTACCATATGGTCCTCAAAGCATCTGAGAAGGCATAAAGGTTCACAACTCTGTTAAGACCCCTCTTCCACATTTTGAAGGTGATCATTCCTCACCAGTCCTTCCCTGTACTCCTACGCGGAGTCTTGTCTGGCTCTGGCTCACACTGAGGCCAGACAAGTTTCCAGCTCAAGCCTTAGACTTCAAGCTGCTCCTGTTTCCAAGGCATGTTGGAAGGGCAGGTGTTGGAGATGGGCAGTGCTTGCAGGGCTGAACTGGCTGCTGGTGCTTCCAGCCAGCCACCTCCACTCCAGAGACGGGCAATAAAATCCCACTCTGTGCCTTCCTCAGTAGACCGGCACATTAGCAAAACGCAGATTCAAAGATTCCCAGTAAATGTTCCTTTTCCTCCTTTTTGGAGGTTGGTGGTAATCCCCAGTTGATCTTTCCTCTTAACTGCTTTTTCCCCCCTGCTATTTAAACTGAATTCTTATTGCTCCAAATTAAATCCATTCTTTCTGGCCTTGTCATTGCTAACTAATGAGAACAATTCCTCTCTTTGCTCCTGGTAGCTGCACTTTGGGTACTTATGGATGAGAATCATATCCTTCTTTAGCCTACTTTCTTAACTGCAGACTGCACAGGTGATAAAATGGGTTAATTGTTGCTATAAAAATATTTTCTATCCTCATAACAAAGTAATTTTTTCCTCCAAATCATTTTAATTTCTTAGAATTGCACTGTGTTCTTAACGATGTGCAGTGACTGAGGCTGCGGTCCTATTGGGCCTATATATACAAGCAAAATGTTGGATATACAGTATGCATGAATATAACAATTCTTGGTTATTGCGCTGTTTCATTTTGCCCCTTCCACTCTGCCCTCAGTTTTATCACTCTTTGCTCTTTGTATCTCCCCAAGGAAGTTTTCAGCCCAGGGCAGCGGTCACCAAAGTATATAGCCTGTAGCCCGCTATTACAAAATAAATTTTTATTGGAATGTGGTCACCTGCATTTAAAAAAAAAAAAAAAGCATGTTATTTATGACTGCTTTCACATTACTGTGGCACTTCCAAGGAGCTCTGACAGAGACCCTATCACCTGTAAAGCCCAAAATACTTGCTATCTAGCCTTTTACAGAAAAATTTTGCTGACCCCCCAGCAAACATTGGGGCAGGCTTTGCTAGTTGCACCGGGTTAAGGCAAAGTACCAGGTAAATCTCTTATGTACTCCGAAGCAGTCTGCTGAATGTTTCATGACAGACCAAACCACACAGCTGGCAAGCGAGTCTAGACTGAAAGAGTTTTTCATTTTTTATCCCTGAAGTACCCTACGAGCATCAAGGTTCACGTCTAAAGGGAAGAATGAGGCTTGACACGTGGACTAATGCTTGGATATGGCTCCAACACATGTAGGCAATTTTTATAAATGTGTCTCTCTTCCAAGTCTATCTAGGATGTTCTGCTGCATTCTGGTGCACCAACTCACACCACCAGGAAGACAAGGAAATCCAGGCCAAGGCCCAGTACTCACTATGTGAAGCTGGAGGAAGTCACCGAGACCCGGAGCACTGTCGATGCGCACCAAGATGCCATCCTTCACAGTGGTGCTGAAGCCCACGGCAAGGCGGTCAGAGCGGGTGCTGGGCCTATCATTGGCCGGCCAGGTGTAGAGGATGAGGCCTCCGCTTTTCCCAAAGATGTACGTAGCGCCAGCTGCGAAAGCAAGGAGAGAGGGAGCCATCAGTGCCCTGTACTGTGCATTGCCAGCTCTAGGCACACTGTTGAGACCCTGCACAGACAGCTGCGGAGAGGAAATGGGCCCCCGCATGTCCCTGATTGGTTACGGAGAGGGATGGAATCCAAAGTCTGGGAAGGCGGCTGTCACCCTAAATTAAAGATGTAGGCAAAATGAATTAATAACAAAGCAGATGTTAGCGAGAGGCATCCCTAACATCTTCAGTTCCTGCTGTAACACGGCAGAAGGCAAATAACACGCTGTGTCTGAGAGCTTTGGTATGTTGGGACGAACAACCTTCCCATTCTCCTCAACAGCAGAATTAATTTTCCATCTCGGCTAGGACAAGCATGGGAGAGGAAACTAGTTCCCCTTCTTTCAGCTACTGGAACATGCTGGTCAGTGGAGCCAGGGGCGGTCCCAGAAATGTTTCACAAGACTGAAGGGAGTGTGCAAGCCTAAAGCCGCCATCCCTTTCATACCTGGATCGTCTACCACCCTCACAGGAAAGAGCTGTAGTCTGAGGAAACCAAGTTCTGTGACTAAAAGCATTTGCCTATTTCACTATTATGTGCTTATAAAAAACGTGATAACAATTAATTCCAGAGGCGTTTTACAAATTAACTTAATTTTTCCCCTAGTGGTGGTGTTTATCTGGCATTATATAACAACTTCCGTCTCTTTTGCAAACTAAGTTTCAAAAAAGAAATATAGAAGACATGGAAAAAAAAATCTCAGGGTGATGAATTTGGAACATAAGTGGTATTGTCACTTACGAACGGTGGTTTTATCATTGTTCTTAGTACTTACTGTGCTGTCACTCTTATTATTTACAAAGTCAGGGATTAGAAAGAATATATTAATTTAAAAGTACATAGAGGGGTGCGGGGGTGGCTCAGTTGGTTGAGTGTCTGACTCTTTATTTCAGCTCAGGTCATGATCCCAGGGCCCCACATCATGCATCAGGCTCTGCGCTGAGCGTGATGCCTGCTTAACATTCTCTGTTTCTCTCCCTCTGCCCCTGCCCCACTTGTGCGCACACTCTCTCAAAACAAACAAACAAAAAACGCAAAGAAAACAAAATACAAAACTAAAAAAAAACAAACAAAACATAGAAAACAGACAGGAGGAAAAATAAAATATTTGCATCTTATAAATTTTTAAAGTCTATTTCTAAAAACAAGTTTTTAAATACAAATTTGGGGAAAAGCATGTAGATTTGGTAGCCAGAACAGACTACATCATTGTAGCTTCTATGGCTATATGTACTTTACCCATAGTGAGTACTTCCATATGTTACTCATCTCAAAGTTCAAAGAACATTTGGCAGCAGATTTTCTTGTGTGTTCCCACTGAACATGGTTCAATCTCCAAAACTATTTAAAAAATGTTTTTAACGTTTATTCATTTTTGAAAGACAGAGACAGACAGAGTGTGAGTGGCGGAGGGGTAGAGAAAGGGAGACACAGAATCCGAACCAGGCTCCAGGATCTGAGCTGTCAGCACAGAGCCTGACATGGGACTCAAACTCATGGACTGTGAGATCATAACCTAAGCCAAAGTTGGACACTCAACTGACTCAGCCACCCAGGTGCCGCTGAAACTATTTTAAAGCAGCATTAGAAAAGCACTCAGATTTCTTCAGCTTTACTAAAAGTCTCAAGCAGTGGTCCACATTTAGTTTACAGGGAATGCTGGATTGAATTATGTTCTCTGAAGAAAAAAAATGAGTTATGCAGCTTATTTGTAAATAATAAAGTCAACTGCTATGAGGCTAGAATTAAGAGTATATGTCACATCTTATGCTTATTTTAAGCACTAAGCCATATTAGATTCTGAGGCATATAGAATCTAATTTGTCATTTTTGAAAGGTCACTATTCTAGTGACCAGCATGCTCAGTTTGTATATTACATGTAGCATGACATTATCTTCCTTTTATGAATTTCCCAATCCTTAGGGGATGGTGTCTGAAAAGACCTCCACAGTCAATCTGGAGAATTTGGGATTGTGGTATGTAAAGTTTACAATTAATTCTGTATGCAAAACTGTTTGTCTCTTCACTATCCACAGGTACCCTCAACGCTTCTTAAAATTAGAAATGTGGATATAATAATTTACCCTTGATATCTACCCATCTGTGAAGAATTCAAATAATTCCCTTTTCTGTAGATGCTTACAAATGTCATCGCCACTCTCTCTATTCTTTATTTGGAACAGTGAAGGTTACTCAGTGATCAATGTATAGAATCACCAAGAATGCAAATCAGCCTGTGACATTTTGTGGCAACTTATAAAATCTTACCCTATTCTATCCTAAATACGTAGTGGATTCTGCCTCAGAGATAAATCTATACTCCCATACTCTATCAGAAAATAATTTTACCAGTACAAAAAGAACAAGTCCAAAGTTGATAATAGCAACACATATGCCTGGTGCTTTGAGAAAAACTTTTCAAATTCATTAGCCAAATCTTTGCAATAATTCTCTGGGATATCTCATTTGTTAACAATGTTTAGAAACAAGAGACCCAAGCATCTGACTTAAAAAAGTGGTACCTCTTTAGGTCTCCAGCTTCACCCTCCTGACTCCAAAAGCCTGTCTTCACTAAATACCAATCCTAGCTTAATAAAACTATCCAATAAATTATATCAGTGATACAAAATTGACTGTGCTTTATCCTTTTCACATAAGACTAAAGTAGAATGAAAACAAAGCCATATCCCCCCAAACCTGGCGTATTTTCAGAAGTTAGTTGGCCTTTTAACCATATAAGTATGTTTACAAACTTTGTGCTTATACTTTTTTATCCATTGACTGTTCAGTAATTCTCAATGTAAAGAGAAAGTGCATTTTAAATGATAAATATATGACTTCTATATAGTGGTTTGGAGGCCACCATGGCTTTAATTTTTAAACAAAGAACGAAACCTCATTATGGCAATATCAGGGTAGGTACAAAATCTGTCTTAAAAATTATTTTTACTGCTTTTATTGTTCTGAATTTGGAATGTCACTATGATAGATAATTCTAACTTTGTAGGTGAAAAAGGCAAAAAAGTACAAAGTTTTTAGCATATGGCTTATTCTGCTATATGGAAATAAATCTTAAAATATGTATTCTTGGTACTAAATTTCTTACTAAGGGTAAATAAAGACCCTGAATGCTCCCATAGTTTAATGTTGGCTTTAAAGAAAGTGAATTAATACTTACAACTTTCTACTCTGAAAACCTGTTATTTTTTCCCCTTCTTTAGTTAGCTTTGCTATCTTGCATGGTTTTTAAATATAAATATTCACTTTCTGTTAATTTTAATATAAAATGCCTAGAGTCCTAGGGGGAACATGGTCTTATTTTGCTTTACATTTTCAAATTAAAAAGTTAATTTTGTTATTTTAAAATGTGGATTACAAATCAACATTTTGGGAACATCCTAAGAACGATGAGAACCCTCCTTAATCCATTATAGATTTTCATTTCCAAGCCATGCAATACGACATCACATGCTTTCTCCCCTGAGCCTAGCAGCCCTGTTGGTTTCACACTGTGCAAAGTATGCTGGTGCTAAGGTCATCCTCCATTTATTAACAATTGAAACCATGCAAATTTCCTGCTTGCTAGCAAAGAGTGATCAATTCAACTGAAGAAAAACTGCTATGGTGGCATTCTGGCTATTTCACATTGCAGGACTTGCAAGTTTGTAAGCAGCTGAGGTTGCTGAGTCCCAATAGAGTATTTCAGGAATGAAATTTCCATACAGTCACCATTAACAAAGATTAAGTGGATACACACTATTTTTAAACAGTCAACCAGCCTAACATGTTACTTAACACACAACTTCTTTCATCTCAAAGATCCCAAAAAGTAGGTTGGGCTTATTGTTTTCCTAACTGGCAAGCTATTTACTGGGATGGGGCTGATGGTGGTTTTGGAAGAGCCAGATATGTGAAGGTATAAATATGTGTGTTTGGGTGTGTATTCTGTGTGTGGGACTGGTGGGGGGAAGAAAAGGGTAGAACAGTCTCCATTGAGATCATGAAGGAATCCTGGGGAGCAGCTTTATATACTCATACAATAATCTGATCAAGTAGATGATCTATGAGTTCTCAAGAAGAATACAGGGTAAAGTTTTTTCTAGGTCATACATTTCTCCAAGAAATAGTTCTTAAATCTTGGTGCATATTACTGCTTATTAATAGAATTGAATTTAATTATTGATGACAACTTAACTTTTCTTTATTTAGACTATTTGGATAATTATTACAATTGTTGCTTTGACTTCTTAACCTCATGGTCCTGCCATTATGACATAACTTTTATTTCTAGTCCCATATCCAAATAGCATATTACTTTTTGGTGGGAGTACTAACAGAAATTGAATCATGGACCTCTTAGGATTTATATTCAATATAAAAATAATATATACATACATATGTGCATGCTTATGCATATGTGTATGCGTGTGTAAGAAAGTTTAGTCAGAAATATAATAGAATACTTGGAATTAATTTATTACATTCTCCATCAAATAATCACAGATATAAGGCTTTAGAAATGCATCTAAATATAATGTTGGTTGTATATTTATGTGTGTTTTTTATATATTAAAAAAGAAAGAAAACAAAGAAAATTAGCTTTCCCTGAAATAATTTCTGGTTGGCGCTAAAATGGAACAAGTTTGCAAGCATCTCTCAGGGGAAACCTGAGAAAATTAAATTTAAAGAGAACTAGGTAATTTACTCATGGACAAGTATAACATATAGAATAACAAATTAAGTAATAAAATATGTATAATTCTTGTGGTAGAAACCATCTGGTAGGTAAACTAGGGTAATAAACATGAGGTCAAACTCCTACTCCAGTGCTCTTTGAACACTGCCTGAGAACTTAGTATAAAATCTCATGATACCAAGGTATATATCTGTCTTCCTCTATTACTTCAGGCTCCCTATTCCTAATTTCTATTGTTACTACTTTTTCATCAACTTTATCCACATTTGTGTTCTTTATTGTAAATTGGTAAATCCTTTTGGGAAATAAATGGACCATCAATGATATAAAATATATTATGTCTTAGATGAAGTTATTGCTATTAACTTAAAACTACATTTTATTCATATCAATTAACTATATAGCTAATAAAACCAAAATGGAAAGACTTAGAAGTGACAAATATCTTTCCTAGCAAACCGAGACATAAAGCTCAAAGATCTCATAATGACTGATGGCCTGCAAAAGCAGTTTCTCAATTTCTTTTACTCAGTTTGTTCTATGGTTCCCCTTACACACACCCCCTGGATGTTTTGGGAATGTTCATCACAGCAGGACCTTATATGTTCATAGCACTGAATGGTTTTCAAATTGTTTTCTTTGGGAGCATCTCATTTGATGCCTCTTGCCCCAATACCCACTGAAGTGTTAATGGCAAATATTTTCATTGCTGTTTGTATAAAAAAGAAAATGGAGACTCAAGGAGATTAAATGACTTGACCTGATGTTAAGTGGTGGAGATGAGAGCAGAACCAGATCTTCCTTTCCTTGACTCTGCCCTCAACTCCCCTCATCCAGCTGGCCTGCTGGCCAATAGAATGAAGTTTCCCTAAAGGAATCCCTGGGGACCCAGAGCTTCACAGGAAGGAATAGCAGATGGAAAAACTATGATCAAAACCTCTTCACTACAGAGGCAGCCCCTAGGGAGTACAAAGTAAGTGATAAAGATTTTACAAACAGTCCTGCAATGTATTTATTGAATGGGCAGTTTATTATGATCTATCTTGTCGACTCTGAATTTTTTGAAATAAACACTAAAACTGATGATAAAGAAGCCTTAAATAAAGCAAAAGTGAAGCGACTGAATGTTAAGAGAGAAATTTCATCTATTTTAAAGAACATCCTTTATCTTTGGCAAAGAAATGATCAGATTTACTGCTCAGCTGAGAAGGTGCCTGGAGTCAAATATATAATCAGGGAGAGCCAAGCCCCATTTCTTAAACAAAGCTCAGGCAAGGTGAGGGCTCCCTCTGTATGAGGCAATTTCTTCCTCTTTCTTGAAGGAAGCACAATGAAAACCAAAGGGAACAAAAACAAAAACAAAAACAAAAACAAAAACAAAAACAAAAAACAAAGGGCATTAACCCCAGAAACACAGAAGCAACATTTCAGACCATGTTCCAGTATTCTGGAATGAAGACTGCAACTCAAAGACTTCCCAGCAGAACCAATACTGGTTAAATGTGTTATAAAATGTGCTTGGTAATACTGGAACTCAAACTTGTGCATATGGTGAATTATATATATTGTGTCCAAGGCCAAAGCTTCCATAGAAGCTGGTGGGAGAAAAATATGAAACCAATTAAAATTCAACCTATTAACCTATTTTTTTTTTTACAAATAAAAACGCCCACTACTATTTAATTCTGGTCATATTATCCAAAAGAACGATTCTTCATGGATGATTACATGTGTACAAACCCTATTTTGGCAAAATACTTGGTCGGATCTTTTTATGGGAACATTATTATGAATTTTCCAGGGAATCCTAAGAGGAACCAAATAGTTATATTATTTCTAAAACTTATGCCAACAATTGAGATGACCTCCTGCTACGATTTCTTATACACACCTGTGCTCCCTCAAATTCTGAGTAAAAGAAAATCACACATAGTTTCTGGATGCATTTATGAGTACTGACAAGTAAATTATGACCCTTTCTGAGTCTGAGAGATAATGAAATTTTTAGAAACACATTGCATCAAAACATTTTTTACAAAGTTATTTTCACTCATCAAATTTCAGAACTCTTGCACTAGGAAAAAATGGATTAGTGATAGAGTATACAAATGCGTTCCACATTGAAATTGACCTAAAAATGGGCTCTGTGCTGACAGCGTGGGGCCTGCTTGGGATTCTCTCCCTCTCTCTCTGCCCCTTCCCCGCTTGTGGTCTCTCTGTCTCTCTCTCTCAAAATAAACAAATATACTTAAAAAAAAGAAATAATCTAAAAATAAAGCTTCCAGGGATATGTTTAAATTCCCCTTACTTAAAATAATTTTTATAAACTCATTGATTTTTTTGTTTGGGACGATTATTTCCTTCACAAACCTTTGGTAGTGTTTAACAATACTAATTGTAATACTAATGTTACTACTAACATTAACACTATGCCAACTATATTTATGAATCATTTATTATTATATGTTATAATACACTATAATACAATATTTCAAATTCCTGTAACTTTTACTTTAGATATTTATTTTTATTTATTTATTTATTTTTTTAATGTTTATTTATTTTTGAGAGAGAGTGTGTGAGTGGGCAAGGGGCAGAGAGAGAGGGAGACACAGAATCCAAAATAGGCTCCAGGCTCTGAGCTGTCAGCACAGTGGCCATTGCGGGGCTCGAACTCATGAACCACGAGATCATGACCTGAGCTAAAGTTGGACAGTTAACTGACTGAACCACCCACGTGCCCCTAGATTTTTATTTTTTTATTTTAACGTTTATTCTTTTTTTAAGAGACAGAGCACAAGCAGCCAGGGAGAAGGGGGAGGGGCAGAGAGAGACACACACAGAATCTGAAGCAGGCTCCAGGCTCTGAAAGGTGGGCACAGAGCCCGATGCAGAGCTTGAACTCATGAACTGCAAGATCATGACCAAGGCTGAAGTCAGATGCTTACTCTACCAAGCCACCCAGGCGCCCCTACTTTAGATATCTTTTTCTGTATTAATTAGTTTGTTAGGGCTACAATAACAAGGTAACACAGACTGGGTGGGTTAAACAACAGAAAATTATTTCCTACAATTCTGGAGGCTAGAATTCTGATATTGAGGGAGGTCGGATTCTTCTAAAATGGCTGTCTTCTCCCTGTGTCATCACATGGCCTAGTCTCTTTACCCCTCAGTGTTCTAATTTCTACTTCTTAAAAGGACACCAGTCATACTGGATTAGGGCGTACCCTAATGACCTCATTTTAAGTCAGTTACCTCTTCAGGTACCCTGTCTCCAAGTACAGTGACATTTGAAGATACTGGGGGTTACGACATCAACGTATGAATTTTGGGGATGCACAATTCAGCCCATAACAGTTACCATCCCAGTTTTAAAGGTGAGGGAAGCAATAGAAGGAGGTAAAATAACTTATTTAAGATCTAATGAAATCAAGTATTTAATCCAGATCTATATAACTCAATGATCTACATTCTTTTCATTATGCCAAGATGTATCCCTAATATGTTTAACTTTTACCTGTATATTGAGTGTAGAGATGGCAATGATGATGAAGAGAAGAAGAACAATGGCTTTCTAACATTTGGCAAAAAAAGCCAAGCAAAATCAAACCAAACAAAACCACAAACAAGATGGAAACTCAATTCCCTCACAATGGAAATGGCAGTATAGGGGTGATCGTTTTATTTTATTTAAATGACATTGGTTTAATATGAGCTTGTTCTCTGCAAAGTACATAAAGCAAGGTCAGACAATAGGCAGCTCTTCATTAATTACACGACACTCATAAAAATCTAAACTCTGAAGGGGTGGATTCTATATAAGGTTTATTTTGGAGATTATCTCCCGGCCAATTTAACTTTCATAACCAAGCTTGTTTCTTATATAGAAACACAAAGTAAGTCCTAGGAAATTGCACAGTATTCAGGTTTAAGAGAATAAATATTAAGTTTGATTGTCAAACAAAATGAAAATCCAGAACCCTTCTGTACCATGAGCTCCTGGAGGACAGGGCTGTTCAATTTATCTCTCTATCAACACTGAATGCTCAGGAAATAAATGCTGTTGAATTAATCAATAAAACTTGGCTCACCTATACTTTCATACCTTCACACTGTCATTCAGGTATCTGTCCATTAATCCTTCTCAGCTTTTTGTCATTTCATCACCATGAGGAAATATTTTATAAATACTCATCAGTTAGGGTTCATAATATCTCCTAGGTGGAGGGGAACAGAGCTTCCAAATTATAAAAGAAAGCTAACTACAAAAACATTTGAATAATTTTTCTTTGGTGAATTTTTGGCAGGCTCAGAGAATAAACTCACACCCATCTTTAGTCAAATTGTTTTATGATACCCCTCAGTTCCTAAATCACACTGCAAACTGTTTTTAGTAAAATATACGTATATATGAATACATCTTAGATTTAACCTAACAAGAATACACAATGGAAAAGAAATGCAACATATTTAAGAATAGCAATGCCATTATTCTATTTTATATTACACTGTGCAAAGATCATGTATACATTTGTCCTTAGACAAAATATAAATAAATGAAAAGAAAAATAAAAATGATCGTTTTATAATTATTCATCAGACTTTTCTGTAGCATTTTTTAAGAAACTCATTCCTTCAACCTTCTTGCACTGTTAGTGGGAATGCAAACTGGTGCAGCTGCTGGAAAACAGTGTGGAGGTTCCTCAAAAAATTAAAAATAGAACTATCCTATGACCCAGCAATAGCATTACTAGGAATTTATCCAAAGGATACAGGAGTGTTGATGTATAGGGGCACATGTACCCCAATGTTTATAGCAGCTCTTTCAACAATAGCCAGATTATAGAAAGAGCCTAAATGTCTATCAAGTGATGAATGGATAAGGAAGATGTGCTTCATACACACAATGGAATACTATTTGGCAATGAGAAAGAATGAAATCCTGCCATTTGCAGCAACATGGATGGAACTGGAGGGTATTATGCTAAGTGAAATAAGTCAGTCAGAGAAAGACAGATATCCTATGTTTTCACTCACATGTGGAAATTGAGAAACTTAACAGAAGACTATGAGGGAAGGGAAGGGACAAAAAATAGTTACAGAGAGGTATGAAGGCAAATCATAAGAGACTTAAATACAGAGAACAAACTGATGGTTGATGAAGGGTGTGGGGGAGGGGGAAATGGGTGATGGGCATTGAGGAGGGCACTTGTTGGGATGAGCACTAGGTATTGTACGTAAGTGATGAATCACGGGACTCTACCCCCAAAACCAAGAGCATGCTGTACACACTATATGTTAGCCGATTTGACAATTAATTATACTAAAAAAAAAAAGAAAGAAAGAAACTCATTCCTTCTGATGACATCTTATGGGACGCAAAATAAAAGGGAGGTTCAGAGGGCATGTATCTGCCTCCTTTTCCTCTTTTTATTCCATAGCTTTGAAATACCTTCTCTAATAAAAGCAATCAAGGGATTTCTAAGTACTGAATATTCTCTCAAAAAGAAATACAGATGAAGAGTGGTTGCTTATTTATAGTGTTTGACTTAAATGCTGGATTTATATGGACTTCACACTTTCAAAGAACCAAGGACTATAAACAGATGACTTCAGTGTATTGAGGCTCTAATTCATAAGACAAGATTTTCCCGGGAAAGTCAGCTAATATTTTTAAGGGCATTGACTCTTGCTTCTATGAAATACATATTTCTTAACCATAAAACCCATGCCAGTATTAAGAAAATGAAAGAAACTTCAAATATTATAGTCTCTTCTCCTATAACAATCATTTATCTTCACTGTGTCTCAGTTTCCCCATTATTCAGCAGATGATGATACTTCTACCTACTCATCTCAAAAAGTTGCAGTAAGGATCAAAATAGCTACCATGCACACTATACAGAACTCTAGAAATAATTTAGTTTTCAATTATTTATGGTGATCACCTCAATGTGAAGAGCCTGCCGAAAGTTTTTTGTATCTGTAGGGGAATTTATTTATTCCATATACCCAGTACATCTTCCCTCTTTGTGTTGCAACATTAAGCCCCTTCATATGGAAATGACTATTTTCTTCCATATCATGTGATTTGAATGGAAATTGTCAAACCCTTAAAAGATTTTGCCCCTTACATACAGCTTATTAGCTAACATGTGATAAATAAACCCAAGTTGGACCAGTCAGAGAACTTTACTGATTTTTTTTTTTTTTTTGTAACCTAGAACAACAGGAACACTCCATCAGTTTCCCTATGATAGAATTTTGCCATAAGAGTTACACAGTTGCTGTGGCCATGGTTCCTATGTGAGAAAGAACTTGGATGAAAATAAACCCTGACCCAAGAGTAAAGTCAGGGCAAAGCAGGAAAAGGAGGTATTCACCTTTTGAATACATGGTTTTAATGGTCTGTGTTATAAAGTTGCAACTTTGTCCATCTCATATAAAATTCTCAATAGGTAACTTGTTTAGTCTAAGCGAATTCCAATTTTCTTCTTTCACACCTAGAAGAGTACCTAATAGTAAAGAAAACCTGGCAACTATCATAGTGCCTAGATCACAAAAGGGCACAAGAAGTGCTTGTTAAATAAATTGGCAAAGGATGACCAAGATAATTACGTAATAAGTTACACAGAAATCTGACCTAAGAAAAGGAGCGCATTCAGTGATTCATATACATTTCAGATTGGAGCACTTGTAAAACTGATCATACTCTTGTTGATACAGAAATCCTTAATGATTGCTATAGAACAACACATACACATACACACACGGATATATATATCCCCAATAATTAGAATATTAATGAAAAGAGACTGCTTTATATCAAGTCCTATAAACTACAGATGAAGCTTTACTCAGAAGAAAATACCCCAAATAATAATAAAGAAAATGAATATAAATGTACTGAGCTTTCAACTTAAGGCACTATTATGAAAATAAGTAAAATTAATAAGCTAGTATGTGATGATTAATAAAAACTGAAATTTATCCAACATATTTAAAAACTAATAGGAGTTAAAAAAAACAAAGCCTATACTTTAAAATGTCACAGAAAGTATATAAATCCCTGAAAAACCAGAAATAAGAAAAATTAAAAGAGGAAAAGTATAATGGTAGAAATTATAAAGGGGATATAACAACAGATATATAAAATAAAAAAGAATATTTTATACAACTTTAGATAAATATATTTAAAACCAGAAGAAACTCATCACTTCTAGGAAAATATGATTTGCCAAAGGTTTCTAAGAAAAAGTAGATACATTTAATAGACAAATGACCTCAGGAACTACTGGAAAGGTGATTCAAATTCTACTATTTAAAAAGATACAGGTGATGCAAAAGATACTAGATGATTTTACAAATAAGTTTTATCTAACTTTCGAAGAAAAGGTAATTCCTAAGTTATTCAAATCATACTAGACCACAGGCAAGGTCAGAAATCTCCCCCAATTCATTTACAAATTCAACATATTTGTAATAATGATACCTAATAAATATATTGCATAAAAACAGAACAAAACACTAGACTAATTTCACTTATGAATACTGACTAAAGATTTCTTCTGAATAAACCTCAATGATACATTAAAAGAATAATATATCATTTTAGGAATATGAGAAATAGTGTATCTCACCATAAAGGTATCTACTTGCAAAGATCATTATATCACCTAATTAAGGTAGAATTAGATTGTAATTCTATTTAGGATTTTAAAAAGTATTTGAAAAAATTCAGCAGTCATTCCTTCAAAAACTCTACTTATAATAGGAATTGGAAAGAGCATTATAAATATGATAGAGACTATTAAAAGCACACTGAACATCATATTAAATAGTAAAATTATATATTCTTTGCCATTAAAATCAAGAACATAGAGATGTTCATTACTGCAACATTATTCAACATTGTTTTATAAGTTCTTATTAAAATAAGCAATAAAATGAAATAAGCTGTAAAATATTGGGAAATAATATAATAATTTTTTTTTTTTAAATTTTTTTTTCAACGTTTTTTATTTATTTTGGGGACAGAGAGAGACAGAGCATGAACGGGGGAGGGGCAGAGAGAGAGAGGGAGACACAGAATCGGAAACAGGCTCCAGGCTCCGAGCCATCAGCCCAGAGCCTGACGCGGGGCTCGAACTCACGGACCGCGAGATCGTGACCTGGCTGAAGTCGGACGCTTAACCGACTGCGCCACCCAGGCGCCCCAATAATATAATAATTTTTAAAAATATGATTGGATACATACATCTCTCTAATAACTCATCTAAAAACTTAAAATTAATGAGATCAATTGATAAGTTGGTCCCATACATAATAAATACATAAAAAATCAATAGCTTTTCACTATTGCATAGATGGTTAAATGATTTTTGAAAAGGGAGCCAAGACCATTCAATGGAGAAATGATAATCTTTTGAATAAATGACGCTAGGAAAACTACATATCCATATGCATAAAAGTGAAGTTGGATGCTTATAGCATATACAAACATTAATTCAAAATGCATCAAAGACCTAACAGAGCTAAGACTATAAGACTCTTAGAAGAGTACATAGGAGAAAAGCTTCAAAACACTGAATTTGGAAATGATTTTTGTTCTGTCTTTTGTTTGTTTTTTTGAATATGACACCAAAGGAACAGGCAACAAAAGAATAAAATAGATACATTAAACTTTGAAAATTAAAACTTGTGCATTAAAGGACACTATCAACAGAATACATAACCCACAAAATGGGAGAAAATACTTGCAGATCATATGTCTGACATGGGATTAATATCCCAACTATATAAAGCACTCCTACAATTCAAACAACAAAACAAACAACTCAGTTACAGAGTGGGGAAAAGACTTGAATATATATTTCCCCAAAGGTATATAAATGGCCACTAAGCTCATGAAAAGATATTCAACATCAATAATCATGAGGGAACTACAAATCAAAATCATAATGAGTTAGCACTTCATATTCCATGGCTATTGTCAAACTGACACAAAATAAATGCTGACAAGGATGTGGAGAAATTGAAACCCTTTTGTGCCACTTGTAGGAATATAAAATGGTACAGCTAGTGTGAAAAAGAGTATGGCAGTTCCTCAAACACTTAAATATAGAATTACCATATGGTCCAGTGGTCCAGCAATTCTACTTCTAAGTGCATGACAAAAAGAAAAAAAGAAAGAAAGCAAGGACTCAACCAGACATTGTACAATTTTACACCAATCTTCAAAACAGCAGTATTCACAGTAGTCCCAAAGTGGTAACTAGATAAATAGGTAAAAAAAAAATACATGGGTCTGTATACACAATGGAATATTAGCTTTGAAAACAAATGAAATCCTGAAATCTACTATATGATGAAACTTGAAGACATTATGCTAGGTGAAATAAGCCAGATACAAAAGGACAAATATATGATTCCACCTATATGAGATACCTAGAGTAATCAAGTTCACAGAGACATAAGTAGAATAGTGGTTATTAGAACAGAGAGGGGGTGGGAAGCAACTGTTTGATAGGCAACTATTATCAAAGGAGAGAGTCCTTTCTATCAGAGACAACTGTTTGAGCTTGGGGTGATGAAAAAGTTTTGGTGATGGTGGTGATGGTTGTATCACCATGGGAATGTACTTAATGCTACTGAACTGCACGTGTAAAAATGGTTAAAACTGTAATTTTTTTCATTCTGTATATTTTACCACGATAAAAAAAATCAAGAGCTTGTTTTAATAACAGTAACTATGGGGCTGCCTGGGCGGCTCAGTCAGTTAAGTGTCCAACTCTTGATTTTGGCTCAGGTTATAATCTCATGATTTGCAGGATTAAGCCCCATGTCGGGCTGTACACAGACAGTGTGGAGACTACTTGGGATTCTCTCTCTCCCTCTCTGACTCTATCCTGCTCACATGCATGCATTTTCTCTCTCTCTCAAAATAAATAAATAAACATTAAAAAAAATAATAGTAACTACCAGGTTGAAGTGAGAAAGAGAAATCCCAACCACAGTAACAAAAATCTATAAAATATTGTAAAATAATATAACAAGAAAGCTATATAAAGAAAAGCTATATAAAGGAAACTATAATTTTTGGAGCACACAAAACATGTCCATATATATGAAGATACATATGATGTTACTGAAGGAAAATGTGAATACATCAATAAGCATGTTAATCTTTAAATTACCTCTAAATAGAATCTCAAGTTCATAAAGAAAAATAAGTGTGTAAAATTTTCCAAGAAAATTTTAAAAGGAAGAATAAAGAATGGAGACTAGCTTTAGTAGACTTTAAAACTAACTAAAAGTGAGTATAGTCAAAATAATCTATTATTAGAAGAAAAACAGAGCACTTAATCAGTTAAAATTAAACACAATGATATGACAAAAAAAAAAGTCTGTTGAGTCCTTTCTATGTACTAAGAACATTGTATATACAATACAAATTCTATAGTAGAGATATGTTCAAAATGAGATAGGAACCCATAGAGAAAAGTCAGCAGCTTTAAATAAAGACTTGTACTACATAATAATTATATATATATTAAATATAATATGCAGTATATTATATATACATCTCTATAGAGATATATAGAGAGAGATCTATATATATAGATATATCTATATCTATATAGATATATATATAGAAATCTATAGATATATCTATATATATATCTATAGAGAGAGATAGAGAGAGATCTATAGAGAGATCTCTATACAAAGAGATATATATCTTATAGAGAGATACATATACACACATATATATACATATATACAGAAATGATTACCATACATATATATGATATAGAAATTATCATACATATATACATACATATATATATAGAGAGAGAAATAATTACCATAATAAGTTAAAATTGATTATCTTACATAGTTAGAGATGTTTTCTTGTCATGAGAACTTTCAAGATTTACTGTCTTAGCAACTTTCAAGTATGTAATACAATATTGTTAACTATAGTAACCATGCTGTCCATGACATCCCCAGAACTTACTTATCTTATAACTGAAAGTTTGAGATGCCTTATTTTTAAGTTTCTTTATTTTGAGAGAGAGAGAGAAAGAGAAAATGCATGGACGGGGGAGGGGCAGAAAGAGGATCCAATACATGGGGCTTGAACCCATGAACTATGAGATCATGGCCTGAGACAAAAATCAAGATTTGGACATTTAACCACCTGAGCCACCTAGATGGGACCACCCAGGGGACCCAGATGTCCCCGATAACTGGAAGTTTGAACCTTTTGACTACCTTCACCCATTTCCCCCATCCCCCTCACCCTGCTTTGGACAACCACCAATCCTGAATTCATTTTATTTAGATTACACATATTAGTGAGATCATTATGTTATATACCTTAAACCAATATAATGTTATATGTCATGTTGATTATATCTCAATAAAACTGGGAAAAATAAAAATAAAATGAAAATATGTCAAAGAAATATATCAAATAAAAAAAAAGACTTGTAACTAAGTGTTGGGATAGGAGAGGAAGGACATTCCACTGGGAGGCTATGAGTAAAAGTGTAAAAGACACAATATATTTTTGGGAACACAAACAACATCATAAATTTTGGGTGGTGTGTAGGCTGAAGGGCTGAGAATAGCAAAGACAGGAAAATAGGATGCTAAGAACTTTGCAGAGCACAGAAGGCCACATGAAGTTATCTGTCCGTTACCAGATGAGCCAGTATCTTAATAGGCAAGCCAGTGTTTTCCTCATAGTAATTTTGGTTTTGTATTTTAGCAACAGAGCTATTTCAAGGATTATCCCTACAATACAACATCTTCCACCAAATCATGTTTAGCTTTCTGAAACACATAGCTTTTGTTTAGCAAATATATTAAAGTCACCCCAATATAAAAATTTTTAAGAATGATTTTAATGTTTAAACCGTTTGAAAATGGCCTTAGTCAACGGGAAGGCATGACCTTATCTGTGTTTCAGGAAAAGAATTTTGTCTTTGGTGCAGACAACAGAAGGAGAGAACTGTGTCCATGTCGCTCTAGATGGAGGCCAGTGCCAAAGCCAGGACATGAGAGTTGTCAGCTGAACCTGGTCAGTGAAAGAGAGAAATGAGAGGAAGAAATGGATAATAAAGATGTGAAGAGTGAATGGGTTTGGTGATCCATCTGATATTTGGGGAAGAGAAAAGAGAGGCATTGAGGTTGACTCAGAATTTTCAAGTTTGCGTAACTAACTAAAATTGTAGATATAAAAGGAAGCACGTATAGGGCATAAAAATGACAAAGTACTTTTGGGGTTACTAAGTTTTGTGTGCTGTACGGTAACAGTCAAGGGTTTGGTTAGAGCTCCAGGATTATAAAGGACCAGTGCCATGGTTTTAAGTCCCAAGGGAGACTGTGCTATTGTGTCACGATAGAATGTACCCAGATCCTGCACACCAATTTCCCAAGCACGTATTATTGGGCATTCGGAAAACCTGAATGATTATGTAAAATTGATGTGCCCAAATAGTACTCATTGAACATATAAATATTTGCCTTTTTCTCCAGTCTTCAGCGACAGAAATGCATAGTTGCATGCGGTTATAATCATAGTGCTTATGTAATTTTGCATTGCTTGTCTAATACGGTTTTTGAACCTCTCTGTATTATCATAGTTGCCATTTTAAATGGTTGCATAATATTCCACAATGTGATGGGCTGTAACTTAGCACTACTTTCTTGCTGAGACCTATGTTGCTTGTTTTGTCTGCAGGTATAACATGGGGCAGCAAAGGCAATTTGATATAATAGTAACTCTGCTTAATATACATAAAATTTCTGTTCTTCTGAAGAAAATGAAATAAATCTCTGGGAATATTAGTCTAGATGGTTTTGCTTTTCTTAAAACAAAGATAGTCTGCAGCCAAGAGTCACATAAGAGAACAAAATGGATCAAAGTCAATTCCTAGTCCAAAGCCATTTTTCATTATTCACTCAACAAAATTTAACCTCTATCCTTTTACCAATGGACACACACACCATTGCATTATTACATAATATTTGTGTAATTAGTTTACAGTTTATTTTTTAAACCGATTTCCTCTGAATACATTAGCTACTCATTTTCTCAATATTTTATCCCCTTCAAAGCTTCAGCTTATAGCTTCTATTTTTCTTCCTTTATTACTTTTAGGAAGACAATTGCCCTTTGCTAATACTTGGTGATTTTCATCTCTCCTGCCTAATTAAATATATTTCAAACACATCCTCCACCTCAGTCTCTCTGTCTCCCCGCAGCACCTCCCCACATCCCCTGAAAGTGTGCCTATGCTCTAGGACCAGATAATGAAAACAATTTTCTTACTTGTTCCTCACCGTGTGCCTTGTGGGAGGTGACTGCATTTTCCCTATTTTAAAAACTGCTCTCTAGTCCCCAAGCCCTGGAGCAAGGCACTTTCTGTACACCTGGTCCTGGCCGTATGCATCTATTCACAAAGCCATGCTGCAAGTCCATAAAAACTAATTTCCCAGGTCCTCTTCTTAGTTCTAATATGGATCTTTAGCATTGATTCAACAGTACAGATATGACATTCTGCAAATAAACAGCAGTCACTTCCATCAAAGCTTAAAGACTTGTTATGATGGATATATTCAGACACACCAGTCTCTTTTTAGAAAATGCAATTTTATGGAAAAATACAAGATAATTGGTCTTTAGCTCTTGCAATAAACTTAGATAGCACCTGCCATATTTAAATTAATACAGTGCTTCTCCCTGTTAGATGAGGGCTTCTGATTAATTCAATCATGTGAAAAGATTCAGGCATTGCTCATGTGTGCTCAGATTGAAAGCTGTTTTTTGATGTGGCTTTTTTTTTTTTTAATGATGTGATACTTGTCCATCTACAAAGTAAAGGAAATTGAAAGTTCTTTATTCAGCCATATATCCTGTCTGTCCTTATCTCTCAGGCTCAGCTTTTGCCTCACATTGTGTCACATAGGTGGTAGGTTTTATTGGGTGATGCAAGATTCTCCAAAGCAATGACCTAGTATTTGAAGCCTCTGTGTGAACACAGGATCTGCTTCCCAGAGATCACATACACATCACTCTCAAGGATTTATTCCCTTTCTCATTGTCATCATTGCTTCTGACTCTAGCTGCCATGGTGCAGATCAAGACACTCAGAGAACACCTTTGCTCCTTTTAATCTCTCTTAAACCAGCCACAAGAACAAATCAGACTCACATGGCTGGAACAGCAGAATGTAAAGTGCCAAGGCTGGCATTTCAATCTGGTCCTCCCCGTTTCTGAGAAAGCCAGGCTAACACGGAGTGAAGAGTTCCTTCCAGGGGACAAAGTAAAGCTCTAAGTGTCTACCTGCATTTAAGCAACTGCTGAACTAGAGGCACTGCTGGTAAGACTTCTTCAGCAAAAGGGGAGCACATGTTCTCTGAAGGGGCTCCTCTTACTGATTCCAACCAGGGGTGATTCCATTTCCCCAATTTACCCATCTGACTTGACCTCTTAACATGTGTCCAAAGTTTTACTTTAGAGTGAATATTCTTCCTAAAGTCATAATCTCTGGGAGGAGCCCACAAACAACAGGGGTATAAAGATATCTTGTGTTAACTATGTGAAAACTACAGTCATAAATCACACTACTATTTTTTAAAATAATCTATATTTCACAAAGATGACAATATGGGAGGTGCGCCTGGGTGGCTCAGTCGGTTAAGCGTCCTACTTCGGCTCAGGTCATGATCTCACAGTTTGTGAGTTCAAGCCCCACATCGGGCTCTGTACTGACAGCTCGGAGCCTGCAGCTTGCCTTGGATTCTGTGTCTCCTTCTCTCTCTGCACCTCTCCCACTTGTGCTCTGTCTTTCAAAAATAAATAGATGTAAAAAAAAGAAAAGAAAAAAAAATAAGATGACAATATGGGTCCAGCACCTGCATAATGCTGAAGCTCGTTGCCCAGAAGGGGTTAGGGGTTACATGGACATGGAAATCATCATATTAAAATTTCCTTTCAGGGGGCGCCTGGGTGGCTCAGTCGGTTGAGCGTCCGACTTCGGCTCAGGTCATGATCTCGTGGTCCGTGAGTTCAAGCCCCGCGTCGGGCTCTGGGCTGATGGCTCAGAGCCTGGAGCCTGCTTCCGATTCTGTGTCTCCCTCTCTCTCTGACCCTCCCCCGTTCATGCTCTGTCTCTGTCTCAAAAAATAAATAAACGTTAAAAAAATTTTAAAAAAAATTAAAAAAATTCCTTTCAGGCGATGGAGGTGTCATGCTCTTCTTTGTGTCCCCATGATGGCCGAGTCCCTTGATGGACACATAAAATCATGTAGTGTAAGAGCTGAAGGGAGAATTTAAGGGCCAATATTTGGTGTCCTCATTTATAGATGCAAATACTAAGGCCCAAAGAGGTTACAGAATTTGTCCAAGGTGACAGCTGATGAGTGGCAGAGCCACATTAGAACTCTCTCCTGACTCCAGTCCAGTACCCTTCCTATATTCTTCATGCTGCCTCTAAAGTAAGTGCTTTAAAAACTGTTTATTGATCAATTTTAATTCATCCATTTAGACTCTATCACTTAAGGATGTGTAGTGAGAATCACTACGGAGCAGGTTTAACTGTATGTGTATGTGTATATGTGTGTGAGAGAGAGGGAGACAGAGAGACAGAGAAAGAGACAGAAGGAGAGAATATAGAAATATGTGTATATGTGACAAGAAATGGGTCAGAAGAGAAGACAAAAGTAAGATCTCATATCTTATACTCTGTTACATCAGTATTTACTCTTCATGTATATGCTTTATTGGGTACATAATGATCTGAAGCCTTACATTTGAGTACATAAAATAAAAAATCATATATAAAGGAGTCCTGTTCTGACTCATTATTCTTAGTCCATAAGGAAGTTTAAAAGCAAAGAGGAGTGAAAATATCTGAAAAAGTTACAGCCTAATCACTACAACATCTAAGCTAAAGCTGGAATTTCTGTACTCCCTGGAAGAGGATATACTTTGAGCTTTATGACATTTTTTCCAAGTCCTAAGCTTTTTATTATAGAGGAACAGTGCTAGTCCACAAATCTGTTCAGTCTCAACGTAAGCAAGGCTGAGTATGCACAATGCTTCCTTGATCCAACACTGAGACCTCAGGAGGTGAGAGACAAGAGGGGGTTGGACAGGAAATGCCACAACCTGAATGGGATCTCTTTAAAAGCAATGTGCAGCAGGAGAGACAAGGATAATGGCTATTTAATCATCTTCGCTATGAAGTGCCAATTCTTTAGACTCTTATGACATTCATGAATGATGCAGGAGGCGGACATGATGAATGCAGAGCAATTCCCTGCGACAGATACTTTCAGGGAATTTATGCCCCCTCCCCCCAGGACAAAAGGGCTCCTGGGCTCAGTTATCATTTGTTCTGAAAGAGAATTTACAGTCTCGCTAGTAACTCCTTTTACCCAACTCAATAAAGCGCTTATTTTGATATACTGAGTGTGATTGTTCAAGAGCAACTATATCCTTGGAAATTCATGTGCAGTGAGCAGTCTTGCTGGCTTACTTTCCTTCACTTCATGCACTTTTGTCATTCTCCACGTTCTGTAATCGAGAGGGCTTCGACACAGGTCTTCAAATCACGTGCTGTCACAGACACACACACACACACACACACACACACACACACACACACACACGTTACTCTTTAATATCCGAAAGCCCAAATGCTGTTAGGGTTTACTGTAAGTCAGATAATTCTTTAGTGTATGGCTATATGTACTGTTAAGTATGTAATGAAAATATTATTCTGTGTCCAAAGATACAGATAATGTATTTGTATCTGCCCAAAGATAATCTGTGTGTGGGTAAGTAAATTAATTGATACACTCACAAATATTTATTAAGCTCCTATATGCTAGGTACTCTTCTGGGTTCTGGAAAGACATCAGTGAACATAATGAAGTCCCTGCTTTAATAACGATGCTATTATTATAATGATGGCAGGCAAAACCCTAGCAAAGTGGTGTTTAACATAATGTCTGGGAGTTTTAAGTGCTAATAAAGCATGATAAGGGGATAGTCACGTTGGGGAAAGGTAGGCTATTTTAAATGAGATAGGCAGAGCAGGGCCCTTTGAGGTGATCGACTGAGATGAGAGCAGAAAGAAGGACATCAGGTGCCTTCTGAGGACATAAGGTTGAAGGCAAGGGGGGGCGAGGACAAGGACTAAAGCCAGAAATGTGCTTGGCTTGCTGGAGATGCAGCAAAGGAAACCAGTATGGTTGGATTGGAGGCACAGAGGAAAGAGTGAGAGAAAAAGTACTCGAGAAGTAAAAAAAGAAACCAGATTACAGAGGGTCTCCTAGGAGGTACTTCATGAGGGAGGTCCTGGTCTGATTCTACTCTGAGATGATTGCACTGCTCATACTATTTTAAGTAGCTCTGTTTATACTATTTTAATAGGATCCTAAAAGTCAGACTCAAGAGGAAGGTCACCATTATGCAAAGAGACCTCAAAGTGCTGTCACATGAGGAACAATTGAATGAGCTCAGGATATTTAACAAGTAGCTCTTGAAGCCCTGGCAGCCATCTTCAAATACATAGGATGTCATATGGAAGGGCTATGCTGCTCAGGAAGGTAGAATGGAGAATGATGAGTAAAAATAACAGGACTCAAGGTCACAGGTCATAATGTGTGGAGATATTTTCTAGGGCTATCCAGAGAAAGAATGAGACCACTTCCCCCAAATATGATAAAAAAATCATCCCCAGATGTGTTTAGCAGAGACTGAATAGTCACTTTTCAGGGATGTCTGTAGGTCATATCTAGATGGTTCCCAAGTAACCTTTCTAAAAAAGGAAGAATATATGAAATAGAAATGTTGGACTCTGGTAGAGCAAACACATTTATATAAATTAATTATCTTAGTTTTCTTCAGTTAATAAAGTCATTTTCTTTTCAGAAAATTAGTGCTACATCTTCATTGAGAAAATCAGTAGCCATTTTGAAAAACATGAAAATTCTATAAAGCCATATTTTCCCTACAAATACTTTAACACATTTGGCAGAAACATCCTTGAGGGCTATATTCTCAAGGATATTTTTGGTGTAGAGTCAGCTTCTAGGAAAATCCTACTAATAAAATCAACTACTTAAATATATGTTTTTGACCACTGAAAATAGCAGCCAAATGCAGTTCTTTTCTTCTTATCATGAAAATACCAGAAAAAAAAGTGGTGGGGAGGCATCAGGCTAAAAATGGTCTTTCCAAGTCTTAGTGGACAAGCAAAAACATTTCCTCACTATTAATTTGCACCACGTCTAACATTTTCTTTCTTAATGGAACTTAATCCTAAAGCACCAATAATATCAAAAGTTAGAGTTCACAAGTAAGAGAATGCTGTGGCTAAGAAACCTTTCTTTAAAAGGATCTTCAAAAGGTCTTATATTTATTGCCCCACTGCTTCTTTACAGGAAAAAAAAAACTTATACACCAGAATTAATTATGAAGAAGCTGCCTTTAAAATATTTAAAGATGAGAAAGTATTTTAGGATAAGGAAAGAAGAAAGGAAGGGAGAAAGATGGGAGGGAAGAAGGGAAGGAAGGAAGGAAGGAAGGAAGGAAGGAAGGAAGGAAGGAAGGAAGGAAGGAAAAGAGAGAGAGAGAAGGAGGAAAAAGGGAGGATTAGTGGGTCCCTTATAATAATCACAAAGTAACTCCTCTGGTATACTCTGCCTAAAATATAAATGAATTAATACTTTTTTCCCAAGATAAGTTTCTGGACTTTTACACGGCTAAGGAAGAACAAAAAAAATCATAAAAGGGATGAATAAATAGAATAAATGTGGAAAAGTTTAGGGAAAGGAGTCCCTAGAAAAGAAAGCAAAATAATAAATTAATTTCTATTTGGGAAGAGAAAGTGTTTTCCTGAAACAAGACTTTCAGCAAAAAAAGCTGAGGACAACAGGAAAAAAGCAACAAATGGAAATAAAAGCAGGCAAAACAAAAAAGACTCTCTTAGCCATCAGGGTTTTAAAAAATCAGCCCAAAAATAGAAAAACAAAACTTGGCTCAGTCCATTAAGATTCTGACTCTTGATTTCGGCTCAGGTCATGATCTCAAGGTTTGCAAGACTGAGCCCTGCATCAGGCTCCGTGCTGACAGTGCGAAGCCTGCTTGGGATTCTCTCTCTCCCTCTCTCTGCCCCTCTCCCCCGCCTCAAAATAAATAGACATTTAAAAAATAATTTTAATTAAAAAAATTTAATTAAAAAAAAACTAAAATTAGACCTAGAAGTCTCAAACCCAGAAAAATTTCAACCATCTCACTCCACCACTCTTCATCATTTGAATCCTTTGTATTTTATTCATGGTCTTTATTGGTTTTTGTCTGTCTCTCCCCCATCCTCAGTTGAATGTCTTACTCATTGCTAAAACCCTAGAACATTGCAAAGTGTATAGTAAACTTCCTTTAATAGTGTCAAATCAATAAATGATTTTTTAAAGAGGACTGTTCGAAAAAATAAGACATAGGTCAGATTATCTATCATCACACATTGGCCAGCAACCCCTATTAGTCTACTGCATACAATTCTCAAATGGATTCCAATTGCCTTAGAATAAACTAAACTTAAAATTGGCCCACAGGCCCTCCATGATCTGGCTTTTGCCATCCTTTCCTACTTCAGCTGGCATCATACTTCCCTTTCCCTTTGCTCACTATACTCCAGACACTGGGGTTTCTTCACTCTTCCAACAAGTAAATGCCATAATAGCTTTCTGAACCTTTGTATTTGCTCTCTTCTCTTCCTCCAAATCTTTACATGGGTGACACCATCTCATCAATCAAGTCTCAAGTTAAAGGTAATTTCTTGAGAGGTCTCTCTTGGTTATACAACCAAAGGTAATAATTCCTCCCCCCACCATCCTTGGTGGTTATCCTCTATCTAAACCATAACCAGTGTTATTCTCTCCATGTCACTTATAACATCCTTTCTCCTCTGATGAGAATGCAAGTACCGGAGAAATAGATGTCCGTGTGTCTTGCTTACCACCAAAGCCTCAATGACTCAAACAATATTTTGACTCAGAAATATTTTGAGGACAAATGAATACATCTTTTAGAAAACCCGTTCTGAAAAATAAGATGGTAATACTCCAAAAGTCCTTTTAAGCTATCACTTATAGCAATCACTGCCATGTACTCCTGCTACTTAGATTGCCGTTAAACCTAGAATACATAACACAATGCTTACTTTCACAACCTCTATCATCCTCTATCATATATAAATCTTTATTTAATTCACTCCTAAAATGGAAAGAATAATGCATACTTTGTACTCTGAATGTTATTGGAAGAATTCATTAACATACACAAAATCAGACTGAACTTATCCAAGGGGAGGGACACCACAAATCCAAAGCAGTAGTAGGACTGTCGTTACTTTGCGGCTTCTATAACACAAAATTTTATTAGTATTTGACCCACCAATGGAGTGCCAAAAGTGGGCCACTCAGAAAGCATGGAAGACACATTGCTTTTTGGATATGACTATTTGGGGTAACGCTCTCTCCAAAGGTGTGGTCTTGAAAGAGTCAAATACAGTGGGATCAACATTCTCAGCCCAGTGGTTCATCCATATGTTTTTCAGAGGAGCTAGATATATAAACTATGAAAATATTTTTATTTTCTCTGTTAGAAATGCAAAACATATTGATTCAGGTCCAACTATTTCATGGCATTCTCATGCTTCGGTGATACAGAGGATTTATTTTCATCTCTTCATCTCAAGGAGCTGATGCAGCTCTTAACCCCCTAGGTGAACAACTCCTATTCTTCTCCTCCTCTTTCCTTCTATACCTGGGACCCTGATGGCTGGATACTGGGATTAATAAGATGACTATTACATAAAACACTCCAGTTCTGTTTATGCTAATCTTTTCCACTTGTCCAAGGCCAATGGGGGAAAATTCTAAGGAATAAATGTGCTGGCAGCTGATAGGATGAACTAGGGTGAGTGGAGGGTAGTTAATCCAATTATTTACCTCATAATGAGAAGTAATGTTAGAACTGAAAACAACAGGTATTTTTTGAAGAATAATAGTTTGAGATCTTTCTTGTTCTGATAGATTTCTCGTTCAGTACACCATGAAGAAATTCTTCTTTATTAAGCAATTTTAAATGCTTTAGAACATTTTCATTTGGAAAGCAAGCCTATTGGTTCAAACAGAAAGACTTCTGGTCTAGATAATTATTTTAGTTCTGTGTTTGCTTTTGGCTGGACTATAACATTGGTTGATTTCCTTAATCTTTTTTTGAGGCTGCTCATTTGCCAGCTCCCACTCATCTCACTTAACTGACATTTATTAACTGTAATTACACATAGGTAAAAAACCTTGTGTTTCTTACAAATACTTAACACCTACTATAGATCAGACTTAAAATAGGTGCTGGGAACACAGGGGAAAAAACAGAAAAAAAAAAGTTAGCCTTTCCAACCACCAACCTGGAATGATTTTGTATCTTTTTATCCTTCTTCTGGCATATTAGAGGGGTTCAATGAATACTGTAGAGTGAAGAAGCTGAACACATGAATTTCATAATTTCTTCATTTGCATTTTGAGGAAATGAAACTACATGGACTCTGAGGGTCTTCATTTCTCTGACATCAGAAGACTGTAAATAATTTTTTACCAACTGTAATTGTACCAAAGATAACTCTGACTAGTTGACAAGCCAGGGCTGCAGTGAACTGACTATCACCAAGCTGTCTCTGAGTTCTTTGAAGTGGAAATTATGCACATAATGCCAGAAGATCCCAGCAAGTCACAGATGCTGCTTTTGGCCTCACCTGCTCATTTCTCTCCCCAATGGGAGAATTGCCATAAGCACTAAACTTTACTGGGAAGCGCAGTGCAGGGATTCAGACTTGTCAGAGCAAGCTTGCAGACACCCAATACATGAACCAGCTGAAGTCTCGGGCATCCCTGCTCACTTACAATGATCTTCCAGAAGATAAAATGATGAAGTAAAAGGCAAGTCTGTATTTATGAGACACGAAAATAACTAGACAGGGCACCTGGGTGGCTCAGTTAGTTGAGCATCTGACTTTGGCTCATGTCATGATCTGCTGGTTCTCAAGTTCGAGCCTCACATTGGGCTCACTGCTATTAGCACAGAGCCTGCTTCTGATCTTCTGTCTCCCTTTCCCTCTGCCCCTCCCCTACCTGCACTCTTTCTCAAAAATAAACAAACATTAAAAAAACCAAAATAACTAGACAAAAAAATTAGCAAATTAGGCCTTGTGTATAGACTTTAACATTTGTGTCTTTTCTTTTAGCTAAAGTTGGGTATAAAATGTCAAGTGTCTGGTTTTTGTGAATAAAAATGAAAAAAAATAATAATTTACCCATATTTCTTCCAGTACCTATAATATTTGGTGAGGATCCTCCCCAGTTGCCACACATGTCCTCTTCTTAATGTGTAGCAGCAACACTATTTTCTCTGAATAATCAAGGTTGTAGCAAAACCCCGACTCCCCCCCATTGGCTTTGTGGCTCCTAGCCACAAACAGCTAGGGTCCAAAACAGCCACTTGATAGATTCAGCACCTAGTTCAGTGCGTTCATTATTATTATGAGCCCTGGTGAAAGAATTTCTTTCTGATAAATCATATCCACAAACTCCTCATGCACATTACTTAAGGGATCTTAGTTTAGTTTTGTGTCTCCAAATTAAAGCAAGCCTGTTAAGAAGACTGGAGGGGATAATCTAAGCAAGCAGCACAATGATTAGATCCTCATGAGTGCTCTGTAACTGTTGGTTATTGTATTATCATTAACGTTACTGTTGCTGTCTTTTCCTTTTTCTTAGCTATTACCCAGTGAATCCTTAAATTGGTGGAAAACATAATTAATGGGGAACCTACAATTTCCTGTCTTCCTCATTGCCATGCTCTTGACTACATGCCATCTATGACCCCAGCCCTGATAGTGACTCTACTACTCACCCAGAATGAGAAGAGAGGATGAGGAAAGGATGGGAGGGAAAATTAGATAGAAGAGTAATAAATAAACTAAGAGCTCAGGGGCTGGTAAAACATGTATACTGGATTTAGATGAGGAGGAAGTCAGTTTGCCTTCAACATAGCACCGTTCAAGTACTACTTAATAGGTTATTCAAAGCATTGTCTTGGCTAAAGATGTCCATATCCCTTTCTTCAATATTCACAGCCACCATCCATATGCTTTGCTGTGATGCACTTCTAAGATTACCTATTAGTCCAGGGATATCCTTTCAGCATTTCGTTTGGACAGCTGTTTATTTCCCTCAGGATTTTTGGAACTGAATATGGAAACCCACACCCAGAAACTATTACAGAGAGATCCATTTCTCTTTGCTGGCTTCTAAAGTGTGGGGTTTCTATAAAAGAGCTTTGCTGTTTGTTCAAAACCCCATGAGATCATTTAAAAGGTGATTTTCCTAACAAGGAAAATGTTGAAACCTTTAGCCCATAACAACATTAATTCATGCTGATCATATTGTTGATTATTTTTGGAGCAGAATGGTCCTCGCCACATTGGTCAATTATCAGAGTTGTTGTGTTAACCTAAGCATTTCTTTCACTTCAATTTACTTTTTTATACTACTTGATCCTGTAGCAAGGTCACCATATACTAAATTTGTCTCCTGAATAGCATATGGATCCAGCAACCCATTACCCCAGAGCCCCATATACCTATTAATAAAGAATTAGAACCATCTAAACCAGCACACCATATGGTGCCAAATTTACCTAATAAATGTATTACTGTAAATACTCATGATTAATACTCCTAGCAATCACACTGGTTTCTAGGGAAAAAAAAAATCTTTGAAAGCAGCCATTTATAAAATCTGGATTTCTGTTTTGGAGCATATTTTTTATTTTGTTACAATTAAAATTACAACAAATATTTATTAAGACTCTACACACTGGCCATTGGGTTACATTCTGAGGTTATAGAGATTTATAAAGTTTGGATGCCACTTCTGTAAAAACATCTGGGAGCTACTCAACTCAACATGAGGTAGATACTAGCATCTCTATTTTACTTATTTATTTTTTTATTATTTTTTTATGTTTATTCATTTTTGATAGAGACAGTGGAAGCTGGGGAGGGGCAGAGAGAGAGGTAGACAGAGGATCAGAAGCCGGCTCCATGCTGTCAGCACACAGCTTGATGCAGGGCTCAAACTCAAGAACTGTGAGATCATGACCTGAGCCAAAGTTGGATGCTTAACCAACAGAGCCACCCAGGTACCCCAGCATCTCTATTTTAAAGATGAAGAGGGGTGCCTGGGTGGCTCAGTCGGTTGAGTGAATGACTTCGGCTCAAGTCATGATATCACGGTCTGTGAGTTCGAGTCCTGCGTTGGGCTCTGGGCTGACAGCTGGAAGCCTGGAGCCTGCTTCCGATTCTGTGTCTCCCTCTCTCTCTGCCCCTCCCCTGCTCAGGCGCTCTCTCTCTCTCTCTCTCTCTCTCTCTCTGTCAAAAGTAAATAAACATTTTAAAAAAATAAAAAATAAAGATGAGGAAAATGAGCCATAAAAGGTAAGGGACTTTCACAAAATTATACAGCTATAAAGGGGCCAAAGAAGAATTCAACTTAATTTCTACCTAATTCTAAACCTCAGGGTCTTACTCATACCAAATGGCTTCCTTATGTTAATTTTATTTCACCATTCAGACTGTAAGCTTCAAAAAGGACAAAGCTAAAACCATCCACTCTTTTCCCAATGGCCCCTTACTCCTTTGCTAGGCTGGTGCCCAAACAATATTTTCTTAAAGTTTTGGTTTAAACAGTAAATGCACAGCCCATTTCTCTAAGGAATGGGGAACTTTTCCAGTACTCGATACTTGCTTTGTACAATTTACGCCTCTCTACTTCCTTACTTTACAAAAAAGGCATGTCACATTGCCAAACCAGCGTGAGGGCTTACAAAGAACTACATGGACTTGGAAAGCTAACTCTTTGGTGTTTTTTGTATTGATTACTGATTATTATTATGATATTTTGATTACTGAGTTATATCTATTTGCATATACGTTATGTGGATAACAAAATTTAAACCCATTTCATGAGAAGTAAAACAAACTAGAAAAAACACATAGAAATGAACATAACTTTAAAATTTTCACATGAGTGGACAGAATGAGAAAATAATTCTCAGAGAACTTTTTCTTTAAATAAAACATACAAATGATACCTGGCTGGCAGGGCCTCTAGAGACTATAAGCTAGAGAGCTAAACATAGGTTTTGGTTTGGTTTTATGAAAATAATACTTAGCTCAATGGAAACAACAACAACAAAAAAGGTTTCATCTCTGGTCCTGGGGCAATGTCATTGGGATGCAATTCATCAGATCTGTAGCTGCATGACACTGCAGTTGGCATTTGGAAGGGAATAATGCTATTTTCCATTTTTAATGCCCAGGACAACTAAGTTTATATATATAAATTTTATTAACTCTATATTAAATTGTTGATATTTAGCTTCTACTTAAAACTCGTAATGTAATTATTTGTGAATAGAGTGGTCACATAATCGGTGACAAGCATGGTTTGTATTGCAAGTACAATGTCAAATGAACTATTCCATCACACATACGTATACACGCACACCCACATACTTTCTACGTACAACAGACTGTATACAAACTCTTTTGTGGGTGGCATAAAGGTGTTGCATTTCTCCACATCTTAGAGACTCAAATCTGAGGATTCACAAAAGGAACCAGAATGTATCTTGCAGTGAAAATAACAGCATGAAAGTGAGTGGGAAATGCCATTCTATTTATTTCAATGCCATGTTTCAATGTATTGTACATGACTTATGCCAAACATCAGGGTAGAAACTATGTGCATAAGGCTTAATCTACAACAGGTATCAAACTGCAACAAACTGTACTCCTTGGTGATCAGCTCGGTGGGTACTAGTGAAGTAAAGCATCAGGCTTCCACTTTGAGGCTCAATTACACCCATCTTCATTATCTTATACATTTTGCTTCACTCTACACATACACAGATGGCACCAGCAAAGTCTTTCCCAGAAATGCTCTTTCAGGTATTTTTGGCTCACGTTCCAGTTCTCAGTTCACATTCCATTGAGATTTAATTAGAAATAATTTTTTAAAAGTAGCTTTTGAGGTAAAAACTAGAAGATACTGGCAGAAAACTCCTAGCTCTCCCTTGTTATTTCTCTACACAGCCAGTTGTTTATGAAACTCTTAGAAACAGTAACAGATGTTATAAACTGCTTATTTGAAAAATCTAGTCTAAACTATTCATAGGGAGACAAACATCAGTGATAGAAAATCCATACATTAATAAAGAGAACCTTTTTAGTAGTTATTTCTTTAACTTGAACCATTTCAGAAGCCATCTTCATCAAATACCTTAGCAGACACAATTCAGTAGGCAAAGCACATTCTTCCTCTTTTTACCTGAACCAGAATGGCTCTCATAAACTCCAATCAAATGCTCATTAATGGCCTCAAAAAGACAGATAGATAGATCATACCTTAGATTGAGTCCAAAGAATAAGGACACTATGAGACAATGACCCATGTGCAAACATTTTAATAAGGAAGCATTCCCAGGGGAACCAATAAGGCAGGACAGTAGGTAAGTCAGGGAAATTGGAAGTCAAACAAGAGAACAGCCTCAGGTGAGATTCCACAGAGATAGCTGCAGCCTGAATCTGCAAGAAATCTGGCAAACACCTGAGAGTTTTTCCAACCAGAGGTAAAAATGTAACAGACTACGGACAATATTCCTAACATTGAAAAATATGCTGGTTATTGCAAGACAAAGTAAGTGGAAGCTGGGGGATCCATAAAAATGATAGAAGAGATCCAAAGGGATGGGAGCAGGGAACCAACATTACCTGATACAGATAGGTAGACATTTTTAAATGTTTTTTATTTATTTTTGAGAGAGAGAAACAAGAGCGCATGTGCTCAAGTGGGGGAGGGGTAGAGAGAGAGGGAGACACAGAATCCAAAGCAGGCTTCAGGTTCTGAGCTATCAGCACAGAGCCCGATGAGGGGCTTGACCTCCCAAACCGTGAGATCATGACCTGAGCCAAAGTTGGATGCTTAACTGACAGAGTCACCCAGGTGCAACCCCACCCCCCCCAACTCCACCTGTTTTTCAGATAGGTAGCTATTTAATCAAAAACATTAGAAAGAAATTTGAGAACACTGAAATCTAAAACTTTATTTTACATCTGAGGACAACATGATCCAACAAGGTCAAATGACTTCCCCAAGGATCCCCATAGATTGCATGCAGAAGACCCAGGTGAGGACACAGTTCTCCAAACTTCCATTTCAGGGGACTTCCCATTTCTCTTAGCTTCAGGCAAAAGCCTCACATGGTCAAATCAATCCTGAAGTCTACGTATTCCATACTTCAGGATTATTTGTGTGGTCTGGCAGCCACTCCAAGTTCAGGAGCATAGCTCAATTTCTCAAGTGAGTCTCCGGCTATGCTTCCTTCAGTAATTGTACCTTTCCTATCGTCCAAGAGATTGTTGGGGTCATAACAACATGAAGTTGCATTAATCTGACATGACCACATTGGTTACCTGAGAAGACACTACTGGGAAGACAACACAAATTCAATTTTTGAAAATGTCTGGGTATTTAAACTAGAGTTTTAATGGGTTTTCAGATGAAGCTTTGTTTTAGAAAGCACAATTCAGGATTAACAAGTGAATCCTCTATACTTGTAAAACAGCCTGGGGAAATACTGTGGGAGCTATTCATGTTATTCATCAAAATGAAAATTTAGTTTCTGAAATTGGGACAAAGACATTTCTTGAAGCGTTACTATTCATCCACAGATTGTTCCAGGCAGTGGGAACCACATGCACAAAATCACTGAGGTGTAACACGTTGTGGTGAATGGGAAGAACACATACGCTACCCAAAATTCTTGGAGCAAGATAGGCAAGAGAGGTGGGATGGGCAGGCAAGTGATGAGACCAACATGGGTGGCCTAGAGACAGGTTTCTGAAGGGATTTTTACATTCTACTAAATAACAGCTTATTTTTTTTATTAAGATGAGAAATACTGAAGGATTTTCACAGGAAAAGATGCAGTCAGGGTGATAATTTAGGAAGTCTGATTTGGCAACTGTGTGTAGAATAGACAAAAAGGGTCCCAGGAAGAAGCCACAGGAGTAGTTAAAAGGTGATTCTATAGAGCCTGGAAAGTAGATATAGATCAGGGAAGGCAGTCTCTGCACAGAAAGCAGAGAATAAAATTTCAAGTATTTAGGGGGCAGAATGGAGGAAATTTAGTCAGATTAGTGATCAGCGGCAATGATCACAGTGGCAACTGCCATCCTGTTGTGAAAAAGCATGCTTTCTAACCAAACTGCCTTTCAATTTTCCTTTTCTCTAAGATTCTGCTTTGTCCAATAAAACAAACAGTAGGTGTGCCCTTTCCAGGAGATCAACGTCAGTTTGACACATGCACTGTGTTAGAAACATTGTTGGCCACTCAGGATGTGGAGGTTTTCCATATGGGGTGGGGGAGGGGAAGGAGAGGAGAAAGAAGAGAGATGATCATTCCTGAAATAGAAACAAGCCAGTGGTGTGCAGCTAGGTGGATGGCCTGACATATTTACAAACAGCTCAGGAGTGATTATAATTAGAAAATATATCCTTGGAGCTCCACAGAGTAATACCATAGTTCTGTGACACCTTTCAGCATGTCAGTGTGGACTGATAAAGTGAGACTGGTCTGCATTCAAAACCAGAAAGGAAAAGAGGAATAGAGTCTTTTACACACACACACACACACACACACACACACACACACACACAACTATCAAAGACATCAAAGACAGAAGTATTTTTTATCAGTTTTGAACATAGTCACAGAAATGGCCTTTTATTATAAAAGAACTTTCACTCCCTATGTACCTATAATCTCAATTATTTGACCTGGTTACAGACATCTTTTGGAGCAGTGCCCCCCCCCCCCCAACAGAAGAGCAGCCCCTCTATGAGCAATGTCATAGGTTACTTTATACACAAAGAGGCAGTGGTTGGAGGTCATTCTGAGCAGAGAACAGCGCACTGGGCAGAAAAATCCATGGCCCTATTGCTTCTATCAAGGATAACCACTCTTCCTCTTTAATGAGACAATTAAATATATTTATCTCTTAGCAGCCTACACATTTGACAATCAATAATGAAAGGAGAAGAAAGAAGTATTCATTGCTAGCGCTAATATAAAAACAGGGAAACCTTTATTTAAAGGATTTAAGAGTTTATTTGAAAGTAGCTTTGATCCTGACTTGACTTTTCAAGTGAGATTCTGTCCCACAAAATCTCTCACGTCCCAATCCACCAGCCACAAAGTTTCTTCCTTCTTAGCAATCTCTGGCTGCTGCAAACTTTGTCTACTTACCTCATCACAAGCTTCAATTAAAGCAATTGCTCTTTTTGGAGCAAATTTCCTACTCCCTTCCTTCTGCTCCGACTTTGATTCACCTGTCGATTGACATTCTTGCTTCATTACTTGCTGACGACTCAAAATGCAAACCTGGTCCCTCAGCAAATTACTTCTAATCATTTCCTTCCTTAACATCATCACTTCAGTGGACTGTCAGGGACATTCAGCAGACTGTGGAAGACCAGAAGCCTGCTGTGGCTCTCAGCTCCATAATTTCTGGCCTTGAGCCAGACAGAGTTGTAGTGGATATGCTTCTGGATTCTTCCTTCAAGACTGGAGTGCTCATTTCCCCAGCTGCTGGCAGTGCCAGCCACTGACAGCTCACAGTTCAGTCCCCCTCTGGCAATGTCCTCAGGCAAAGGGGTTGCCTCTTGCAGTGACTGGATGGCGAAGTGAGGATGGGGAGGCAGTAACGGAGAATCAGCTCCCTTTGCTCAAGTTGGGACATCTCAGAAGGACTAACCTAACTCCAGCTTTCGCTCTGAGAATCACTGAGGCTTTTGTCGCACTGGCATCTGTCTCGATTTTTCCTCTCCTCAAGGTTGCTTCCCTCACTCCCATTCAGGGATTGCCTCATAGCCCACTCCCCAAGAAGCCTCCTGCACAGAATCTCCAGCTCAAGAGTGTGTTTCCAGGAAACACTGCCCAAGGCAACAGTGAGAAGTTCTGCCTCTTCTTGCTTTTTGATTCATTTGCATATTATTTCTCTTGAAGAGATCATGCAATTATACCTGCATCACTGACACAAGTTTTTATTTGTTAGATGGATTGTTCATTTTAAAATGCCTAACAGGGTCTCCGGCCACAGGCCTTTTTGCTTGCCTGACTCACTCTCAGAGGCCTGGTCATTATTCACCGGATGACAGGTGCTCATTAAGAGGTAGAAAACATGGGGCCTGTTGTAAGGGGATTTACATTTTTATTAAACTTTTTTGACTTTACCTTGATTTTTTTTTTATAAAATTGATCTCATTTTTCCAAATTGTGCACCTGTGCTCGTGGCTGCCACTGGGCTGAATCCCATTCTTTATTTTCTAATCTAGAGCTAAGTGGGGCACACGTGGATACTAGATAGCCAGTGCCAAAGATTTCATGGTATCTCAAATGCCACTTGCTTTGTTTCAGAAAATGTTATTGCTCATAGGTACTGCTGTCTACAAGTCTGGCCAGGACTTGAGTCACGTTTGATTAGCACCACATGTTACAAGTGAGCCAACAGTGATAGTTAACCACCAGTATGCATACAGATTGAGTAGGGAAGTTGTAAAATGCAGATTCCTGGGTGCCATTCCTCAGTGATCCTATTTCAATAGGTCTGGGGTGAAGAAAAGGCATCTGAAATTTCCTCAAAGTATCCAGAAGCTCCTGGTGACCTCAACCCCTGCATTCCGAAAAACTGGACTCTATGTTCTTTGCTTTCTCTACAAAAGAACCATCTCAAATGTGATAATTATACTTGCAGTTAGTTTGAAGGCTTCCAAATAAGCAGGGTCTATGCTGCATTGAATAAAGTTTCAGCAAAATCCATGTAGACCAGACATAATGAATAAAAAATAGTAAGCATCCAAATGGACCAGAGTCATCTGTATGAAATGTTGCCATGTATTAAAAGAGTCATCACACCAGTTATTCATACCCCTCCCTCAGTTCATGGTACCAAAATGTAATACATATTAGATACTGTAAAATGAGAAAATGGGCATTTCAAAGAGGTGTGTTGTTGTTGTTGTTGTTGTTGTTGTTGTTACTGTTTTAAATCTGGAGGGCAACAAATAGAGATTTTGTGTCCATTGCTACTTATGTCTGTATTAGATTTTTTTAAAGTTTATTTATTTATTTTGAGAGGTATGGAGGGGCAGAGAGAAAGGGAAGAGAGAGAATACCAAGCAGGCTCTGCATTGTAAGTGTCACGGAGCCTGATGCAGGGTTTGACACAGGGCTCAAACTCAAGAACAGCAAGATCATGACCTGAGCCAAAATTAAGAGTTGGATACTTAACCAACTGAGCCAATTTAGTTTTTTAAATTGACGTGATCTTGGAGTGATTATAAAGATGTATCCATACACTTTGGTGGAAAGACTGACAGTAGATAGAGGGATGAAAGGGACACAATCTTTCACAGTAAATTCTCTAAAGGGCTACATATACCTTCAGCAACTTCAGTGCTGTGATCTGAGAAAAGGAGAATTGTGTCCTATGGTTTGAGCCCAGTTTCCAAACAAACAGACTGCCTCAACCATCTTCCTCCTTTTCTTCTAGGATTTCCTAACTTTGTAATGGTCAATTCCATTACAGAAAGAACAAAAAGCTGAATTTTCCTTAGAAGAAAAACTGGAAATTCTTCAAAATATTTCAATTACAGAACAGCTGGCATTCTAAAGGACATCAACATACCTTCCCTTTGACTTTCTTTGCTTTGAATTATGAAGGACAATAGATCCAACCTCTTTCATTTACTGCACTATACATTTGGAATGTAGCACAACATTGTGGGGATTGCATTATTAGGTGTCAGGAGAAAACAAAAAGGTAACAAGAAATACAAGACTCTAAATTAAGATGAAAGTGAATGGCTAAAGGAGAATTATTCAGGCATCTATGAAACAGATGTTTTGACAGTCCTCTCAACTTCCATTCACACATTTTTTTCTTTTGGATACACTGTAGTTTGGAAACCAGTCACCAGGATTGCATGTGTTGTCTCTGCATCTCAGTAAAATGTGCCAAACACAAAGGAATCAGAAATGCAGTGGACAAAGCAGACTGACATTCAAAATCATGACATAAAGACCTCGTGATCTTTAAATTTGTATCCTTGGGTCAAAGGGTCATAGTATATATAGAACTTTCAATCTTATCAGGAAAACCTTGCTTCTGAGAATAGAAAATCAAATATTTCAACACACTTTGTAATATCAAAGATATTAACACAACCTATTAAATAATATGTATGGTCGGAAAGTGGGAAAGAAAAGGAGAAGTATCCTCTATATTATTCTCCTTTCAGATTGAGGATCTTCTTAGAGTTAGTACTCTAACACAATTTAGGAAATATCCTTAGAGTTAGTACTCTAGCACAATTTAGGAAATCTAAATGATAACAGAAGATGAGAACAAATACACAATTCTAATCAACTGAGGAGAATAACAGCATCTTATATTCTGCGTTAAAGGTATAGGAGTATGTAAGCAGCACAGATTGAGAGATTGGTTTCTACTGGAATTCGAGTGGAGGGCTCTCAGAAAGTCTTCATACAGGAGCAGACATTTGAACCTCATGGATCAGTGACAATGGCTGGTCAAAGGTGAAATGGGAAATGTGAGGAGGAGGAGTGAGGGTAGGAGGAGAGGAGGAGGGGGAGGGAGGAGAAAGAGGGGCAGGGGGAGGGGAGAAGGAGGAGGAAATTAAAATACCAAACAAAAGTCTGGAAATATAAAAATACAATTAATAAAAATGCAATTTCAGGGTACCATGGTCCAAAATGCTTAAGACAAGTTAAAGACACATCTTTAGAAATGGCAGGTGCTATTTGCAAAAAAAAGAAAAAGTTGATAGAGATTAGAAATTATACTAAAGGCTCTTATTCCTCAGGAAATAATCACTCTTGTAATTATTATGAACCACTGGTGGCTTATTTACTTGGGAAATTTATCATCAGATCTTTCATCAGTGATAATACTGGTTTCCTGCAAAGACAGATCAGAGTGGGGAGAAAAGAAGCAAAGATATGATTAAGAAGCCACTGTCAGCTAAAGGTTGACACAGTCTTAGTTGAGCAACTAAGTGGAGGAATAAGAAAGACATTTCAGATGAAGAGTCAACATAATTTACTAACAGATTAGAAATCTATTAATAGAACCTAAGGCTTCATAGTTTTTTCCTCCCTTTACTGTAGCTTGTTCATATTAGGTTTATGACCAATTAAAACTTTCAGATCTTATTTTGCATAAAGTTCTGTCAAGCCAGACCTCCTACATCCAGTACTTGCAAAGTTGATGTATTTAACTCAAATATAGGATTTTATATTTCTTTTAAAGCTTATATGAAGTGTTTTTTTTCATTTTTATGTTTTCAGCAAGGTCGTTAATATCAATTTTAGACTCTATCATCTATTGTTATTTGTAAACTCTCCATGTGAAAACTCTGATTAATTTTTATGTGACTTTGGTTATATGTAAAACAATTATATTAACACAGAGATAATCTTTTAGAAAGCTTCATTTTGGGTCAACATAGAACCAACAATCAACATTCTCTCTATACTATGCTCTAAAATGTTTATTTTAACAACATCAACTACATAATCCTAAGAAAGAACTATGGAACATCATTTAGGTCTACTATTCTACTGAATATTAAGTCTAGGTCTAATATTCTACTGAAGAATAGCTTTATACGTAACCGATTCTCAGACAAAAGGCTACACCAATTGGGAAATTAATGGCAAAAAGCTAGAACCAGGCATTCTCTTCACAAATGTACTACTCTTAAGTAGATATTTACCACGTAGTACCTCAGTTCCTTCATTTGCAAAATAGAAATATTTTTTTAATGCGTTCTTTTTTAGCTTACAAATGCAAATGAAAACCAAAGTAATCTTCACTGCTATGTACTCAGCCCTGGTTCTAATAAAGTGGGTGAAAGCCAGAGGATCTATAACTCTAAATCCCACAGTGAAGTCAGAGACTCCTGAGCTGCCCCAAACTTATGGAGGAGGAGTTATAGAGCAATTTGGTCACCCTGTGGAGAAAATAATTTGTGTTGGTAGATTAACACTATTCTCAAAATTAATAGTCGTAATCCTATGGATTTCTGGAAAGATCAAGTATTGCTTACATGTAAATTATCAAGAATAAAAAGAACAGCAGGGGAGAGGCAGGCTAATCGATAATAAAAATAATCTCTTTATATTACCTTTTCTGAACAATAATTTAAAAGACCCACAATACATTTCAAACATCATAGACTCTTCTCAATGGAGACAGTTGTGTGGCACCTAGAGAACTTTGCCTTCCCAATGAGTGGAGAATTCCCTATCTAATTAACAGAACCAAATACTGCTATTGAGTTGTCTATGATAAGAACATACAGGCAGTAGGGATGTATTTTTTTAAGCAACCAGAACAAGTGAAGAAAGAGAAGGAAATCCAAGAAGATGTTTGACTTTTATGATTCATTAACTTCTCCCTCGCTCACCGCAGCTGCAGGCCAACCTTTCACTTTGAGTCTAGGTTGGTCACATGGGAAACCCAGAAGCAATTATCCAGTGTGCAACTAGAGTTTGTGCAAATAAACCTGCTACTTTTTCAGGCAAGTGAATCTATCCTCAAGCAGTGGGAAGTCAACTGTGATACAATGAAAGCATCACCTCTACCACACAACACATCACAGGAACCTCAACACAGACTTCAGAACAGCGAAATTCTCACCTGCCTTTACCATGTATGGAGGCTTTATAAATGCAGTCTTAAGTGTCAGCACAGATAAAGAAATGTGGAATTATTCTTCTTCTGTACTATTTATACTGCTGAGGTCAATTTCACAGAAAAACAGATTAGGGTTAGCTTACTTTTTAGGTATTGAAGAATTTTGAAAATAAATTTCTGGTGCATACTGATGGATCTTTTAAATCCAGTTAAACAATGGAAGTTATGCAACAACAACAACAACAACAGCGACAAAATCTACATCCTGAGTAGGGAAAAATTTTTTTAAGTTTATTTTGTTATTTATTTTGAGACAGACAGAGAGCACACATGTGCACAAGTGGGGGAGGAACAGAGAGAGAGGAAGAGAGAAAGAATCCTGAGCAGGCTCTGGAATGTCATCACAGAGCCTGAAGCGGAACTCGAAGTCACAGATGGTAAGATCATGACCTGAGCCAAAATCAAGAGTCAGACGCTTAACTGGCTGAGCCACCCAGCCCCTTGAGTGGGAAAAATTTAATACTGAAGTAATTACTCTTATTTCTGACAATACAGATATGAAGAATGCATAGACAACCTAAATTCATTATAGCCTTACTTCTAATATCAAGATTCTTAAAAAAATATTTCTCTCCAAGGATATTGTGCACAAGACGATTTTTCTGATGTGGCAGTGAACCCTTGGATGAAGAAGTAATAGTCTTTCTAAAGAAAAACACTCAATTCTTGCACTATAAATACAGTGAGTGTTTTCTGGTTATTTCTTCAAGAGGAGATGATGGATGTGCACTCATCAATCTTTAAGTTAATGATCAGAAGCCCTTGTGAAGAGGTTCATGCATCTGCAAACAGCTCAGCGTATTAGTTTGTGGCCCTTATAACTTAGCCACCATAACAACAACCTCAGGCTTGGGAATTTCTGGGATAATACCTATTAAAATATTCAGTTTAATAATAGTAGTTAATATTTACAAAACTGCATTATGTGCCAGGCACCATGCTGGGTGATTTCTATTTTATATTTATGTGGTTCTTACAAGTAACTCTTGTTACTCATATTTTATAGATGAGAAAACTAATCCTTAAACAAGTTAAATAATTTTTCCAAAATCAAAGGATTCAAACCCAGAAAACCTCACTCTAGAGGCAAAACTCAAAATCATGACTCCATATTTTGCTTTGTCAGACATAATGGAAAAGACTAAGGAGCCCTATTGTTAAATAGGAAAAGGAAGTCCCCTTATCAAACCTATTTCCCTGGGCATGCATCTTTCCCAAATCAAATTCTTAAAAAACAGCATCTGGCATCTTAGATATACCAAAAGAGTTCACTTCTATTTGCCTAACTTTGAAGGAAAAAAAAATCAAATTCTGTGATTCCATGTCACCTCTAACTAGGCTGCATCAGGTATTAACGATGATCACCACAGGAAGTACAACTGGTGGGGGCTCCGCAATGCACAGTCCAATTTAATTTAATATCAGGAATGTCTTCCTAGAGATCACTCAAACCCTCTTTTCTCCTAAGACTTTGTTTAATAGTCTAACCATCTATAAAAAGTAAAATTAATTGACAAAAGGGAATGTTCTGCAGTTAGAGTGTTCTCTTCAAGAACACACCTGCCTACTCCCGGTCCCCCATCCTTGTTAATCCCCACTGTATTCTTTTTAACACAGGATTTTAAAGATATGTTTCAAATTCAGAACGAAGGAGATCTGCAGGTATTGAATTCACATCTTGTAAGATAAGGAAACAAATCTTGAGATTCTAATTTCCTGCTTACTTCTCATTCCCCATATTTTGCACCACTTAGAGAAAAGGGCACATTTTTAACTCTTGTGCCCAAGTTGACTTTGTTTGTGTATTTAAAAGAAAGAAAAACCTGAGACCCCAAATAAATTTTAGAAGTTGTGTTCCCCAGGGGCGCCTGGGTGGCTCAGTCGGTTAAGCGTCAGACTTCGGCTCAGGTCACGATCTCGCGGTATGTGAGTTCGAGCCCCGCATTGGGCTCTATGCTGACTGCTCAGAGCCTGGAGCCTGTTTCAGATTCTGTGTCTCCCTCTCTCTCTGACCCTCCCCCGTTCATGCTCTGTCTCTCTCTGTCTCAAAAATAAATAAACATTAAAAAAAAAAGAAGTTGTGTTCCCCAAAATGCTTGACAATTTTATATTCTCTGTTGGGCTCCTGAAGGAATAGAATCAAATATTCAAAAAATGGGCTGATTATTTGAATCAGACTTTAATCATAGGATTAAATGTAGAGGTGAAGGAGACAGGGGAGACAAGGCTATATCCCCATTACCAGATTAAAGTAATACCCTCAATCAGACTCAGGCACTCCCAATCCTCGAGCACACTTATCCTAAAACTTAAGTTGTTTAGTATTTTCATAGACACCCACCCTACCAACACATATGCATGCGCGCGCGCGCACACACACACACACACACACACACACACACACACACAATCATGGGATCCCTGGAGGGGCTCAGCAATTCCTTGAAGAGAGGAACAGAGACTGGCTGTTTTGAGATTGCAACTGTTTTTTGTTTTGTTTTGTTTTGTTTTGTTTCGTTTTTAATCACCAATGATACACATGTATGTAATAATAACAGGTTTTGTTTGTTTGTCTTCCTGCTGAGGAGACTAAGACCGAATGGGTTAAGTAAAACTTAAAATGGAAATTGCTAATGTTGACCTCATAAAAGGACAAACCTCTTGAGGATAGTTTACAAAAAAATCCCGGTGAATTATTCTGATATTTCCATTTGAAACATTTCACTGACTGACTGTTTTCTGCTTTTCATCTAGCATCCTGGAGGCTCCGACAGACTTTCACAGTCGCTGAGACTGTTTACAGCTCTTCTGGTTGCTTTGGTAGGAGCTGTGTGCATTTCCCTCCAGCCAGCTGAAACACGCCTCTCAAAAAGGAGGTCACTAGGATTGCCAGTATCTGCTTCTATCTGACAGAACTCCTAATTCTAGCCATTTCTGTCAAATCTCTTATGAAAAGGAAAAAAAAATCAGATGACAGAAAACTTCCAACTCCAAAATTCACAATAAACTAAAATATTCAGTGTCACCTTTAAGCATTTTGGGGGAAATCCAAAAGAACAAACAAAAATAGTTGTAGGCAAAAGAATTAAACACCCAGGGGAGAATTCTTACTATCAGCTGACAACTGTAAAAAACAACGCTAATACAGCGTAAGGATTTTTTTGTAGCACTTCTCAGAGTCAGGAAGCTATTCCAATATCTTTCCTGTGCTTCTGTCATATATCCCTTGCCTCCAGCAACTCCCAAACCCAGCGGACAGCCCACCCCGACTCCCACCCCCACCATCCATTCTCCTATCCCCAACCCCTACACACTAGTCACTCAGATTCCTCTGAAAATTTATTAACAATGACATTTGAAAAACACAAAGTCATTTCCATTCAATTAAATAAACACACCATGTTAACCTTCAGTAAAAGAAGTGGCCGTTCATTTTTATAGGTGGCTGTAAACAGACTTTGAGCTTCACAAAGCCAAGATCAATAGAGCGTTGGCAAACAATAATAATCTCGTGCACACTCTATCGACAGCTGCTCAGAAAATATAGTTTGATTCTGATGGGCCTGATGATTGGGCCCTTGGCCAGCCTTTTGCCTTTCTCTGAGCGAATGTCAAAATGTCAAGAAAATGCTTCTGTGGGAGTGAATTCCACCACAGTCTCCTGAGAAACCACATCAGCCAGGTTCTGACATCCCGTAATGTGGACCAGTGCAGGGAAAGCCAAATCTTGAGCAAAAGGGCTGTTGTAGATGGTGATAGGGGTGCCATCTGACAATGGGGGTGCCATGCTCACTACTGTCACCTATGTCTCCTATAATCACTGTGGTCATATTAGTGATGGAAGGAAAGCAGGGAAAAATAAATTACAGAGTTGGTCTCTTTCTGGCTATTTCTGCCTCTCCTGCCAGGTAAAGACTGGTTTTAAGAGTAGAAAGTCCTGGTATTCGATGCAGATCACCCCTTGATGCCTGCATTGGATCTAACCTTTCTATGCGAGTCTATTCTTTTTTTTTCTCTCTCTCCTTCTCCCCCTCCCCATCATTCTCTCATGTCTGCCTTATCTTTTCATTCTTCCTCTACAGAGCATACACATTACTGCAAAGACACAAGAAGTAGCCTAGGGAGGATGAAAGACCTGTAGGCTTGGAGTAAAGGCCTAGTGTCCAGCATCAGTTTTGTTTGTAACTTGCTGTGTGATTCTAGACAAACCATTTTTCTATCTTAAAGCCTCAATATTCTGCTCTGTAAGATGGACTGAGGAGTGATCCACATGGTCTCAACATCTTCCTGTTTTATTTCATTTATTTGTTTTTAATTTACATCCAAATTAGTCTTCCCTGTTTTAAAATGAAACTGGAGCATTAGTATCAAAGACGTAGATTAGTGTTGTAGCTTAGTTTACAAACTGGGTGGCTTTCTATTTATTTTTCTCATATCTGGTTCCCTCATTTGTAAAAATGGGCATGATAATCTCTAGTTAATAGGATTATTAAGGCAATTAAAGGAGGTAATGTAAAAGTACTAGAGCTTTTTAGAAAGAATAACTGATTCTTATAATGAATCTAAGACTGATGGAGAAATAAATGTGGGAGAAATTATCGACATATACACATCCCGAACAGTCTTTGAAAGCCTCTGACACAGGGACTATAGGTTTTCCAAGACTCTACCTGTCTCTCCTAAGAGCTAAAAGGTACATAAATATTTTTGTCACTTTTATAAAATAAAATAGTACAAAGATCTATTAATGTTTACCACATACCAGGCACTGAGCTAGCACTCTGTATAACTTAAGCTGTTTTAACGCTCTCAGATACCCTAAGAAGTAGGTACGACTATTGGTTCCACTTTACAGAAATCAATCACAGAAAGGTTAAAAAAGTCTCAAAGGGCCAGCAACTTAGACTTGAACTCAAGCCAGTATAACTTAAATGCCTGTGAGCTTAACCCCTAAGTTATGCCACCTCTGTTATTTACAGTCTCATACAAGACTTCTAATGTTATGAAAAACATCTTGTATTTTCCATGAAAGCTATATCCTTATAAATAAA